>NW_022601467.1:13458896-13652643 GCF_009176505.1 Sitodiplosis mosellana | reverse complement strand
AGAGAGAGAGAGAGAGAGAGAGAGAGAGAGAGAGAGAGAGAGAGAGAGAGAGAGAGAGAGAGAGAGAGAGAGAGAGAGAGAGAGAGAGAGAGAGAGAGAGAGAGAGAGAGAGAGAGAGAGAGAGAGAGGGAGACATGCATGCCTGATTCTCATGCAAAATTTCATACAAAAAGGAAGCCGCTGCAAATTGAGTCATAGAATGCAATGCACAGCAGTCAAAACAAAAGCACGATTTTCGCACACGCATCAGAGAAGCCAAAATCAAATGATAACTTAATTTTTTTTTCTCTCGTTTCATTCTGCGAACAACACACAAAAATTTGCTCTTTGATGCAAATGAGATGTGAAAGGAGAGACACGAAGAGAGAAAGAGAGGTCAGTACGGCCGTTTCGATGCACTCTGACAACTTTCTGAATAAGTGCGCGCCGTTTGTTGTTCATGTTACGTTGGTTCCCTTTTTGTTGTGTCTGTGTGTGTCGTTTTGCATTTTGCCAAAAAAAAACAGCAGCAGCGGAGGCGACGACGACAGTGACGGTGGTAAAGTAACTCAATTTCGAAAGGGGATCAGTTCATTTTTCATTTGTTGATTGATCGTAAGTCAAGATGGGAGAGTTCACTGTATGCAAAATAAATTTCGTGTACGTTTCTGTTTCTTTCACCTTTGTTTTGTCTGATCAATCGACCAGAAAACACTGAAACTGCACACATTTCGGCATGTGCATTGCAACATAAACAAAAGGCAACGAAAAATGTTGCTGCAAAAACAATCGCCGTTGCCGAAAAGAATCCCTGAATTTTTGCATATCTCAGATGCTTGTGCTTACCGCTTGGAATTTCGATAGCAATTTTTCGCTTCGTCTGATCGTTTGTTCTGGAATCGCCAGGGTTCTGGTGCGTGTTTTTCTGTTCGTTGTGTCTCTTCCGTATTATGGTATTCGATCGATAAAAATCGATCTTCCGTGGCAAAAAAAAAGTGTAAGAAAGTGTTGCGTTTTATTGTTTGTGTAATGTGGTGTGTGTGTGTGTTTTTTTTTCTCATCTTCTGTCGAGCGGCTCCTTTACATACGCCAATGTGTATATGAACACAGTCAAAATATTACGTTGGATGCATCGCATGCAAACGATGGAAGTCAAGTTAAATAAATAAACTAAAATGCAGTATAGAGAAGTATAATGAAGTTTTAGTAGTGGAGCAAGCAGAAAAGAGACACATCAATAACGCGGTGAGAGCGAGAAAGAGAAACGCACACAACAAATGAACTGAAAATACTCACTGAGATCGGTCGACAATAAAACAGCAATAACAACAACAATAACACAGTATAGCTAAAACTAAGATAATCAATTTCCTTATCGCGAAAATAAGCACAAAAAAAGATCCATACCTATCAGCACTTGCGCAAAGAAATGTTAAGCGGTATGTTATTAGCAACATAAATGACTTCATTATCGGCTGCTTTATGCAAGAATACATTCTTGGCTCGGTTCGGCTAGCCGAGAGAGAGAGAGGGAATCGCGGATCGAAAGGCACGAAAAAAATGCAAATCATATGCATGGTGTGTGTGTTTTTCTTTTCTGTAGTTCGTGTTTCGTTCTCAATTGAAAGAGATGACCGAAACGCACTGAGCGAAAGAGACACATTTCGCGTTATTAATTCGATTTAATCGCAGCGTGCAACCCATCGAAAAATGCACTCGCAAGGAATTTCCCGAACAGCACAAATAAATTGTTTAATTGTATGCATAAATACCGATCGAAGTGTTTACACGCTTTTGCGATCGTACATCATTGCAAAACGCCAATAAAATTGCAGTTAGCCACGTTTACTTATTCAATCGAACTCACGTTCAAAATTGAACAACAGAAGCAGTTCTTTGAGCCAGTCAGGCTGTCTCACTCTCTCACACTCTGTGTTTAACGGACGATTTTGATCACACGATATGTGTAGCATTTATTAACATTGTGGCATAATCGAAGCTAATTAAATCGATAGTCAAAAAAGAATTCATTTCGTAAAATCCAAATTATGGATCCGATCAAGCTGATTGGATTTCCAAGTGGCTCTAAACTAAGCCATTAGACTTAGATTTTGCTGTTGGTCGTTAATATGAGATCCGTTCTTTGCATAATCATCATGGATTTTGAAGAGAGCATGTGTGTGTCGGTCAACAATACCGTGAGCCAAACAGAAAGAGAGCTGGAGAGAAAAAGAGAGAGAGAGAGAGAAGTGCGCACAAACACACAGACACAAACAAACAAGTTATTTTTATACAAAACCTTATGGCCGAACACACTCTAATCTGACAATTTAGTTAATATGTTTTTGTTCGTTGATCTAATTTATTCTCAATTTTTTGATTACCCACTATTCTATCGTGGTGGATTTAATTTTTTTTTCCTCTTATTTCTATTCATCGGTCTGTAATACACTTGCTTTTCATGCTTATCGCCTTTATGCTCTCCCTCTCTCCTCTCAATCTCGTGTTCTGCTTGTTTTGATTCACATGCGTTTGGTGGAGAGAAAAAAAAACATACCTCTGATTATTGTAATAGAAATGAACGGACAAAGATAAATAAGGAGAATGCTGAATGCAAACACAGTGATGAAGAAGAAGAGGAGGAGAAGGAGGATGGAGACGGAAAAAGAGATAAGAGCAATAGAGATGAAGTTTTATTATGAATCGCTGGAATTAAATATCATATTTTCAATGGATTTCTTCTTTTTCTATCTCGCTATCTGTGTGCGTTGAAGCCTGGCAAACGTTTTTCTTTTGAATTCGTCGAAAAATAATAATCATATCGTATATACAGGTAATCCTCGGCGCATTTTATCGGCAACACTTTTCACTGAAACTTTTAATCACCATTCCACCGATATGTACTATGTGTAAAGAGTGTTGGTCATTTTGTGGCGCGGCTTTCGAGAATAAATCCGTATGAAATGAGCTATTTGTGTGGCTCATATTTTAATGTGACCATCTATCTCTCTCGCCTCTCTCTCTCTCTCTTCACTGTTTAATTCGCTCGAAATACTGACGAGTAATTTTTCATTGTCAATATTTTACACAATTTTATAAGTAGTCCTCTCTACCTCTTTCACCTCGACTATTGAATGGTTTTCGTCGTTACTCCAAACAAACAACACATTTTCTTCTTCGTTCATACGTATTTTTATACAAACTTTGGACTTAGAAGCGAGAGAGAGAGAGAGAGAGAGAGAGAGAGAGAGAGAATACGATTGAACGAACAAATACAGAGGAACAAAAAAAGATTATGAAAAATCGGTGCATCATCGTCATCTCATCATCATCATTCGGCGATGTGTGTTTCTGATTTATATGCTTTTTATTTTTCATGTGGCTGTTGTTGCCATTGCTATTCGTCGTTTTATAACACCACTGCCTGCTTCTTTTTTTATGATGTGTTTCAAATTGACTCTCAACGCATCGTATATTCTATTGTGTCGCCCTAAAGCAGCCGTCAAGAGAATCGACGTTTCATTTACATGTCTGAATCAAGTGGTCCTATCTTTGAAGTCTCAACAATCGCTTATTTCGACTATTTTTATCTCAGCAGCTCTTCGAGTTTTCTACGAACGACTCACCTTTTCTAATCTCACAAAAATCTTTTGTATTTTATTGGATATTCTTGTGAGTCAGTTTTTTTCTCTCTTCTTTCTCGTTTCCAAAATGCTTTTGATATTTGTTTTTATTTTTCCAAATTCACATTCGTCATATTCCATGTTCAAATCACAATTGCGTGCAACATAATTCTTATTTTTCGGTCTGTTCTTTTGCCATTTCGATGTCAACATGACCGACGCTTCCGGGCCTGTACCAGGGAAACACATTACAAATGTCACATTCCAGACGAAATAATTGGAATAAAACAATCGCGTATTTTCCAAAAAATGATACACACAACAACATTTGAACAAGGAGAACGAACACACACACTTGATGAACGGAGAGAGAGAGAGAGAGAGAGAGAGAAATCAACAGTAATATAAACAGCAGATAGTATCTTAAATATGCGTTCCCGGGATCCGGATTGTGTAAAAATGGAAATAATCCATGGCACACCAGACATCAATGCGATGCATAAAGTGAATGAGATAAATCGAACGATCCATCAGTTTAAATGCGATCGATTAAAGATTTTATCTATGTTTAAGATCAAGAATGAGAGATGGTGTTGCATAGTACATGCAGCGCCCCAACGATGATGTTCATAAAATCAATACGCATAATGAACGAATATATATATATAGATTACAAGTAATGAAGGTATTGCGCGAGTACTTGTTTGCTGCCGTTGTTGCACATATATCCACACACGATCTCGCAGAAGGGCCAGACGAAGAGAACACACCTCGGCGACTGTAAGCCACCGACTAGACGAGTAGAGAAAGAGAGAGAGAGAGAGAGAGAAGACATGCCGTAAAAATCGACCAGCTCATTCGTCGATTATTTTTTTCTTTTTCTTATGATCGAAACATCGTTAAATTGATGTTACGAATTTTATCTAGTCGATTCGATTTCAGGCATCATTAAATATTTGACATAACTGAGATGATCAGCCAAATAAGTCATTCTCTCATCTCGTTCACATTGTTCTCACCAATCGCAATGATCGGCAGTGTGCGTGTGAGGTAGTGGATGCTTTTTTTCTACATCGAAAAAAATATGACTAATGTATTCTGGTTAATTAAAATCGTAAACGATCAGATATATTACGCTGAATAGTTTTATCGTGTGCTGGTTTGTATTGTGGTGGCTTGGTTCGACTCTCATTGAACTTGTTAATCGGCTTTCGTTCATTGAGGTGTTCATGTGTATGTGTGGTTGTAGCCATTGAGAAAAACAAAAATCAGAATGGAGTCAGTGCTATACACGGCATCGAGATTCAGTTGAATCTAAATAGTGATCTTTGAAATAAGATAACATTTAATGAAAACTAAAGCACCACAACATTGGATCATCGCCAATGCCAATGTTACGAACGGAATGAACAAGCCCAAGCCCCAAATGGTTCGTCATCATTCCGAAAAGAGTTTTGAAACCTTTCGTTAACCAGCTGTCAATAAAATCAACGTTAATGTTTATTTAATAACATAATTGATTGATATGATAAGGTGCTTTGAAAACCATCAAACTGATTTCAGACTAATCGAAGAAAGCACAAACAAAATGTCTCTCTCACTACCGCTCTGTGTGTGTGCGTCGCTTCTAAGTAGCCACATAGCATTCGTGGACAAAACTACCGTGTGTCGTTGATGCCTAGTTATACACAAGTTGAACGCCAAATAATAACGTCGAAAATTGTGCTCATCGTTGCTATACCCAAATATAAATGCCATTGCCATGGACAGGAATTATCCAACAAACTTTTACCACTATTAAATTTCCATTTGAAATTATACACGCCGTTAAGGTAATTTCATGGATAAATTTGCCGTTTTTTTCTCTCATTTTCCCTCTCGCTCTCTCTCTCTCTCTCTCTCTCTCTCTCTCTTTGTCTCGTAATCTTGTGCATGCTTAAATAAGCACACATATCCAATATAAAAAGAACACACAAAAAAATACAACCAAAACTGACTGTCGACCAGTGCTTCGATGAATTTTCTGAATGAAGCTATTTATACATTTTTGAAATAGTCGTTGATCGCATGGAATAGGGTCAATCTACTTTGACGTCGAACAGGTTCAATTTCATGAATATGCAAGAAATTATAAAACGACAGAAAATTACTCACCGATCGGAGCCCATCAAATCGATCGAAATTATTATTGACCAATGGAATTTGCTTTATTTTCGCTTTTATGTACAAAAAACATGTGGAAAATAGCAAAATCTACTTAAAAGTCGATTTTTTTCCAATTCAATTGGTCCGAAAATAGTTCAAATGTTCATTTATAATTTTTGGGAATGTCAATTGACCCGGAAAAAGATTGACTTCAACAACAGCAACAAAAAAATACCCATGGAATAACTAGAATATATACAATATTTATGAAAATATTTGTATGTGCCAATATAAATTAATTAAAGGTTTTTGTTTCGAAACATTTCAGGTGCCCGAACCGAACGAGGAGAGAAAAAACCGTACCAACAACGGAGAAAACACATGCAAATTAACACCATATATATACATTGTAATAAATGAATGCATTAACTGACTCTGTCGATGCTTCGCGTGAATGAATCTATATACGAAAAAAGAGTGTCCCGTCACACACACAATGTGAAATTAATCTTATCAAATAATTAAAAGTGCTCTCGCACCAAGTGCCAAACAAAGCTACATTTATAAATATAAAATTGCATCCACGCGGCGACAATAACTCGAATTCGATTTTTCGCAGAGAGAGAGAGAGAACAAGAGCAAGAGGGAAAAGAACCATCGACCGTATTATCGTCACATATAAATATATATTAATAAGGATTAAATGTAACCCGTTTTTATTATTCGTCTTCTTTTTCGCTTTCCTCTCTTGCTCGCGTTGATATTGTTTTAAATTGCCATTGCAGGCGCCATCGAATGTGAATGACAACAGCGACAACCAGCGACGAAAAAAGAACGCGAGATTTTTGTTTTTCCCAACTGTGGAATGAAAAATGAAATTCACAATGGTTTTTAATCAAAGTGTTTTCAATTGTTGTTATTGTTCGGTCGTGAATTTCCGTCGATTTGTCTAGCGTGCGCGTGGTAGTATTGGTTTTGTAGTGAAATTAAAACGTCGCATAAAATTGCTGTGATTATTAACAATTTATGGCAACTGATTTGAAATGCAAAATTCTATGGTTTTTGCAATGGATTTTTCGGCGCCTATGTGAATCGATCGACAGTGGCTGGACAAAAACACAAACGATATTTCAAATGCCTTTGCCGTTGTGTACATTCACACCAATGGGAATGGCTATGTAATTACCTATCGATGTTTATGTAGATAATCCGACCAAATCGTCTTTTTCCACAGGAATAAAAAAGAAAGGTTTTACAACCGAAACAGCAGCAAAAACAACATAATTGATAATTTCAATAACGGCGCTATTGTGTGAATGGTGTGCGCATATTGAAAGTGAGTCATAACAAATGAACGGAAATTAGTCCCGGTCACATTTTTGATTTTCTGGGGCGACAAAATTAGTGGGCTATTCCAATCGATTCCTGACCACCCATATACACACATAGCATAAAGCATATGTGAATGAAATTGCCCACTCCATAAAATAACCAAGTGCAGTTCGCAAAGTGTGACAAATAAATGAACATCATAATCGCATTGAATGAGTCATAATACTGCAGTTGATACATCTGCTTTACGCGCGCGCGCGCACGCTTTTGTTTGTGATCATGCCGAGATAGAGGGAGAACGAGTGAATTCGGTGACGTAAGGACACGATTTACTCTAAAGTAAACACCATATCAATACTTAATTAAAAATTTTACAAAACGAGAAGCTATCGGTATTTTTATCGTCTTACGCGGTGGAAAAAAAACACTGTTTTCTTCTTCTTTTGCTGTGTGTGACAAACGTGAACGAACACAATCCGGGCAAACGAAACCGAACGACAGATGAATTGAAGAGAAGAAGAATACAACGACAACGACGACGACGACGAAGGAAAAGAAAAAAAATGGATGTGTTTTTATATTTATAATCTGGTATTATCGGTGCGGTATTTGTCAATTATTTTATCGTAAATCCATTTCGGGAAGCAATAGCCACCAACACGCGGCCTCAAACAAAGAGAGCCCAACAAAAGACACAGCACACCGCGAGCGAATACAGCAAAATAATAATAGTTCTCAATACCAACCCAACGACTCAAATAGATCTATACAACACAATAATAAAATCGAACATGAATATTTATGCATTCATTTAAATTGGATAATGTCGTTTTATTGTTCAACGACAACATCATTAACGGATAAACTATATAGCTGAAAACTGCATCGACGAACGCAGGCCTACCATATTTGACATAAGGTAAGCTTCATATATTTTCAATATTGATTCGATTTGTGCTATTTTGCAATTTAAGATTTTTTTTTTGTGGTTATTCCATTTGATTCGGGTGCAGAAAATCCATAGCATTTTGTTGTTGTTTCTCGTGTTTCAACCATTTGATGAATCCTTCGATTTGTAAAAAGTAGAAAAAGACAGTTGTATGCATGGTTTCGAATGGAACCAATTTATCGGTGATATTGGGTTGAAATGATGTCAATGGAATTTTTGTCCCGAAAAAAAAAATTGTACAAACGAGAGAGTGAGGAATTGGGAATATGAAAAAAAGGAGCCAAAAAGGCAATCACACGAAGAACGCTGGAGGTATGCGAAAATACGCAAATTTTTTTTTCGTTCGATTCGGTAATTCCTAAAGAAATCGTGACGCTGTTTTGGAATTATCTCGTTTCGAGTATTTCATTGCTCGACGTGTGCATCGCAATATCCCGGTTTATGTTCCATTGCAATTTATCGTTTTATTTTCCGTTCGAGTTTTTTTTTCTGTCTTTCGCGCTTACACAAAATACGGTAAATGCGAGCATGTATTAAAAATTCAATAAGAAAATTCAGTGCGAATTTCTTCGAATCACATCGCAGCAAACAAAGCAAACAAATTTCGCTTACAAACACCGCAATCGTAATCGGTATTAACGCTGTGAATAGTCGTTGTTGTTTTTTTTTGTGTGTGTGGCAAATTATCGCTGATTTGTCTGTGTCGTGAGCATTCGTATGCATTTGAAAATTCGTCTGCATAACCGAACGGGGCATTTCATTTTTCCAACAAGCAAAAAAAAAATCAGCAGGTAGCAATGATATAGAAGTCGATGAAAACTCGATAAACAACCGAAAAAAAAGCCATGAACATATTTTTTTTTTGGTGCGGGAATGGGATTTTTTTTCCTTTTTCGTTGGCACATTCACAACGTGTGAGCCATTTTTAATCATCACTGGTCCTTTGTGACTTCATACGAATAACACAATTTGCTGCGGTAATTTTTGGATATTGAATGAGAGAAAAGAGTATGTAGAAGAGAAAAAAAAACAAACAACACAGACACATATTGAAAATGGTTGGTCCGAGCAGAATTAAAAAAAAGAAGCCATATACACAAAACAAAGACCATGGAACATTCGAAATGACCAAGAGAAAAATCACACGTTGTCCAGTGTTAAAGCGATAAATTAAATGCGACCCGGTATTTGTGTAAAGCAACGAAACTTTGACTCGTGAAATATTGTTATTTCACCAAAATTCTGCCCACGCAGATGCAATTTTATTTGTTGACTTAATTAACGAAACCAATTTGCCAGACCGAAATGAACAGAGAGTAGAAGAAAAAAAGATGTACTCTGAACGCACACAGTGAAAAAGGGAGACAATAAAAGAAGAGAAGAAGAGAAAAAAAAAATGGAATCGAAGCGCAAATACACGGAATGATGCGACGATGAAAAATGAGTGGAGAACATTCGCCAAATCAGTGCACTCTCCAGTCTAAATAAACTGTCTACTGAAGCGACAGTGAATGGCGAACGAGAAAAAAAAAATTATATACATGCATATCAAAAGGTAGATTTTGTCGTTATTTTACTTTTTTTTCGTGTGTTCGATGTAAAACTCCGCACAATCGCTGCATTAATGTCAACACCATCACATTAAGTCATTCTGATTGCATGTTTTATGAGCCCAAATCGGATGTGGTTTTAATGTGTATGTTGAAAACTTGTAAATGCATCGTGTGACAATTCATTGCTCTTTCATAACGACAACGACAGCAACAACGGCGACATACACACAGAAGAAGTAGAAAAAAACAATCTGAACAGAAAAAAAATTTATATACACGACCAAATGAGAGGGTTTCGCATTGCATTTGGCTGAAAGGTGTTGATCAAAAGACTTCCGTTTTTTGAAAGTGAAAGAATTTCGTCATTAGCACGACACAATCAAATGGTTGAAATGAACATGCACACAGGCACAAATGTGTGCGATGGATAAAGCAAAAGCTGCACATAATTTCCTTATTATCTCTCTATCCTTGCGGTGAATATGCGGTTTGTTGGTGTTAAAAGTTAGAACATTATTTTATAAGATAAATAAAAAAAAATATATGGTTTTAATCAGGACCGATGTGGCTTTTGCCAGATTGGATATATATTTTTTCTAAATGACTAATATAAAACGGAATTTAAATGGCTTGATTCCGATAAACGATAGCGCCTTTTTCATTTGTACAATTTTTTTCTCTTTCCACCGATTAGTTTCCATTTTCACATCATAACAGCACAAAGAGGCCCGAACATTTCGAGAAAAAAAAATGTAGAAAATAAAAATTATATGTGTATATGGCACAAAACATCAATATTTCCAATTCAAAGAAGAAAAAAATATTAAATTGCGCATAGCAATCGAATAAATTAATATGCTTTAATCAGCTTTAGCACATTTTCTCACCCAATTTTTATATTAAATTCCGTTTGAGAGCTCTTCCATTCCATCCGACGTTTTGCATGATTTCAATGATTGTCAGTAATAAATTTCCATAACGATGTGATCGAATATAAAATTAAATTTGATGCTTTTTGGCTTAAGGTAACGTCTTCATTATTCTCGGTCAGTGCGAGCATTCATTCAATGCTGGCTACTAATTTCGGTTGTTTTCTTTGGTCTCTGTTTTGTTGGAGGCATTTATTTCCGCCGATTTAATACAATCAGCGTGGTTCTTTCGAAATAATTACAATTTCAAATGATTTTTAACCGAATTCTAACTCGAAATCGACTGCAATTTACTAGTGTTTTGTGCCTTTTCCAACATTTTCGATATAGTTTAGCTGGTTGTGAGCTCACGAGTAATGCACAGAGACAAAGCAAATCGTTAAATGCCATTTTCACTGCATATTGGCTAGTTATTTTATTCTAGTGAATGTAAAAAAAAATGTTTTTTATTAGGTTGAGAGAACAATGACACAATGAGACCGAACGACGGGAATTATTTTCTGTTGATGTTGTTTTCTCGCCGAACGAGTGAACATCGTACATATGTATATCTCAGTCTCATTTGTTGGATGCTCTAGTATCACATTTAACTAGTCGCGACGGATTGTGTTCTACTTTTTTTCTTCTTCATCTTCTTCATTTTAACTATTGGCCGTTCGTTAAAATGATCGTTTGTTTCCTACGGTGTTAAGACATTGGTAAAAGAAAGACGAAATCGTCGAGATAAGATAAACAATGAGTGTTGTGTGTTATGTAGGCCTTAGCATCAAATATAAAAAATGCATTCTCATCGACAATAAACAAAAAAAAAACACATAACTTACTGCAGTTACAATCCGAAACAATAACGACAACGGCAGAAAGAGTAAAAAAAACACGAAAATATAAAAAAGACATTTCTCGGTTGAAACCCGAAAACGATTCCAGTAATGTCCTCCGGTAAAACAATACTGTATTCGGTCACCTAATTGACCACAAGAACAACAGTAGAGAGAGAGAGACACGATGAAAAGAAAAATAATAGAAAAACAGAGGTGTATTATTATTTAACTATTAAGCCATCATCACACATGTGGTGTATCGAGAAAGGGAAAACAGGTAGAGCGCGACAGAACAGACAGCGAAATGCACCGCATAATACAATGGTGTGTTTCATCTTCGAACTAACAAACTATCGACTAACAATTTAAACGATTGTGTTAACCGTCGAAAACACGGTTCTAATAGCTTAAATATAGTGGGTCTATTAAGTTGTAGCGGTGCTGTTGCTGATGCCGCAACCACAACCCAAACACAGTCACACACACACACACACACACCATAAAACCGACATTGAAATCGTACGAAATCGGAGAATGATTCTCCTGGCTCTGGCCAGAGAAACCGTAATTTGGTATTCTTCCTTATTGAAAAACAAAAATTTGACAGCGAGCATTTTTCGCTGTTTCGGCGTTTCGTTTCGATGCACACACATGAACAGATACGGATATGTTAAGATGTCAAAATATTAAGTTGCTACAAAATTTGTGTGTACGCATGAAAGCCAAGTCGTGTGCACAAGAGGCACAACAACCGATTTGAATATCTTTTAGATTCGATATTCAAGCGGCATTGGCTTCGTGGTTCGGGCAGTTTAGATGTTGTGTATGTGCGCGCGCCCATCCGTCTCTCTCAATCGAACGGATGTGTGTGACGTCTACGGAATACAGTGTTTTACAATCATATTGTGGTATCATCATCATATGCCGCTGCTGCCGTTGCTGCCGTTGCTGCTTAAGAGAAATTAGTGTCGGTCGCATGCATAAAAAGGTCCGTTCGGGCGTTCGATTTTTTTGTGATCTACCGACACACACCATGCACCGTGTGGCTCACCGTGCGCGCGCGCGATACAACAACATACACAATATCCCATAATTTACATTGATTTTTTTTCCCTTCGATTCGGTTCGTTTCGGTAATCTCTCCATTTCGATACAATGGAATCAAATAATAGTTTTAATGATTGTATCAAAAGAACGAAATGAACGAGAGGAGAAAAAAAACCACAACAACAATGTTTAAAAAGAATAAAATACATCGGAAATCACTCAATTAGAACTCGTTTTGTCTTCTTTTATGCGAGTTCGTAGTGCTCTTCATGTCATCCACTGTTTCAAACTCATTTTATTTCCCTTTAAATTTGGTTATAACATTCTCGTTTCGTTTGGATTCTTCACTGAATCGGTTTCATTTTCGAATGAGTCTATCGATGTGCCACTATGGAAGAATTGAAGAAGAAAAAAACAAGCGCAAACACCAAACTGGCACACAAACACAAAAAATGAGTAGAAAAAATGTGGCCCTCGACTCACCGAGAGTCATACTCGGACATTTACGGTCACCAAAGAGATCGAAGACGGAGTGGTTAACAACAAAATTGTAGTTCAACGTTTTTTTTTTTTTCAAATATCTGCTTCAATACGCTTTCCGTGCAAGAATTGAAAAAAAAATAATGACGATGACAACAACACCATAAGTGTGTTTCTACATGAAATTTGTGTTTTGGAATTCGGTCTCCGGTCATAATTACCTGCGTGTTATAATGAAATGAAAATAGAGGATTTAATTAAAATGTCTATGGTTTCTTCTCGTTTTTTTTCGTTTTCTGCTTATTGTTGTTGTTATTTTTTTACGTTTAGTTTAGTTTTTAATTCGTTTCTTTTCAACTAATTTTATAGCATTCAGATATATACACTCTGGCCTGCTCTTTTTTTCGTGTATAAATTATTCAATAAATTATCATATTTTATTTGAGAACTAAAGACAAGAATTAAATAGCTGGAGATATTTGAAAGAATGAAGAGAGAGAGAGAGAGAGAGAGAGAGAGAGAGAGAGAGAGAGAGAGAAAGAGAGAAAGAGAGAAAAGATCGAATTAATTTGAATATCGAATAAAACAAGAAGGTTGAACCGAATATTTCAGGCATACATACGCATAATAACACTATTAAAAGAAGAGAAACAAAAAACATAACCCGACAAACTCTCCAACATATGTGAGCCCGTCGTTCGGTGTTTGCTGTTTGAATATCACCGCCAGTTATTCTTGACGACGATTTGCTTGCGCACGAAACAACCAAAACCAAATCAACAAAGAAATGCCGAAGGAGAGAAAGATACAAATCCACGCATTTTATATATATACACACTCACTCTCTCTCTCTCTCTCTTCCCCTGTTCAACATGTGCTCGGTTGTTATTTTATCTCTCTTTCAACCACAATTAAATGCATTTGCAGTCACTTGTTCAACTGCGGAAAGAATGCACGATTCGTTTGAAGAATTTTACCTTAAACGGCATTTTCACAGTGAAAATCCCATTGTTTTGTGTGTATGCACACACACACACACACACACACACACACACACGGGTGAAATCGAGAAAGTCCATCTGGACTTGCTTACATTAATTCGCCATTCGTTTAGCACAAAATATATCCAATTGTTTTTGTGTTTTTTTCTTTCAATTTCAATTTGAAATTGTGTAGAAAGAAAGCGAATTCATTTTGTATTGGCGTTGCAAATGCAACAACACACATTAGAGAAACAAAGACTAATTGTTCAGTTGAAAATATAGGTTTATCGCAAATATGAAAGTTGTGATTGAAAAGCGAGAAGAAGAAGAAGAAAAAGAGAGAAAAAACGACAAACACTTTGATGATTTAAGATAACGGTCGTAAAAATGCCATCAGAGTCTGAGATGAGAAAATTGAAGCTGATATTTTAATGATCGATTGGCAGAGTGCTCTAATTTTCTCCATTGGCACCGATTATGCGGCCATCAATGACAACAGCAACACAGCACAGCATCGCACAGCACAGTGGCATACGGAAAGAGAAGAAGCCACGAAGTTTCAATCAAAGCAACGCCTCAAACTAACATGCCCTCGTATATCGTACATCGTACATGAACTTTCATCTTTCCACTCTAGTGCGCGTCCAATGCATACACACAGCACAAGAATATTCTGTGTGCCAGAGCCGAAATGAACGGAGTCGAGAGTCGATTCAGTTTTAAGTCAACCGAATTTCGAAGTGAAGCAAGTTACTGGCATTCAAAAACATGATAATTTTCATGTTTGGATGTCATTCTGCGTCGCACAGCACACAACATCGGGAAATTCGATCGAAATGCATTTGATGTATTCAAAACATGAATCCATTCGTGCCGTTTCATTGAGGATAAACATGCACGTTAACACAAAACGACAACTTTTGGCGACGACGACGACGACGACGACGACGACGAAGGGGAGGATGAACGGTGCAACCGTTTTTACATGTTATAACCATTATGATGTTTGATTTCTATATAAATAACTCAAGTTGTATTGCAACCGGGATTATGTCTATGTATGGGCTACAGTTCTAGAGATCGAGTTCTAGTTGCCCAATTCACAAGTTGCAACAATTTAAAATTAGATGCCGGTTGTGTGTCATTTGCATTTTGCATTTCCATTTGAATTATGCAAATAAACAGAGCATATTGAATATGATATTCCTTGAAACAAATGGGCGAAGAGCAAACAACGATGACGACGACGACGACGACGACGACGATGACTGGCTGGCAAAATACTTATCCGATGAATTTCAATGCAGAAATTTCACAGAAAATACAAATAGTATCACGAGCTGCTGCTATTGTTGCTGTTGTGGCTTTACAACGGCAAATACAAATTGCATATACTCAAAATATGAATCGCAAAAATGAAGCAAACGAAACGAAGCAAAATAAATTGAACACCAAATTATTTTCTATTCGTTGAGAAAATTCAAATGTTCTTCTTCATCTTTTGGATTTTATTATTACCGGTTCTTTTTTCTATCTCTCTCTCTCTCTCTCTTTTATTGGTGTATTCTATTCCACTTTTGGTCGTTGCACATATGCTTGCCAGCGTATAATCTTATGCATCAATTGTGACTAACCGTTCACGCTGTTTTTCTTGCGCGTACACACATACTCACAAAAAAACACTTTCCAATTTATCCAATAATAAATAATGAGGACTGCTGCTTTGCAACGACGAGATGAAAAATAAGGGCGTGCTGCAAATGCAACGAATGAACGAACGAATGACGATTTCAGGCAGCTAGAACATGTACTAAATAGAATACGCAAAATTGGCTCGTGAAAGACACGGGGATCCATGCAAAAATGACACACACACATACACACACACACACACACACACACACACACACACACACACACAATCAAATGCAACTGCGTTGCAATAAACTCCAGAAATGAACGGTCGCAAGAAAGGTGAAACGCAGCATAGGGAGAAATAATGTTCACAATCAAATTGCATGTGCCAAAATGCATGCACAATCCACATCGTCCATAATTTGTTGGATGGCTTAAATCGCTTACTCCTATGGAGTTTAATAATCGACATTAATTTTTTTCTCCAAACAATATAACAGGATCTTTTTGATAGGATTCCATCGAAGAATCTGGCAATCTGGCAATAATAGGTATGATGTGCGTGTGCAATGTAATATCAAGTCAATTGGCACGGGTACACATCGTATTGGAATGCTACGGGACTATGAACAATGAATGAGTTTTGGATTGTCTCATTACGATACGTACATAATAATATAAGATGAATCTTTGAACTTTATTCCTTCTGCATGGCGCCCATTATTGCAATTGCAATATGTAGATAATTCTGCCCGCAGTCAATGGCTCTGTTTGTTTTCGATGTGCCGTTAGAAATCTCTCGCAAATCCATATTCCGAATGACAGTTACATATTGCTACCGCATGAGAAGTCCAATTATGTTATTTTTTTGGTATTCAATTTCAATTCGGTTACATTTTTCATATGCTGACCAATTACATGTTATATGATCAAGTATATATACGTGGAAATTATCAGATTTTAGATAACAAAAAATTGATTGCGATATTTCGTACTACATGTAGATGCAACAAAAGATAACAATTTACAGACATAGAGTCTTTTGCGAGTTAGTTTCTTCCATTGCAAATGGATTCTAGAGAGAAAAAAAAATGATCTCCATCACCTTCAAACCGCAATTGTTCTAATGATCATTTCAACGCGTCGTTCATTTTTGAGGGTTTAGTTTTATTCAATCATAAATCAAGTGATATCAAGTGTTCAATAGATGCAAAGCATTCCTATCTATTAATTATGATCTGCTGATGGCAGCATTTGGGATAGATAACTGGCGATGAGTCGGGCTGATATGTTTTGTTTTTTTTTCACTCTGTCCCTATCTATTCGCTTTGTGTTCACGGTTATACATATAAATACATCATCGTGATATCGAGCGTTGTGCCGATTCTAAATTTATTTGCGCGACAAAAGGACAATGCATTGTGGTAATCGAGAGACCGTGAATACAAATCAGACCAAAATCAAAAATGATAAATTATTCTGGAATACAAATAGAGATGCTCGCATGTATTTATGATGACGGTTCTATCGATGTCTGTACATTGCGACCCGAGGTGCGCATGGCAATGCACTGCACACACACACACACACACACACACACACACATGTGTTTGAATGAAGAAGGCGAACGAGCCGTTTCGATTCGCGTGCATATGCCATTCTGCGCTATTCATTATTACGTGTACGGTTGGTTGCTGCGTTGTCGTCGCCATTGCAATAGCTACCTTTTGTAGCCGCTGTTCTCAATCATATCATCATTTTTTTTCTCCATACCGCGATGTATGTGGCTGTTGATGCTGCTGCCAGTGGTGCTCGTGCATGCACATGCACACACACATCTTGTCCACAATGCGTATAATTGGTGTAATCGTTTTAGTTATGCAAGAATTTGACTTGCATCAAAAACACTAATTATTGGTGTGGCATTTCACAAAGTATACGAACGCAATGAGCGTGATCGGACACGCGAGAGCGCGCGCACGCATACACGAGGCAATCATTGCACCTCACACGCCACGCAGAACCCACAAATGAAAGAGAGACGAACCGATTTTATGGCGTTATCAGTTGACGTAAATTGATGACTCTTGTAATTTCATTATGGATAGTGCCATTACAGCATAGAGAAATGCTGGTTTTGTGCCATTTGCATCGCAAATGCATCGATGGCTCGAACGGACATCCACTCCAAACAAACACAAACATGCATGAGCCAGCCACACGTCTATCTATCGCATTGCGATCGCAATACTATTTTCAACAATTTAACACATTTCATTGAAGAGCGTCACAAATAACTCGCAGCTCCAATTCATTTATGAATAATTTCCATGATGAAAAATAGCGCACCAAAGAATGAGGCTCATTAAAATTGCCCATCAATTGCACTCTCGCCGCGCATCTTGCATACACAAACACAACGGAGAAGAAAAAAATAAAAGAAAAGAAAAGCGGACCTATAAACCGTAGATGATTATCACTGGGCCGATTTCCTCAGACGCTTTTAAATAATCGGATTTATTAAATGCTCAAATTAAAAAAGATTGTCATTAAAATCACTTGTTGATCTGTGACATGCTTCGCCGTTTTCATAGAAATACTTTTACCAGAGCAGAACAAACGATTAACGTGTATTTTCATTTGAATGCGACAACACCGACACACGGAAGCGTTAAAATGAGTTGTTTTCTCCCGGAGACTCATTTATATTGCAAGTTCTATTGAAAAATATTTCCGTATTTAGCCGATGCATTTGACTATCAAAGTAGTTGGATTGTTAAGCTTTGACATTTCTTAACAATTTATAAATTACGTGTGCGAGGTGTTTAATCCTCAACGCAATGACAATGAAACTCTGCTGCCGGAGCGAAAGCACATTGACGTCACTTTTGTGTGCTATAGCATACATTGTTCCATGGTGGCGCGCATATACGACGAAGAGAAAAAAAAACGGAAAACACAATTGTAAAATAATAATGAATGACCATAAAATACCATTCACCTGTCAAAGTTCGGATAAATAGTGTGAACGGTCGCAAAAATTTGAATATTTCAAATGAATCATTTGATACTTTTTCCAACCATCAAACGCAATTTCGAATGAATTGGAACGAATCCCAGAACTATTCATCATCATAAAATCGCAACTGTGTTTCGGTATGCGGTGTATTCATTGCGCTGTATGAAATTGCCGAGCACACAGCAAGCACAGGTGAATTTGAAACGGTAGTACAAGCGTGTGGCCAACCCGAAATTAGCATAAAATGCTTTAAATACGATACAAAATCAATCACCATCCAATTTTGGGAGGCCATGCAATTTAAACTAGTTCACAATTCAAGCGGTCAAAATTGCTTAATCATCATAAATGTGAGCACATCTCTCACACATCGCAACCAGATCGAAGAATGCCAACTAATTTAAATATTGTATACGAATCCATTCTCGATTCAGAGTCTATCTATCGCTTTGTTTTAAATACTTCATCATTATCATCATCGTCGTCGTCGTCATAATGATTTTCATTAGTCCAAAATGAAATGTGGTTCGGTGTTGTTTTTTATTCTTCTTCTCTCTGACGTTTCGTTGTTGTTGTTGTTTATTAAGAAGCGTGTATTGGCGTGGCATGAAAATGACGGTGGCTCTACTAAATAACATCATAACTTTTAATTAATTGAACGGCAATTGACTGCAAGAAAAAATGAAAGCAATAAATGACCACATCGTAAAACGTCATATGAGACAGGGAGAGGGAGAGATAGAGAGAGAGAGAGAGAGAGAGAGAGAGAAAGAGAGAGAGAGAAACCCAAATATAAATCAGTCTAATAAATCATTATAACTAAAATGCTATCCACTGAATATAACACACATTTATCAATCAATAGCCTGTGTTAGTCTATCTCTCTCTACTTTTGAAGAGAAAAAAAATACAGCATTTTGAATATATTACATTTTTCAGGTCGGTTCTGTGTTGTGTTTTTTTGTTGTTGTTCTTGTTGTTGTTTTGTCTTCGTCTTTCTATTCGAGACTTTTTCAAGCTTCCACTAAATGTTGTACAACATGAATGTACATTTTTCGAAAGAATATTGATGCTTGTGCGATGCGTATCTGATTAAACGATTAATCATTTGCTGGCCCAGTATGGATTCCTTCTTGCATTATTTACATACTTCTAAATTACGATCTACAACAAATGAATCACGAGAGAAAGAAAAAAAATAGTTTAATACAAAATCTCTAGTACAATTAGACATATAAACGTAATTTTTCACTGGCCCCTATATTTTCAAGCGTTGTGCGCGAATAGGATCTAGCAAGACGAATTGAGATGGCCCGTGTGTGTGTGTGTGTGTGTGTGTCGAGTCCACTTTATAACAGAATAATATTTTGACTGAACAGCACACCAGCAACAATACACATTTTTTCTTTGTAAAACATAACATTTTGGGGCTTTTCCATCGATAATTTCCTTTTCGTTCATATCATTAAAGATAAAAAGAATTGTTTAATAAATGACGGAATATTTCATATTAATGTCAAATTATCTTTCTTTCGGTGGATTTCAGTTGGATCCTATGAACTTTACCAGAAAAATGTTTGCGTACGTACACGAAAAAAAAACTCAAAATGCGATCCTCTCGATCGAAATGAAAATTGATCGGGCTGGTTGGCTGGCATAATCGCAAACAGACTTGTTGTACGTGATATGTTGGCGCCGAGCATATTGATTCGTTTACAATCCTCTTCGATGACGTTACGTTTAGTCTTTTTATTTAAGTTTTTTTTTCTGCTTCTTTTCTCTATCGATTCGAATTGCATTTTTATAACGGTGTGAATACGGTTTTTCCTTTCTCTCTCTCTTTCTCTCTCTCTCTCTCTCTCTCTCTCTCTCTCTCTCTCTCTCTCTCTCTTTCTCTCTCTCGTTTAACCAAGTGCTATTTTCAAAGTACCGATCACGACTGCCATCACACGACAGCTTCTCGAAAGGTTCCGTTTGCATGTTTTCTTCTCGATTGTTTGTGTGTGTGTGTATGTGCTTCTTTTCATCTTTTATTTAGCCGGAGAGTTTATTCGGGATGGTGGAGAATGAATTGGCAGTGTGTGGCATCATGTAGTATTCCAAAGTGCCATCGAACAATTATTTTCTAATTCCGTCTAACGAAATAATCTACGGCATCTATCTACTTGCAGTGTTGAATTTATATTTTGCCATTTGTCTTCGGATACAGTGCACTGGATCTGCGCATGCAGTTTGTGTGCTGTTTCCTTTTCAATTGGTTGCTTGGTACTTAATGGAAGTGATCGGCTTTTTGTGTGTGTGTGTGTGTGTGCTACGCTGCGCTGTGCATGTGCAATACTTGTTTTAAGTCAGCAATTCACACACACACACCATTTTTGAATTCCATTCATTCACGTTTCTCAATTGACTTGCCAATCTCGATAAAACTGAACAGGAAAGAAAGAGCGAATGAAAAAAAACACAAATCGCATGACCAAATGCCTAAGATCATTGATCCCAAATGTTGCATTGCAACTTCTAAACCACACAATGTGCAACTAATGAATTAAGATAACGATGGTTTTGTTTTGCGCGTTGCTTGCTTTCAACCTTTTATCTAATTATAGTTGTACACTTTCCACGCGACTCAAAAACCTCGGGCTATTTTACTTTTAGTTAGAATCAACAGAAGAAGCAGAAAAAAACGCACAATATTTTTTAATAGTGCCCCATGTAAATGCCAAATATGTACATTTCGATACATAAATGCGATAGACAAACACTAACAACTGAACTAACGATAACATTTATCATACTAATTACGGCAAATTTACCAGAGACATTCTACAATTTGATAACCGATATTGAACAAACTCGATCGATTGAATGTGAATAATGAATTTTGAAGAAGAAAAAAACAAGGATGATGACTGTGGAGTCAATTCAATTGAAAATACTAATTCATCTCGTTTTGAAGTGAGCGAATGGAAACAAAACTTGAAAACACTTACATTGGCCCACGTAGGCCCCAATTCATTGAACGCTCCTCTTAACTACTCCAGGCTAATATTCACTGAACATTTTCTCAGGATTATGATTCATTGAGACATGAGAACGAAGAAAAAGCAAATAAATGAAATAAACGGTGAATGGCAATGCAACTCAACCAGAGACTCTAATTGCCGGTGGTTTTTTTCCTCTTCTTCTTCTTCTTCCTTTTTTTTCTAATTTGGAAAAATGCGCAGTAGCATACCGTTTGATAGAAATGTTTTTAGAGAAGATGGCGTATTTGTACCGCCACACAATTCAAAGATGAAAATGTATTGGAACAAATTGCGTATGGTGCACGTTTTTGAAAAGCTGCGAAGAAATGGCGAGAATTCCGCAGGAAAATTTGTACATAGTCACATGTGCGTCGGACATAGAGAATAGCAAAGCATAAGTGGACATGTGCATCGAGACTGGATAATGGCTTTGATGTGCAATGTGCATACTTGACAATGTTTTTCTTCTGTTCTCTTTCTCTCTCGCATACTCTCGCTCACTCACTCTGGCTCTTTAGTCGAGTGAATACGCTTGCGCTTTGTTCACCTCCATTGGTCTGGTTAATGTGTATCTGCTAACGTGCAGTTCATTTGAAGTTGTCGCATTACAATCAAGCCAATTATAAAATGTAAATAAACAAAGGAACAGAAATTATGCGTGCTATGCTGCCACATATGTATACTTAACCATTTCTGCCCGGCGGTTCGACAGTAGTGATGGGCGAGCACTGAGCGTGAACGCGCGAGCGAACGCAAAACCGTGCGCGCACACATAGTTAAGAATAATGCAGTTTATTTACCCAATGTCTCGGCTTGAAACGTTCATTAAATTTACGTGTGAACATCAAATGTGAATTTTTCACCGATGTCAATATTTCCATCGAAATTGTCGTTTGATTGGAGAATCGCGGTTTGTTGCGCGCATCGATGCGCTTCTCAACAACAATAACCAACCACATAACAGCATAACATCAACACATTGCACACGCATTCAATGCGATGCGTGGATGAAATAAAATAGATAATCATGATTTCCGCTATCAATTGTGTCAATGATGTCTATACATTTCGCAACGTAATTCATACAGTATCATTGCGAGTTCGAAAGGATCATTATCGTGTAAAGAGGTAAAATTGAATGCGATGCCAGCGAAAATAAATTTAAACCATAGCATTAACATAATGGTAAAATATAGGAAGTCATTGCAAGACTTGGGTGCATCGGTTTTGAACTTCATCAGCCCAAGAGGAGGGGCGATAATTGTTTCATATAAAATAATTGTTGGAGCCAATTTCATGGCTCAATTCTGCCAAGCCAAAGCACATCAATCGAACGTTTGAAAGCACAATGGAATTCAACAGTTTAGAATTGCTTAAACTATCTAGTGTTAAATCGTTTTCTCTTGTGTAAATTGGGTTTCTCGAAAATAGAAAGTCATCCTTCGAATATCTTTGTCAGGGGAGGTCGGCTAATCAGACTCCTAGCATCATTATGACTCCGTACATGATCAGAACCTATGCACTCCACACTACTTATGTTAACTATTATCTCTTCTTTTGGTTTCCGAGAGTAGTTTTTTTTTCTGGTCGTTCTCTTTCTTTTTCGCGAAACACTCTCCCAACGCAACAGAATATAAGCTAACCGTGTAGCCCGTTTGTGCTTGTGCTTGTGATATAAATATAATAAGAAAAAGTAGAAGGCATAAGAATAGTGTAAGTAGGGTATGCACAACTTGGTCAATTTATACATGTGTTGATATGTAATCTTGAAAAATTTATTGCCTTTTGTTGGAATAATTGAATCTGTTGCATAGCGCATTGCTGCATGTATGCGTTGGCCAGACTTGCACATTTTGGTATCGCGTAAAATAGAAGAAGAAGAAGAAAAAAACGAGCAAAGCAAAACAAAACTGCACTATAATTTGCACCTCTCTCCAGCTCCAGAGCTCGCGCGGTGTACATCCATCATTCGGCGTTGGAAACAATCGGCTTTCGGATTTTATCTACTCGGCTTGATTTAGAACGAAATCAACAATAAACCAAATGGTGCGATTTTCCATTCCCTTGTTTCCATTATTATCTGTTGCACACTTGGATTGCACTCCGACGAGCTGTTCGTTTGTTTGCTTTCTACTTACTGCCTGTCGGCCGTACGGCTGCTCAACACTTCTGTTTCAGATCTCTGCTGCTCGTACATTCCCGCATAGACGCGAAAATTAGCGAAATTGTTATTTATAATCTTACGATACGTGCCTCAATTCTTCGTCTCTTTTGTCTCTTATAATTCACTTACCATTTTCAGTTTTGTATTTTCATTTGGCTTTTTTATGGTGTGCCATTTCACGTCATTTGACAAAATGTATATAAGTTTTTCATGTTTCCTCTGCATACACGAAGAGTGGTCGGTCTGCACACTGTACAGCCACAGCCACACATTCTGTACATTGATGCAGTGCATGAAGAGAGAGAGAGAGAGAGAGAGAGAGAGAGAGAGAGAGAAAGACCATTTCATTTGTGTGCATTCCATTTTTGTAATTTTCATTTTATACGGTCTGATAGTAGCTGGCATCGGATGAAGTGCAACCATGCAATCTCATGCTGCAGAACTATGTACACGGCCTTCACTCTCTTTCTGCCCATTTGACGTAATAATCGGGTTGAACTAAAGTTTCTTGATTGAATATTAAAGCCCATTATTAAAAATTATTAACAGCGGCACGCTTTTACGAAATATGTTACGACAAATTAAAAGAGACAAAGTCGGATAAATTAACACTTTCAACGATGCAAATTGAATAAAGTAGTATACACAAAAGGGGTCTATGGTTATGGCAAGGCTAAAAATCTAATGCGACGGACCGACTTAATCTTGCTGTATGTGCAGCAAAAACCATTTCATTATTGTATCGCATTTAAGTGAAGCGAACGAGAGCGAGATAATAGAGGCGTTTCATTGAAATAGATTGCCTGTGATGGTTGCAGCTTCTGTTCTCTTTTATTTCAGTTTTTCCATTTTTCCGTTTTTTTTTTCGGTTGTGTTTTAGTATGCTTTATTCAAGATTTTAATATCATTTATGTGCATTTTGTGCCATTAAAATAGTTGCGTAATGGTCGAGGAAAATGGCCAGCCATGCCAGTGTGTCGGTGAGTGCAATGAGTGCAATGAGAGCAATCAATCTTGTTAGCCGGTTACAGTTTTATAATGGCTGAGATGTCGCCGCGTCTCTTAAAAGTGGTGCAAAATCGTTAGAATGCCGTCACATTCACGTTCAAATGACTACAAACAAACAGTTGGCTTTTTTCGATTTAAATTACTTATTATTTCATATCATAAAATCCATGAACATGTGCACAATACCACCCACTGATTCATTTTCAATTCTAATAACAATCTAATATTTTTTTTTTCTATATAAATATCTCATTAAAACTCATTTTATTGGCTTGAGTACCGGTCATTGTTGGTGCATACAAACATGAGCAACGAATCTAAATGTTTCGTCGCTGCAATACTTCTACACAAGAGTTTTCAATGTTCTTTCAGTTTTAAATTACATTTCGGTCGAAAAGTTTTGTGTTTTTTTACGAGTTCAGTTGAAAGGCGTCTGGTAACAAACAATTTAGATCGATTTCTCGAGATAAGCGATCATAATTGGCTTGGAGTGTGTGTGTGTTCAAAGTTTTAAAACATATTTTCAATGCACACGCACACGACTGCTTTTTAGCAGCAAGCAATTGTAGTGCAGTGCAGGAAAAGTACGACGAACAAATGGAAGGCATTCATTTGCTATAGCAAAACGAATTCGTTTGGTTTCGTATGTCGTGAATTCAATTGCAATTCACAATTCGAAATTGGAAAGTCAAAGTCGGAAAAAGGCATTTCGAAGATGAAACTTTTTTCGGAGTTTGTGTTGGATTCGTTGTCGACACAGCAAATCGCCATTATGTTGACACAATAGATGAAACCATTTCAATTTTAGTTGCACATTCTCGATCATCACATAGCTTTGGACAACATTTTGGTTTTCTATTCGAAACACCGAAAAAAATCACAGTCTAATTTCTGCATTTCTTCGTTCATTTATGACATCGTTTTTCAATCGAAATGACGATTAACATGTGCGTATTATTTTTTATTTCTTGTTGTTGCTGTTTTTGATGACGAGAGCTTGACATTCAGTTCAAATGCTCTCTCCTTCACAAAGAGAACGTTGTTTTGATTGGTTTGTTGGATACTCTCTTTCTGTTGTGTTTTTTTAACGATGGTGTGTACGGACGCAAAAAGTGAATGCACTACCGTTTTGCGATATTGTCGCATACGTCTGCTCGCTCGTCTGATGAATCAATCCGAAAAAAATACACATACTGAAAGAAAGAGGCGAAAATAGGAAAAAAAAACTAAAGTTGAAATGCAGAACAAGAAGGGTATATATGCACAGAGAGGGATAGAGAATGAGAAGCGCTTGCAAATGCGTGCATTAGCATGTATGCGTAAAATGTGTGCATAATACCAGCCAGCCATCCATCCATCCATCAATAGAATCAAATATAAAAATTGTTTAGAGTATGGCAACAACACTTGAATACAAAAAAATGTCCAGTTCCTTGTCCAAAGCCACTTCAGACGATCTTAAAATACGTAATGTGCACACAAACTTTTTGTTGTTGTTGCTGCTGCTGTTCACCAAAGCATTTTCTGTCATTCGTTTTGTTTTCATCAATTTTACGCTCGTTTTCCCTTACATTCAGTTGTTGTAGTTCGCTTTTCTTTCTCACTCTCGCTCATTCTTTCACTCACCAGGTTCGTTCATTCTCGGCTTCTTGTTTGGTACACTCTGTCTTGCTCACTCCTTTTCTTGCTCTGTTCTCACTCTGTGTTGCTGTTGATGTTTTTTTTGTGTCATTCTGTCCCAACTTTTTTTTCCCATTTGTTTTAATGTACTTTTTGCAGTGCATGTAATTGCTTATAGACCTAAAACAAAAGCAACGAATATAAATAAATGTTGATCGCACAATGTACGAACGTATGAGTATTTAACAAGGAAAAAGTATATACACATCGTTTTGCTCCCGTCGTGCTTGCTTCATTTTTTTCAAAGCCTTAGCACATATACATTTAGTCTGGCATTATGGTCGAGTTAAAAAGACGAAGCAACAGCAGCAGCACCACCACCAACCAGCTCACACAAAAAAAGCAAATTTGACGCTTTATATGGGCAAAATGTAGCTGGAGCATTTGGTATATTCGTTCATCCTCTCTCTCTTTCTCTCTCTGTCGCCGTGTCTCTATCGCTGGCCTCGAGCCCATGAATCGCAATGGAGTTGCTACCGAAGGGATTGAATTGTGGAAGAGCAAACGAATGAAGTATTTATTGCTTAGTTCAATTTTGTTGAATGACGATTCATTTGCTTCTGGTTTGTTGCGTCGATTCTTTAAATTTTTCATTTTGTTTGGATGTAAGTTCTTGCTGGAGGATTCAAAATAGAATATCGTACATTGTAGATTTTTTTCTAGTCTCTACTCTACCTTGATTTTGGAGCGCATTTGTTTGTTTGCTTGTTCAATTTTGTTTTGTTCTTTCTTTCTGTCGCGAGCGCGCTCGCTCACGATGATGCTTCTGCTCTCTTAATCTCCCATGCAGAAATTCTGATGAGCTGATTGATGTTTGCTCGGACTTCGGCAGCAATGTAAACAAATGGGAGCCCGATTGATTCCAATATATATATACTCAATTGTTGCATCGGGGAACCGTGTCGTGATCTCCTCTCGAAGATACACCAAACCGAAATGTTTATTTATATCCGTTCACATTTTCGGGCTGGCTGGCAAAAGTCACCGGCTCGCAATGAGTAGTGTGTAGTGCTTCATATCAAATCGATATCTGCGTGTGCACTTCACCCATTTATTTATTGTGGTTTGAAATGGATGACGGTAATTTATTTCACGTTCAACAGTGATGGCGACATAAGATATTGCTTTTTAATGGACTGCTCGTCTTCAGCCATTCGATGCACTGCTCGCGCTCATCGCAGCCATGTACAATATGTGACATCGATTTAATGATGATAATATAATTGCGGAATTTGTTTGGCTTTTGGAATTGATGTAAATTCATGCAAATCTAACGACGACGACGACGATGACGACGATGACGACGACGACCACTTTTTTCCATCGCATTTTCCAAATGCTCAATCATTTTTTGTCTCTCGTTTGGGTTCCTAGCCGTTTCTGGTTGATGTCGCTCGATTCGCGTTCACATTGCATTTGCTTCCATTTTTCATTAAGCGAATTTTTAATCTGTCAACAAATGAATTAATCTGCAATGTTTTGTGAACTGCAGCTAAACGGAAAGCTAAATGTCACTGCGCTTCTGTTTGTTGGAGTTTTTGAAGCGTGAACGACTGCCTGCGTGAAGAATACCTTTTGTATTTTGCAATGTCAATTTATGGAAAGATTAAACATGGATTTCTGGTGTTTGGGCCTGTATCAAATGCAGTGCCAAAGAATGCCGGGCGATGAGTAAGTGTACGTAGAGGGAGAGAGAGAGAGCACATGAAATTTTCCATATTAAATTTTCGAACATAATTTCAGCAATTCGTTGGTTTGTCATTCATTACGCAGTAATATGTTCTGTCACTGTATTTTGGGGTAACTTCGTCATACTCCGGCTTGAATTATTTTTTTTTGCTCGTTCGCTCGCTTGCTGCATTGTTTCCTTCACATCGGATTAGGCTTTGGCTCATTGTCATCGAATGCATTCTGTTAGCACCGTACTAAAAACAGAGTTCCTGTACTCGTTGCGCTCCTCTTTCTCTCTGTGTGTATGTGTGTGCGCTCGTTCTTCTTCTTTTTCTACATGTTCTGCATTTATTTTCATTTTCTCTTCGTTGCATGTTTAACGAAGTGATACGGCATTCTGGTGATATAAAAATGGTAGAATGATATTTGAAACTTGAAACTTGAATGGAATGTATTAAATTGCATTCACAACAATGGTCTCGTGTGTGTGTGTGTGTGTGTGTGTGTGTGTGTGGATGTGACGCTAATGTGAACACGGCAAAGTGAAAAATAGCAAATCGCTCGGTGACAACAATGCAACAAACGAGTTATAAATCCAAAATACTACTGAAAAAAGCGAACCAAACAAACAGCACAAACAACAACAACAATAATAATAACAAGCGAATTGAAAGGAGAAAACGAAAAAGCCATTTTTAGCGCAGAATATTGTGGATGCGACCCTTTGGTCGCTCGACTTTTCTTTAGAAACTTTTTTTTACAGAGCAGAGAGCACAAGCTGCTTGCATTCTCGGGTGGGGGGCATATGCGTACACAGTGTGATTATGGGTGCAAGTGTGATTGTATGCATGTGCGCTTGTGTATGTGGATGACAGAGCCCGACTACTAGAAATCTCATGCAGTTCGAGACAGTTTGAATGGTTTCATAAAATGTTTTGCGCCTTTGTAAGGATTCGTGTTTTAGCCACGAACAGATTACTGGGCGTGAAAGCTTTAGTCTGCTCACACTTTAAACATCAGCTTTTACTGTGTCGTACAAACAAACAAACACAAACACACACACACACACACACACGAACACGCACCAATTGAAAATGCATTCATAATCCTGACATTTTTATTAGATTTGCTTTGCGATAAGCAGTGACACTGGCCATTCCGATAATATTCTAATTCATTGGGTTATTGTTCCAATGGATCTCTCTCTCTCTCTCTCTCTCTCTCACCCGTTCCATTTTCCTCTTTTTGAATAATTTTCCCTCTGTTCGGCTGCTGCACACATTGAATTATTTCGAAGTGGACTCATTTTGATGCAGCAGCGCACCTCAGTCGATGATTGAACATTTCGATGCGATAATACGAAGCAAAGTATAATGTGGAAAAAGAAGGTGAAATAATCATAAGACAAATAAGGCAAATAACATGTCTCCACATCTTGGTGACTGACTATCTCACACTTTCCGTTCTCTCTCTCTCTCTCTCTCCTTCTGTGTTTTAGCACACACATCGTACGTTATTTTCCCGAAGTGTCAATATTTATTAACTCCCATTTGATTTTTCCGAAACAATGCTCGCGCGATTTTTTCATGTATGCATAACGAAATGCGACAAGGCTGACACAAAATATGTGTACAGTAAGGATCAACAAATGAATAATGTTTCATATGGTTTGGCATTGTAGCCGGTTTGAATTTCAGTAAAAATGAACGACGACCACGACCACGACGACGAAAACGAAATGCATAGCACAATGTTATTTTCAATTGCTTAAATGCACTTGCGGAGCAGCATTTGTTTTTATTTCTTCTTAAATTCTGTTACTTTTTTTTCCTCTTTCTATGTTTATACGTGTAATGCGGCTAAATTTTACACGTATACATGGAAATTCATTAAACTAGCCGTGAAAAGAGCGTAACAGAAATGTGATGAAATAAAAGACAATAAAGCCAATACCAATAAAATGACACTCAACCCATAAAATTACATGTGAACTTGCCAAAAAAGTATCGCATGTCGTCCAATCCATTAAAAAGTACAAAGTGTACATGGAACGAAAGAAAAAAGTGCAGCACACACTCGTTCCTGGATACATGAGCGAGATAGAACAAATAAAAGCAGTAAAAACAACAACATCAACTCGCAACAGAGTACAAAAAGTGCAAAACTGTACTCAGAATACAAACATTAAAAATGTTGTAACATTTTTTTTCTCTCGTTTCATCCATCGGCGCTGAACTTTTCTCTCTCTCTCTCTCTCTCTCTCTCTCTTCGTTTTTATCTGTGTTCAGAATGTGAACAGTTCTGTGCCAAAGCCAAAAGCTAAATGCAACGATAGCTCAAAATTTAGTTGTTAAACGGTACAAAAGCCAAAGCATATTGCCAATATCCGATCGGTTGTGTGTTTTCAAGTGTTCTTTTTTTCTTCGCTGTGGCATCTGGCAAAAAAGAACAAAATTAAAGACAACACAACATGGATTAAGTCTCTTTCCACACAAACACACACACACACACACACTCGATCTTTTGCTCATTCGATGCTTTGAAAGAAGAAAATCGAAATCGAAAATGAATTTGATGCAACATTTTCACCGTTTCGTTAATTTCAGCTTATTACTTTAATTATAGGCTGGAAGGGAATGCAGACTCAAATGCGTATGCTGTGCGCATTTTCTGCTATAGAGTATGTTGCCTTGATTGACCAGCTTCGGCTTTGGCAACGACAACGACAGCAACACCACCTCAAACACACAGAACACCGAAAATGGAATGGAAAAGAGCACAGAAAAAGAAAACAACGATAGGAGCGCATTAAGTCACGGCACGCTGCGCTATGTGTCCGTGTGTGTGTGTGTGCTGTGCACTTTTCCATTTTGCATTTCAACCGGCTCAAGTCTTAATTCAGTGTGTTCTGTTTAACAATAAACAGTCGACCGATTTTCGATTGGTATTAGTGAAAAATTCATTTTGTTTAGCTCGTGATCAATCCTCTTTTCTGTTAACTATGGGTTAGGCGCAATCCAAATACGGGGGGATTTTCAATCGGATCGCTTCGTTCTCTGCTTTTTCTTCTTTAAATTCTTCGTGTTGTTCTTTTCGCCATGTCTTGATTTTATGCATTTGTACGGGCGGCGGTTTGTTGTATGTGTTTATTTATTATCCATTTGGCTTGGCTAAATGTTCATTTTCGCTTCTTCAGGAGGATTCGTTCTGAGGCTTTCCTGGAAACGGCAGTTGGCATTGAGTTAATAAATTCTTTCCGTGTTATGTGTGTGTGTGTGTGTGTGTGTGTGTGTATGTTGCGCGCATTTTTCCTTCTTCTGCTGTTGCTTCGTTCGTGTGTGCCATATTATTATGTCGATCGATAGAGACATTAAGATTTTTGATAATTGGTCCCACTGGCCATATGTCTGTTGATAATCTGCATATACTGACTGCCGCGTACACACTGATATCACCGGATGGGAATGATGCGTAGACGTTGTGGACCCACAAATACAACATACACTGGCTGATGCCAAAAACACACCCGGCTAAATGAAAATGGTCAATGCCAAAATAAAAGTATTGCCATTTAAATTGTTTACTTCGTTCGATTGATTCATTTGAGATTCAGAAATAAATTGGTACTTCCAGTGTGGTGTGTAGAAGTTCATTATTATTATGGTAAATAGGACGCGCGCGGGCAAGAAATGACAGCTCACTTCGAATATCCAGATAAAATGGCATGAAATGCCGATCGGACCTTTATTTTGTGTGTTTCGCGTCGTGTGCAGATTCACCGTTATATGGACTTATTTCCCGTTATCAGGGCCCAAAAGAGAAAATTAGAGAACGAATGACAAAAAAAGGCGGCCGTGCACAAAGCAAAGCACTCACTCACTCACACGTGCAAATCTTATGGGATTTCGTTCGAGGAAAGAGACAGAGATTATGACAATAACATACCGTCAAACAACACTTGAAAATAAAATCGCAAACACACACACATACTCAACGAAAATCAATTCACCACTTCAAACTAATCATTTAGTTTGAAGCATCCAATAATTGTTCGGTTTGCATTGGAATTAATTTCAAAGTCCGGATCGAATCGTTTTGAGGAGGTGAAAAACGACGGAAAATCGCACTCATTTCCATGCGATTATCGTTTAAATAGCGAAATAAATGTACTATTACTGCCACTTATTTTGAAGCTATTTGTCAAAATAATTGCATAGTGAAATCTAATTTAAATACCGCATTAGCACGTGGTTTGAGAAATATGCGGCGCAACGTATATATGCAGAGTGAGCCGCACTGATCGGCATATAAACACCGATATGTATATATTCGCCCGCCAGATATTCGCTTCGTTACAACATAATTTGTGCTCGAAAACCTCGAATTGCACGATTCCAATAAAAGACAATGAACTGATCTGACTCACACACACACACACAGTCACTCACAAATAACGCCCCGATATTTGCGGCTCGCTTAACGTACCATTCCATCGCCCATTAATTGTTGTGTCAATTATTTATTTTTTTCCTCTTGCATATCTTTCGGTTGAAATCAAAGCCGATACTGTTGCAGTGAGCGTGCGCGCGTACGCTGCAGTTTTGCTCACCAAACCAAAGTGTTTTTTTTCTTCTCGTTCTCACTCTCAAATGCGGAACAAATGGCTGAAGCTGAAATTCACATGTGCTTTTTTTTATAGAATTCATTGTTAGCCTTTGATTTTTTCCGCTTGCGAAAATGTGCAGCTTAATAAGCCGAAATAATAAAATTTTTCCTTCTGTTTGTTTGATTGTTGCGCTGCATTCGCATGCATGGTGATCAATTTTGGTCAAATGCATATATTGTGGCTTTTTTTGGTGTCCGCCTTTGTACAAATCAAATGAAAATCGCTTGATTTTGTGTGTTATGTCTGCCGAACACTGAAAAGAATTTATCGTTTTCTCACAATTCAAACGGTCGATGTGTTCTGTGCTTTTTTTTCTTCTCTTCATTGGATTACCGTTCGATGCCCATAAATGAAAAGTTTCACAAAGAGATTTTTATCCGAAACTAGAAATAGTGTCTTTTCAAAAACAATTTATATGTATATGTTGTCCATTGTGAAAATGTGTGTGAGCGCGCGCGCAGTGTGCACACACGTCAACAGTACTATTGAATGTGGGCTAAAAACCAGAAATATTATGTCTGGAAAACGAACATCGAATACACATGTGCTTTTGTTTTCTTTGTTCTATTCCATCAATTTTAATGGCCTGACCGATAAAATAATCGACTTTCATTGTTCCAAATTTGTTTGTTCTCTTTTTACGATCTTATTTAAAAAAAGGGCATAGCCCAAATCTATTTCTGCACATTTTAGTTAAATTATTCATTTTGTTTTATGGTTTGATCTGAAATAATGACAAAAAAAAATATCACTAATAAATATCTCGTTCTGTTCGTTTCCAGGAATAAGCAAAATGTTCTCCAGAGTGCCAATAAACCCTAGTTCAGACCTAACACCGACAGCCACAGTTCCAAACGTACCTTCATTGGCATCCACTACGAATGCCGCCGTTACATCCGATGATCAACAAGGTAAAATACTCTATTAACATCGATATTATTCTCTTTGCGCCGCAAACTCCCCAATATAATGCGATTGAAAATGCATTGTGGGAATTATGAATTTCACTCTACCGAATCGTTTAAAATATTCATTCAAGTCCTGTATCCATTTGCAGAATGGTGGTCGAATGCTATTGAGGAGGATTCATTTTACTCGTCGTTACCATTTGATGCTAGCGAAAGCGGTTTATGGAATGGACGATTTGTGCCGCCACCGCCAAGGCCACCCTTTTGGGATGACACAGTCACACCGGATGGCTTAACAACATGTGATTTATGTACTTGGGCATTACAGGATCGAAACGCTTTTAGTATTGATGGTACAATTAGTGGTGAGTGCTTTCATTCAAATTTAATGGATAAATTCAGTGTGCGCACTACGCGCCCACCATAAGAGGCTTAATCAATAAACATACAAATTTTGTTTTCATTTATACACTTCAGTTCTTCAGACTGCAAATTAGAAAATTGAAGTCGAAATTACCTCATTCGATCGGTTGAAATGTTGATCATTACTTTACAATCAAATAAGAACGTTTTATAGCCCGCAGTTTATAATTCCATTTCGATTTTGATAAGTTTTATGAAGTAGTCGGTTAAAATAGCCACAGCAAAGGGAGAATAATTAAGAAATAAATCACTAATGCGATACACACGGCTCGTATACGAGATTTCGAACATTTTCAACGTATTGCTGCCATGAATAATGTTCTCTCACCATCAGCTCTTTAATGGATCATTAATTTGATTTTGATTTTTTTTAACATCTCTCTGATGCTACGCATCTCTCTCTCTTGTTTCTGTTTGCTTTTCAATTTCTAATACCATCGAAAATCCATTGGACTCCTAGCTTTGTATTTCGTTCTTTCTTACTTTCTCTCTCTCTCGCTCTCTCATCGCGTCTTCTGTTCCACGTTTCGGTTATGACCCGCTCGCGCGCGCACACACTACAGTTGATTTTTCAAATGCCTAAACGCTATGTAGTAGTAAGCACCTTTGATATACGTTATTTTAAATGAGTTGATTAGCATTTTGCTCTGGTGATTTTGGCACTAACGACTACTGTTATTGACCCGCGCTTTCAAGCACACACACACACACGCACATAAATTCTTTTTCTTTTTCATCATTCTCAAACGAACCGATTATCGTTGGCACTTTGTTGTGGTGCGATCACCGAATGACGATACCTCGAACTAAACACGAACCGCAAACCGATTGACAGCATAAAAAACGCAGCCAAGAACTGGTGTCACTGAATAAAAATGAGAGTTGATTTATCATCGAAATGAGGAGAAATACCGTCTTGATTATCGAAGCATTAAATCCGTTGAAATATCTAATGCTTATGTACACTATTACGAATAAAAACTCTATGCTTTTCTCTCTCTCTCGCTCTTCAATAACGTTCGTTATCATCACTGAAATGCTCGTGAAATTTACTTTATTGACTCCATCGTCAAATGTGTTATTCGTCGTCGATGGTATGCAAAAAAAAGAACAGTTAATAAAGTAAACCATCCGTTTCATTTAAATTCAAATACGCATTTTTATGGCCTATTTTGAATGAGTCGTCATCTCGTTATGGTTCTTTTCTCTTTTGTATCGCTTTTGTTTCTACTATGGTCCATTATTTTCGTTTCTTCGACTTTTGTATCTTCGTTGTTGAAGTGGTTAATTTTTCGGCAATAAAAGTGCTAAACAAAAGCCACACCAATTTTGAATATGATCGTTAGATAATCAGGCATTCCGTCGTCGTCGATAGCACCTAATTTTTCAAAACGCAATCGCTCACATACACATACTCACATCACATGATGCCGAAACCTGAACAGATATATCGATCTCTCTCGAATGAGAATTAATGTAAGCAATGGCACGTCAGGTCGAGAAAGTGTTTTCAACTCAATTTAGAGTAATCGTGCAGAGTGTTTTTCGTAATTACAATCGTTTATAGCTCAAAATGTTGAAGATGGATGCGATATAGAGAAATAGCATATATTTCAAAATTGAGCTAGCGTCTTGATTATGAACCTGAAATGGGCATTTTTTATCGCCATACTCAAGACCAAACGAAACAAAAATTTCATCTAAAATGTGGAATTCTCTTGAGAGTTGTGATGTGTTGAAACGACAACGTCTTCATTCATATCCGTCGTCTCTCATTAAGAGATTGTCATTAAGCTGCGCACCTTTTAGGCACAAACACAAAAAGACGAACGATTCAATTTCGAAGACCCAATCTAAATGACATGACTGATAAACAGCGCTCAGCGACCATACGAACAAAATGCACTTACCGGCGGCTTTACACTCAAAACTCGACGGATTAATTTGTCGGGGTATTAGTAAATGTTATTTGAATTCGTCACCTGATTTTCTTTTTTTCTTCTTTTTTTTTAAATGTTTATCAGACAACGCAGAATAGTGGGAAATGGTCGCAATCCTTTTTTTTCTTCTTCTAAATATTGCTGCAATAAGTATCGTATCCAGTTCATAGCTCTCTCATGCTGTCCAGCGCGCTATGAAACGAACCGGGTGAGATATAGATGGATAGTGAAGAAAGAGAGAAGAAAATTAATATTTCTACCGTAATACTCAGTCAGAGTTTGGTGCTTTACTTCAGAACAGATTCGATATAGACAAGTGTTTCCAATGTGTAAATTCACCGGTGTGCATTCCCATGGCTTTTCATTTATTTATTCATGACGTCGTACATAAGTCAATGTTCATTTAAAGCGTAGCGAACATGAAGTCTTTTGTTAAACCGCTTATGAAATAGAATATGGGAGCTTAACGAACCAGAATGTGTATGTTAGCTGAAATGTTTGCACACGGAACAACAAGCTCATCTACATCATCGCAATATAAGTGAACAGTGAAAATGACAATTCAACCAAAGACCAACCAAAACACCAACCAAGAACCAACGAATAAAAGCAGAAGAAGGCACAAACGAGAGAAAAAGAAACATTAAACATTGGTGCAAATTTTTGCAAAATGTACCGTTTATGAGATTTCGCCGCATAAGATTCTTACACCGCGGTCGATATTACTAGAGATTATTGGCGACAATTATGAAATGGGAACAACAAACACCAATAAATTTTAAATTGTCTTTATTGCAAATCATTCACCTCAAACTATTTCATTCAAAGCATAAATTCAAACCACTTTTCCGAACGATGAAACACCGAGGTTTTGATGTGAACACTGAACACTTTTTCTTGCAAGATATTTCCAACCGTACAATTGATTTTGGGTGTATGTGTGCTATTTCGAAAGATTCAATTTTGAATTAAATTCTTATTCTCAAAAACTTGAAACAAGCAAATTCGTTGGTTAAGGAATTGGATAGGATTTTGGTCAGTTTCATGTTCATTTCAATATGTCTATCGAATTATTGAATGATTTAATTTAAATTGAGTTCAAAATATTCCAATAAAATTGAATTTTGATTCAATTTAATTGCATTGTACATGTATCTCAATACATGATTTGGATCTGAATCTGAAGCCACACACACATCAATTCAAATTGTTGTGCCAACCCAAGGCGTTGGCTGAATGAACACGTGAATTCACTGACGAACCATGAGCACCGCAAACAAAATCCACGTCAGAATGTATGGTGTTCGGTTGTTCTCTTAACTTGCTCTTCGAATTCGCAAAATCAATTTATAAACGGAGAACGATTCGCTTATGTTTTCAGTTAAATAAAATCCGAAATAATCTAGTGAAACAGAATTCGAGAGGCTGAAGGAGAGAGATAGAGAGAGGCTGGCAAAAATCCATAGTAAAAATATATTAGAAACCGGTTAATTTGTGGAAGTTGAACAAAACATACAGAACCGAACATGTCTTCGATGACAAACGAAATGAATAATGCATGGCTCGTTGCATTATCAAACGACATTGTACATCTTTTCACTCGCACTATATTTGGTCATGCAGCTCTTGTGTATTAGGCTTTTCGTATAAAACAAATGACCAAATATGTAATAATCGCTTTCATCAGGTATGCGACCACATCGTAAATTTTGAACACCTGATACAGAAACAAGCCGCCAACTCATTGTATGCTCCTCACGCAACTTCTCTCTTCTTTACGCAAAGAAGCGAGAAACTTTCTCAAGTGACTAACTTTTCAATTGGTTATATTCCATAATACCAAAATGAAACTAGCCAAAGTCATCTCAATCCAAGATTCTTGCCATGCACTTTCCATTCTAAGCACAGTTTTTTTTTCGTTCCTTTTCCTTTTGAGACCACCACATACTGCATTCTTCCTAAACCACTTAACAGAACGAAATTGGCGAATTTTTTCAAAGTTATTTAATGGGAAATTCGCATATAATAAACGATTATTATTTTTATGTAATTTCCGTCATAAATCTTCGGGCAACTGTGCGTTTAATCGGCAATCACCTGAAAATCACGTTGTGATTATTTCATTTTTATCCAGCACATTAATCGTTTATCGTGCAAATAGCTTTGTCAACATTGTGCGAAAGGAAATATTGTGAGTGCAATGTTGTGTGGCATGATGCGTCAACTTTTTTTCTTCGCTTGTAGTTCAGTTTTTGCGCCACTATTAAAGAAAAAAAAATCTGTTGTACACAATTATTGTTGTAAACTCTTCACTTAAAGATGGTGCACACTCGCCTCATCCAGGTGGATCAAGCAGCAGCAGCGCAACAGAACAACACAAAAACCGACGCGAGAAAGGACAAGAATGTCTGAAATATCTTGTGAAATCGATTAAGTCTTTCATCGTCATAAAGCGTTCATTCGCAAAACAATAACGAAACAAGAGAGAGAAAAAAAAACGACCATCATAAGAAAACTAAACCGATAAAAAAAGGCGAAGCGTTTAAGAGCAGAAAAAAAGGTGATTGCAAAATGACGATGACGATGGTTTGACTTGTGTTTTGAGAGTGAGTTGAAAGCTGCGCAGCTGAGGATGGGCTAAATGTGACGACTGGAAATAATATAGCAATTAAATAGATAATATAAGACTAATTTTCCAGAACAACATGAACCTGTTCACGCGTTTTCTATACGTGTACGAGAGACACCGATTTTCGAGGCATCGATTAGGTTGCTCTTCACGGCTTAGCCAAAGCTGAAAATGAACGAGAAAAACGAATTTTTTTTAGGTAAACTCTTGAATTGTCGCTCAACTACTTGAAATGTTGATGAACCGTTCTGTTGGTTGGCCGCTTCGTATTTTCTTTTCTCTGTGTGTGTTTTTTTTTGCTGTTGCTGTTCTTAAACACACTGGCTAAAGTTTTCTTATTTTGGTATTTAAGTCATTTCTGATCTCTTTTCACTCTTCACACTGCGTTCTGACAGTTTTCAGCACGTACGCAAACAAGGGCCAAACTGTGTTCATAACTGTGTGTTGAGACAAACCCAAAGAAAAACCGCATGCTGGACAGCAACACAGGGCACACTCACACCATCCATACTCTTTCGATCGATTCGCTAAATGAAATTGCACGTAATTCGCATTGGAATCGTTGCTTCGCAAACAATTTCACACCCTGTGACCAGCATGAGAAGAAGAAGCATTCACATCGAAAAATACGTTCCAATAATATTAAACATCTTTTATTCGCTTGTCATGAAATTGTGGTGTAATAAAAACCAACGAAAACCCAAAAAAAAGAGAGAGAAAAACGAACGATGAAACGAAGAAACAAACATAATAATGAACGAATCTCATTAGGCGTTAATTTTTCTTCTTATTTTATTTTTTATTTTTTCTAAGATATATTCAGTATTCACCTTTTTTTCCTCTATTCGTTGCGTTTTCATGCGCACAGTGCAGGAAAAAGTGATAAATCTAGCTTTTTTTTATCCCTTCTCTTCTTCTCCCTGTCGTAAAAACGAGCAAAAAAAATTAAAATGAATAAATTAAAAGCATAAACTGCAGGATTGAACTGTTTTTTTCTTTCATTTTAATTGAACTATAGTTGTAGTATTTATACATTAAAATGTGCGTATCTATCGTTTATTTAAGGAGCACGTGTGCACATCAAGCGCGCGTACTATTTACTTGCGTCGTTCTTTCTCTCAGTAAGACGCAATTATTCAAACAAACATAAAGTAATTAAGTGGCCCCGGTGTAAAAGCTGATTGCTTTTTAACTCGGCCGATCTTTGACTCTCTCTCTCTCTCCCTCTCCCTATTCTGATCATCGTAATTCATTTCAATTTCACAGAAGAAATTGTGTAGTAGCCGGCCAATCAATCCGTTTTGCCGGAATGTGTTTTATCGAAAAACGAGTTTCAATTGAACGAATTTCACTCCGAGCGAAACAAATCAGAGAGAGAGAACGAGAAAGAAGAACAAAATGAAATGAGAAAGAGAAGAGGCATCTCTCTCTCTCTCTCTCTCTCTCTCTCTCTCTGGTGGAACTCTCTTCATTTCGGCCGTTTTGTAATCGGTGAAGTAATTTGATCTTGTGTTGAAAATAAGTATTTAGTGACACTACATCACACACAGTTCACAATTTGAGTGACGAATAAAATGAGTGCAAGATATCAGGTTTTATATTCTCGATGTCTCGTATCCTCGATTGATCGAATGAGCGTCGTACCGATTTTTTTTTCTCGTCGTGCTTTTCATTCTTTGATTGATAGCAGCTTTGACGTTACAATTGGCTGTGATTGTCGATACATCTCGATGATTTTGAGCGCGACCAGAGAGATGTTTGCAAGTCAATGCATGCATGAATACCTCTTATGGTTCGACTTAAAATTTGTGCATTTCAGCAATGCAAAACGCTGAATATTAAATGAAGTTGGTATAACATCATTAAACAAGTTTTCTTCTCTCTTTTTTTTTTACTCGTACGGAGTAGTACTTTGAATTATGATTGTGGATTGTAAAAAAAGGCAGCAAAAGAAAGAAGAAACTACCACACACACACACACACACACACACACACACACACACACACATACACACACAACACGGACAAAAACATAAATAAATAAAATAACAGCAAACGACGAACCGAGGAAAACATAACGCAACAACAAGCCAACAAATGAGAGAGCCACGATACTTTTTCCCTTTGTATCCTCCTGTTTGTATAGAGGTCAGAATTGAACATGGCAAAGGCGAAAGACACATAGACTTCATACGGAAAAAATGAAGAAAAAAAAAGGAGAAAAAACAACAACGAAGTGCCGAAACGAAAAAAATATTCAGAAATGCAATTTATAGCAAATGCCTGGGATAAGAACGCAATGATTGAACTGAGTGTGTCTTGAAGGTTCTGGTTGCTGCAACGCTCGTCGTTCAAATTCGATTTCTTTTTTCGGTTTTCGGTGCAATGCGTTCTGTGTACGCAACTTTAACGTATTTATTATATATTTTGGCTCAATTGGCTCTCTTTCACCGGTTCAATTACTTGATTTGTACATTCTTTTTTTTGTTCTGCGGTTTATATGAACCTTCTGTCCGTTCTGCTTTTCATGTTTGTGCGTTCTGTGTGTGTGCGCGCGCGCGTTTTTTCTCGTTTCGTTTCGTGTCCACATTCGAATTCGAGGAGAACACACATCTCATACCCCTTATAAATGTACATTTGTTTCAATAAAATAACAAACAGACGAAAAAAAAAGAAAACACATCGCAAAAATGTGCATACGAAAAATTGATAGTCGTTTTTTTCTCTCGTTTTTCTGTGTTACTTTGAGACATTTTCAACTTTCGTATATGCTCCTTTTTTGACGAATAACCATCGCTTTTCCGCATGCTCGTTCCACCCAAACTTACAATAATTCTTACCTTTTTTTCGTCATTCTTTATCTCATTGAAATCCATTGGCGTTTTTTTCTTCTTCTACAGGAACAAATGCAAAATACGTACGCTCACTCAGTTTTTTTTTTCTGCGTGCAAAGGTATTCACGCATTATTTTCGCTTGAAAAAAAAAATAAAACAATGACTCATTTTTTTAAACTGCCCGTTGGAGACCATTGTTATGAAAACGGGACGATCTACTCGATCACATGCATTAAAAACAACGGTCAGACGTCAATAAAAACAACAGTTTGAACTGCAGCGCATTTATTCGATTCGAATTGAAGTTTTGCGCCCATAATGATGCGCTCGGATATGTTGTTGTTGTTGAAATTTGAGAAAACGAGCCTCTCTTCGAGTTACCAACGGCATCTTGATAGAGTTGAGATTAATAACAAAGCGATCGTGTACGCCGTTCCATTTATTCGTTCACATGACAAACGAATTTTTGATAAGTTAGATCGAATAATGCAAATGAGTGTAGGGGAGGGGGGGAATGGAAATGCAAACCGATTTGTTGATCGCTTGCCACAATGAGTTTCTGCTTGAAATAATAAAACAAAAGAACTTATTTAACTAACGACAAACCACGAAATGAATCGTACATTCAGCCTGGGCTTGTGTGTGTGTGAGAAAACCTTATTAACTCACCGAATCGAAACATTTCCCGGTAGAATTTGTACGTGAAAACAAAACCAAAGCGTCTCCAACATTGCCCAAAATCATCGCTTCGCTTTGCTCACCGAGAGAAACTGGCAACGAAGACAGAAAACAGTTATGATTGCAACAACTTATGAATAAAATATGATAACGGATATGTAACTCACTGCGACAAAAATGCAATAGAGAACGAGAAAAGAAAGAGAAATACTAATAAATTTATTCGCTCTGAGAGAATGCATTTCATTTTCGTTCGCTTCGATTCGGTTATTCTCTGGAGATATTTAATTCGTAGATTGAATAAAAATGGTCGGTTTGGCGGCGGTGTGTGTGTTGGCCCTGTTATCGTTCATCAATAACGAAATGTTTTACTTAATATGATTTCTTTTCAAGATAAATGTTGTACATGCATTCGTTATTCGTATTTGGTGATGTTTTGTTTAATTGCTTTTTATTTGTCTCTGTTACTTTGTTCTTTTTTTTTTTTTAATCCATAGACAAAGGAATAACCGAAAAACAAAACCCATATCTGCGTCAGATTTCATTTTCGATTCAATTCCAATAGGTTCTTGATTTCGCTGATAATTGCCACACGGCTGTTGCGTTGTGGCGCTCACACGAAAAATCCAATATTGGCGTTCGAAAGTTGCAGCAAGATAAAAGGAAATGCGATGAGTGTCATCGTTTTCATTTTTAAATGTAAATTATGGAAAGTATTACGAAGTGGATGGTAAAAATTGAAATCAAACAGAAAAGATAAAAAGATATATATGCATACATGGGGCAGCGCAGCGCAGTGAAACCGAAAAAAAGGTGAACAAAATGAAATGTGTGGTGTGTGTGCACAGTGCGCATCGTGTGATAACGATATATTTTCTTTTTTCGTTCGTCTTCCTTTCTTGCCGAAATGGCTTTTTGGTCTTTGGCCGTTCTCATACGACCGTTGCATCGTATCACCATTTCATGTGAATTGTTCGAGTCGAATGTTCACAATTTACAAGATCAATAATTATGCACCCAATCGTGTCTACCGCACAAGCTGTGCGCAATTTCATAATAAATGTGGATCGCAAACTAAAACCCGGCAATTTTTTAGTTCTAGTGCTGATCACTTCATGCGCTGGCCCCGTCACATCTCTCTTGCTCCCACCGTTGCCATTTCTCTTCGGTTTCTTTTCCATTTTTTCTTCTTTTTTCGTTCGTTCGTTGTTGTAAATTCTTTTATATCCATTTTCGACTATAGATTTTACACCATTTAATCTGATACTGGAAGAGTCCAGTTATTGTTCGATTTTGGATTTATCTGTCTCTTTCTCTCTCTCTCTCTCCCTCTTTATGCGTGTATGTTCGGCAAGACGAATTGTTTGTGTCGCTGTCGAAGAGGCTGCTTTTGGCGATCTCTTCCTGCCTTCGTTCGACGACCATTCGCCTGATGATATTCGCTGCTCCAATGAAAAGCATTAATGTAAAATAAGTAATTCCGTTCTTGGCCATGTCAGCTTGGCAAAAAACAAACCGTGTTTGTTGCCATTGAGTCGTCAGAATCACAACATGTTCCAATCCTCATTTCTTCCATTCTCCCATCATTTCATTTCACCTTCTTCCTCTCTCTCGCTCACGCGCGCGCAATCTCTTTTCCATTCGCATCGGAAAATATTCATTGACCGAAACAAGAAAATGATGTAGAAACAGTCGAAAAAATGTGTTCGTTGTTATTTTTCAAACACGATGTCTTCGAAGGCTCCATTCCGCGTTGACAAACTTGCAATCAACACATTGTCACTGATCTATAGTTTCAACATTTAACTCTCTAATTGCTTCCCGCTGTTCAAATAGTTATGCAAAGAAAATGAGAGAAAAAAGAACCGATTTTATATATATATACATAACTCTGATTTAGTTGTTGCCATTAAATTGTTCGTGCTATTCATAAAACCGTGCTAACGACTGTGTCCGCTGAATATTTATATTTTAATTAATTTCAATTATAAATTCATTTTTTTTATCACAAATTCATCATTAGTCGCTTTATTAGAGTCTAATGCGAACACATTTTCCAATATAGCGCTAACATTATGCAGATGGTTTTTTTTTCCCGTTGTATGTTGTTCTGCGTGTCATTTTTGTTATGTTCCGAAAACACTTTATTTGAAGCGAGCCAAATTAAGAATTCAACCGCCGTTTGAATATCCAATTATTAAACCGTTTAGAAAGGTTCTGGTTGACGTTGGCTTTCATTTTTATTCTACTTCAACAACAACAAATTTTGATCAACATTTCACTGTGTATTCGATAAACAGACCACCCTCTGTCCATTGATGGCTTTGCTTATGGTTCAACATTTGACCCGGTATCTTCGCTTGATTTGTATATATGCTATCTACATAATTGTTGTTCTTTTTTTTCGACAGTCATGCTCAAACTTGATTAGCTTCAATTTATCACTGAATTCCAATTAAAAAAAATCACAAAAACAATGTATCCATCATTCCATATAGTTAAACCAACGATCAATATTTGATAAATCCATCGTTTTTGATATTTTCTAACATTGGTTTTTTTTCTGTCAAAAAAAAAATTTCATTACAGAAGCAGCGGGAGAACTAGGATGGACTTTTACGTTAATTATAGTATCAATAATTTCAGGTAACGTTATTCCTTTCGATAGAAAAATAAACAGAAATTTTTTATCAGCAAGTTGTTATTTCTTACATATATTTTATTTTCTTTCGTTCAGCTCTTTTAGGTGCTATCATCATGGTTATAGTCCTTAGGTGTAAGCGGTAAGAGTTGTTTTTTTGTGTGTGTTTTTGAAATTATATTTTATTTCTTTATTAAACGAACATAGATTAAGTCACGTATTAATTGTTGACTCGACTATTTCTTGGCATTTGAATTAATCGAAATCGACACGAACTGCTTTGAATTGACCACTATTAAATGCTAACAACACAAATCCAATCGAGTTGTATGTTGGTTTAGTGTTGCTGCGCTTAATTGGGCAGCGCTTCAAGCAACAACCAAAGTCATAATTTATACAGATTTTTTTTTTTAATTTACTCGATTCAAGTCGCGAATGCCAATGCTCTGCAATAAACAACAATTTCTTAAATGATGGTCGAGTGACAGTAAATTACTTGATTAAGCTAGAAATAGTAGCGAACCTCCCGGTGGATTTGTCTCATAACTTGTCCTATATGCCAACTTAATGCCGCACCAAATTTGGTAATTTGTAATTTATTTTGCGCAAAACGAAATCGAATGAAATTGCTACAAAAAAAGTGTGTGTGTGTGTGTGTTGTGTGTGGCTAGCGCCAAACTCATTCCCACGCACCTGTTCTCAAGCATCACATCACATCGTCGCTCTCTTTTTTTATTATCATCATCGACCAATTTCAATACGCGATTCTATTTTGTGGCCGAACAGCGCATCAATTCGATAAATACCAATTTTATCGGATTTTAAATAACTGAAACGCTACAATTCGATTAATGCCAATGGAAAATGCAAAAATTATTAAGTCGTGTACAGTTATGGATTAAAGTTATGTGTGTTGAGAATGTGATTCAGTGGAAGATAAGATGAGATCAAGATGATCATTCGAATAAAGACTTTGTGTCAACACTTTTTGGCGCGTGATCACTATTTTGTATTTTCTGTATGTTCTTTGATAGTAATCTAGCCAGAAAAATGAACAGAATGAAAAAAAAAATTATGATACCCAAAAAAAGATCGACTAATGATATATACTTCAGTTCGGCTGTCTTAATTTATTCCAAAGTATTTGGGCTGATTCTGCGAATGAGAAAAAAGAAGAAGTAACTGATTGGCTAATGTCGTCGTCAACATCGTCAGTTGTACATGACAGTTAATACCAGAGATTACGTCTCTTTGGAGAGATTTTTACACTGATCGCCGTAAGCCGTGTAAATTATTATGATAATCGTTTGTCGGCGACGACCAACTTTTTTTTTGTGAATAAAATTCACGAATTAGCGTTTCTGTCACAACTTAATTAGACATTTTTTTTCTCCCGTAGTTGACGAAAAGCTAACTGATGTGTGCAAATGAGGCCCATAATTTGCCGATTTAAATTTCCGAATTTACTAGCCGTGATGCCCATTCAACAAACAAAATCCGATCAATAGAATATTAGCGTGGTAGAGAAAAGCAAAAAAAGGGGAAAAAAATGTCAAGATGACACCGTGCATGTTCGATCGATTGTTGTTCGGCTTTGCAATGTGATTGGCATCATCTGTTTTGAGAATGAAAAATCTCGAAATTTGTGTCGAACATGAGCAACCATGGTTATACATCATTGACATTAATTCATGCAAATAAAACATTTAAAATTGTCACATTTTGATGGCGAATGCGATATTTGTGGCATATTTACATACAATGTTCGTTTGAAAAGGAACGAACGAAACGAAACGAGCGAGACCAGATCGATGGGCTGCCTGACATATGCATTCAATTTTATTTTTCATTCGCTTTTGCGGGACACACAGACGTCGAAGAGAGGCCCATGACATGCACACGAAATGGAACATGAAAATTAAAAGTAAACCTCTCAATGCACATTGAATGTCGTGCGCGCATGGCACTCGAATGCATTGGCGTTTCAAACCAAATATATGTGCATTGCCTGGTTGTTGTTGTTATGCCGAGTGTCGATTTTGTTTTGATTCTGGATTCGTTTAGTTTTTCGTGTGTATCGATCGGAATATTTCTCGAGTTGTTGTTATTAAGTTTTTCGTTTTTTTTTTGGTTTTTTTTTCTGACGTTGACTTGAGGATATTTCATTGCATAAACCCGTGTATTTCCCATGTAAAAACAAATGACTTTGCCTCGGGAGTTTCTCGCGTTTCCTTTCTATTACAAAAGATGACTCATTTAAAGAGTGTCATGCTTATGCTCTATTCCACAAGTATAGTCTGATGCCTCAAGGGCCTTAATATATACATTTAACTAATTTCACATTCACATTGTACCGAGAAAAAAAAAGTGCATTCATATTCACGCTTCAGTTGCAGTTTTGAAACATATTATTCACTTGCTTCGGTTTCGAACTGTTTGCCAAATTGAGTCGCGGGCGCTCAGTCGCTTGCTCTAGACAACATGAGCTCCAAATCGCTTTTTATTACATAATCAAACTGCAAACGTTTATTAAACAACACATTTTTCGATCGTCATTTTTCTGTTTTTTCTATTTATTGAATGTTTTTTTTTCTTCTCTTGCCTTGCTGTCGATGCACAAACACTTTTTCTGATCAATTCCAAACCAAACATAAATGTTACAATCTCTCAATACAGTTGCGCTGCTGCTGCATTATTATTAAAGGAGAAGCAAAAAAAAAATTAGCAGAAAAAAAGCTAAGAAATACGGAGTTGATGAAAACATGCTGAAATGCCGTAAAAGTTACGATTGTTGCAATTTAACATAATTTATCTATTTTTCAACGTTATATGTACCATATATTTCTGTGTGCGCGTTTTTTTTTATCTTCACTTCACTCATTCGCTCCGTTGTATCGTTTTCCGTTGAAATTTGCATTAAATGGTCTTTCTGCAATGAGAGTTGCCAAGCCATTGAATAGCTCCGGCCACTCATGGTTTAGAAAAATTATTTGAAAATATGTATCTGCTAAGTGAAGACCTGTCGTGCGAACACACCATTCGCTCCATTTGTGCGAAAGGAAAACGAAAAAAAAATGTTATTTTATGCGACGATTAGCACAAAATATACACACATACATTGCGAAAGATGAAAAAAAAATGGTATTGAGATATAAAACCTAATTAAGCGAACTTCTCTATTTGTATGCTTTAATGAATCAATTATTTGGCACGAATGCAGTTGTCAATCGGCGTGTGTATTTAATCATGAAAAGATTATTTAGTTTTCGATAATTGTTTATTTATTGATTTTCGAAGAAAATTACAAACGAAATTTATATTTTATTCATGAATTACAGTGAAAAACAATTCGTTTTTATGTTCCAAAATGATATTTGACTTAAATTAGTTCTTCCTTATACCTTTTCATGGTATATATCTTGTCAGCCAAAAATCCGTTAATACGAAATGATCCATATAAGAGTATACTACATGGACTCCACATTGTGGTACTTCAGCGTTTATTTTTTAAGGGAGTTAGTTTTTGGGATTGACATGTTCAGCATAGTTGTAGCACTTGATGAGTAGAGTAAATTTGATCGAGACAAGATGTCAAAATAATTTACCATTTGTGAGTTATAACCTCAAATGTCAAATAAATGGCGCTATTTTGACATCAGCTGTCATACTTTCACGGCTGTATCTTTTAAAGTACTTGAAATATTTGGTTGGTTATTATTGCATTTCGTTGGTCTAACCTCAAGCTTTCAAACGCCGGCTAAGATGCTTCAATATCATTCTTGGTTCAAGAAATATTCATATGTGTTGAAGGTGATAAAAGTGAAAAATAAAAAAAAAGTTTAACCGTCTCCATTTCCCAAACAACGGTTCGGTGGAGCAAAACATATATACCATTTCGAAGCAACATGAGCTTGTGCATCATACTGTATCCCCACTTTTTCAATTTCCATGAATTTTCTCTATTTAAACAAATATTAAACGGACCGTACGCTCAATTTTGTCCAGCACAAAAATGACATTCATCTACATTTTTCGATAAAAATCACAAAATCCAAAAAAAAAATTCAAAATTCTCTCGGTTACTATTAGTTCACATAATTACGCAACAAACAGTGCAAAGAATTGATTGAAAAAAATAAATTAGGTTCATGAAATAGTCCGCGATACATTTTTCTGGCAGTCGTACGCTCAATTTAGTCCATGACTGTATTTCGATAAAATTTTGATATTTATCATTTCAACAAATAACGTCGCGTCTCCAATTTTTCGAACATAATTTTGCAGATAAACTTTAATTTGAAGACCCACATTTGATATAGATAATAGATCATGGTCGTTGTCCAGGTTACAGCATATGCAAGAACATTTTACGTTTTGGCCATTGCTCGATTCTGTTTTGAAACACTCAAGGCAGCAAGGGATGAATGCTAGTTTCATAAGGCATAATTCAATGGACTGAAAACACATGAAAGTGATCGTGATGCTTGAGTATATAGTTGAAGTTAGCTCATCCCATTTTCTATGAGAAATCGCTTTATTTAATCCCCACAAAATATAAAACACATATGCGAATCGCATGATCCAAACATGCTGCCTTATCCACAGAAGGATAAAATATCGAATTTTTTTATCCATTTTAGAGAATATTCACTGATCTTACGCAAATGTCTCTTGACTGATGAAATGTTCGTCTCGGTTTTTTCTTTCTGACTGAATATCGGCGGTTTTACTTTTTATTCAACTATGTTGTTTTGATGTCCTACTCAACTACTGTGTTGTCACCATGAACAAAGATTGAACACAAGTGATGGACTGTGGTTTTCATGTACACTTTCTGGCTAATGGTTTTGAAAATATTAGGCTTATTAGGAAATTCGGGACAGACTGTTAACAATTAGTAGAAATGCCATTAACGCCAAAGTAATGAAGTGCATGCAGATGTTACTATGGCCGCACCGCAACTGAATTTACGTGCGCCAGACATGTTGAGCACTTGTAACATGAGCAATTACAAGAATTTTTTTTCACAAGAATTTTAGTTTTTCAAATCTGGAAGAGAAAAAATGTTAGGTATCAATCAAAAGAGTAGCGAATTCTGTAACAATTGGTGGTATTCATACAATGTTGTGATTGATATTCGCACTTCCCGAAACAAAGAAAACTGTTATCTAGTCTCTGAATATCAATCATGATATTATCATACACAAACGAATGTCTCTGTTTGATCCGTTGTAAACAGCATACTCATAAAACGGCTTTACTTGACGCGACTAGGCGGTTTTCATACCGATTACTGAATATAACTTATTTGGAAAATCAAATGTTGACTAAAAAAACAGACCAATGAATTTGAAAATATACTCTTACTATTCAATACATGAAGAATTCGAATCATTAAATTTTATTGTATATGCTAATGTTATTTTTGCTTCGGGAAGTGCGAATAGCAATCGCAATACTGTATGAAGACTATGAGTTGATACAGAGTTCTTTTCTCTTTAATTTAAAATTTACCATTTCTCTTGTCCAGGTTATATATATACAGGCTTTGTTATGCGCTAAATCCATCACGCTGAATAAATTCATGCGATAGATTTATGCAATAAATGTGATGTGCTCGCTTTACAGTGAACGAGGTCTGTTGCTCTTCACTACCGCTTAGCGATGCGTTCACTGCAAAGCATGAACGTTCATGCGTGAACAAGTGAAGAGCAACAGACTTCGTTCACCGCAAAGCGAGCGCATCACATTTATCGCATAAATCTATCGTATGAATTTATTCAGCGTGATGGATTTAGCGCATAACAAAGCCTGTATATATATACGTGCGTGTAAACGCATACAGGAGAAAACGACTCTACTGGGCATGCGATCAGTCATCTCTTAGTGTATGTAATTATCATATCTGCAGAATATCTTAGTAGAAAGGTTGTAAGCTATCCAACTACCCAGGGTTCAAATCCCATTGATATCAATTTTTTTTTTAATATTTTGGTTAAAAAAAAATTAACGACCTGAGATTTGAACATTACATAATAATGTACATATAACACATACCAGTGCCGTCTTAGCACTTTCGGGGGCCCTGACGCAAAATTTTTCCGGGGCCCTAATTTTTTTCTCAATAGCACAAAATTCAATATTTTGAATGTTGCGCCAATTTCGATTGAATTCAAATTAGCACTATGGGCGGAGAAAAACTCAATGCATTCGCATTTTTATCGATTGAATGTAAAATTTTGAATAATTTGGACTTCGATGAAATAATTGATGATTTTATTGACGCTATAGGGCCAAAGCCATTTCCACGGCGTCGTCGTCACGCGCATCATCTGTTTAATAGACAGCAAACAGACCACGAAGATGGAAATAAATTTGAGAATTTTTGTATTTTTTGGGTATTTTTTTAATTTTCTTCTGATAAGATTTTCTCATAATATTTCAAGAGCCTTTTCAGCAGCTCGGGGCCTCTGAAATCTCGGGGCCCTGAAGCGGCTGCTTCATTCGCTTCCAGGCTAAGACGGCACTGACACATACCATTTGCTCGATGATGAAATGAATTAATCTCATCTTACGATGAGAATAGCATTTTGCAATTGCAAGTGCAAAACAATTTCTTGAACAAAATCCACTCGAGACAAAGCATAATCTTGCTAAAAAAAAAATACAATTCAGAATTAGTATTCACTATTTTAGATCGTTTGGATAGGCAATATGAGCTATGCGAAAATGAAAGCAATCATAGCAATCCTACGGGTTTGTTTTAAATATGTTGAGGCCATACTTATATGGGATGCATTACTACGCATATTGCGATCAGTGTATGACCGTATTTTCGATCAGGTAGCCGACACACATTAACCGACCCAACAAAGGGATATTACACGTTCTGTTATGAAGCTGACATCGCACTTACACTGTCATATTAAATGGAGAATCTGTCACGCTCTCTCCGCCATATATTTATGTAGAAATTCATCCAGTTTGAGGTTAAATTCCCCTCGACATCGGGTAAACCGCTATATTACCACATGTCAAGGTGACAGATTCTCCATTTAATATTGTCGTGTATGTTTGTCGTGGCATTGGTCAGAGACTTCGTCTTGTACAAAGCGGTCCTCACCGTTTGCTGTACACGCTTTCTTCTATTGGCACATCACATACTTCGTCGATTTGGTCTCATCGGTGACTATTGGATGATTCTACAAGCAGAAGAACAGCAAATAGGGCCAGAAGGAAGACATTGGTTCACGGGCGCATCGATTCTCAATCGGTTTGGTACATTCAGCGACTTTATTGCGGCGTATATTTTTCTAGATGTGATTTATAACATACAAGATTATTCCACTATTATTCGTTTGATTTTCCTAATGATAATGTTTGGTTTCTTTAAATTCATTGCAATCATTGTAAAGATGTAAGAATGTTGTAAAATAAAAATATTGTAAAATTGGTTGAATAAATAAATAAAAAAAAGATAATTGAATGAAAAAAATAAAATAAAGGAAAACACATCAACAACAAGAAATTCTAAAAGATACTTTTCTTGATGTTATCTTCAATTACTCGTTGTGGATGTGTTTTCCTTTATTTCTTTCATTTATTTATTCAACAATATTTTTAATTTACAACGGTCTTTATAATTTCAAACGTTGCTATCAATAATATGATTCGCTTACTTTGATGAATCAATTATTTGGCACGATTGCAGTTGGCAATCGGTGTGTGTGTGTGTGTGTGTGTGTATGCATGTGTTTGTGCTGAGCTGGCAGTTAGTTAGCGATAGAGTCTGTGCGAGGAAGTGAATAAGTGGGACATTCAATTGATTCATAATGAATACACATAACTTTTGTGCTGAAGTTTTATTTTCATCGCAAACTTATTGCCCAATGAGTCAATTAAGTGTGGAGTTGTTATGTTGGAATTGCATCGCAAACACATATATCTAACTATTGAAAGGCTACTTTTTTCGCTCTGTCTCTTCAAATGTCTTTAATCTTTACGTCGGTTCATATGAGAAAATCCACTTGGCTTAACATGGTCCGACTGTATGTAAATTGTATACCGCAGTCAATTTGTTCGTTTGAGAAAAATTCCACAACACAAAAAGTATCAGCTGAAATGAAAAGAAAATAAAATGACTCATGCTTTGCACGGCTGCAATGTGCTATGCGAAAGAAATTATTCGAAATTCAGTTTATTTAATTAGACAAGTTTTGATGAAGTTTATCAGCGGTAATAGATTTTGTTGGCTCGAGTGCAATTGCCTTCAATTCAATTCAATTCAATTTATTCACTGCCAAATGCTGGCTGTCTTAGGTTCATACAATTTGGGTTAGTACATTTGCAGAGAATAGGTAGATAGATTTTTATGTTTCAAGGTTTTTTAGTTAATTTTTTAGGTTCTTTGTTTTAGTTTTAGTTTAAATTTAGCGTTAGGGGACAGACACGATTAAAAAAATAGTGATATTTCGTTCAAAAATAGCAAAATTAGCAGAAATTAGAGAGACTGAAACTTTTTTGATCCATACATTTAGCATTGCCAATACATTTTCTTATGGAGGTTGTTTTGTTTATTTACCGTTATTTGTTAACAAGTCTGTCTATATCAACGCATTGCACTGTACATAGTATATGTCCATAAGAAATACCCAGAGACAATGCAAAAAGATAGGCAGATGTGTTTACAAACAACAATAAATAAACAAAACAAAAATCTCCGTAAGGAATGCATTGGTAATACTAAATGTGTGGAAGAAAAAACTAAAAAATTAGCAAAAACTTATGGAATTAGAAGAAACAATGGAAAAATCGTTCAAAATAGTTGAATTCAGACAAATTGATCCCGTGTCTTTTAGCGCTTTTAGTCTTAGACAAAGTCTTAGGTAGGTCATTGGTAGGTAGATATACAAATAAATAAATAAAATGAATATATATATAAATTCAAATTTCAAATTTGTACAAATATTCTGAACAAGATAAAAAATTCAATTTAAATATAACTCGTATAAATTCCCTAATTCACTAGTTTCCTATCTTTTATTCACTTTAATGATTCGTTTTTAATTGAGTCCAATGTCCAAATGCTGCATCAGGTAGTTTAAGCAGTTTATCTTTGAATTGAAAGTGCGGTAACGATGGGTCAACAAATATAGCCGCACAATTGAATATGCGGCATGCATTGTTAAATGGTGAAGCAGTTGAGTGATCTGTACGACACACTTTAAGGCGTATAAACTCATTCCGGATTCCGGGTCGTTCTTACCCGTGTGAAAAAGAAATGACTGACTGACTATAACTTCAGTTGACTTTAGTTGATTGAATTTATATTTTTGTTCTAAGAAAATCACTTGGTCCCAAATGAAGCAACTTAGATTGACTTGTAACTTCAAAGGATTTCAGTTAACTATGATAGACTTACACTACACTTTGCACTGAAATGTCAATCAAAGTAAGTCATTTTTGTCCCAAATTAGTTAACTGACTGCTCAGTTACTATTTTTTCACACGGGTATTCCTCTGTTTCAGTGTTGTTTGGAGCGCAGGGTCGGTGCATTGTACTTTCCACTAATGATTGAGTGGACGAAGTGCACCGACGCGTTGACTCTCCTACGTACTAAAGTTTGAAGATCTAGGGCAATACATCTGTCGGTGTTCTCTCCGTACGGAGAGAGTACATATGTAATTATTTTCTTCTCGCTGTCTCCGAAGATCACCGTTTAGGAGCATGACAATTTGTTTTTGTGTACGTTCCACGAACTTTTTGTGAGTGATATAATGTGGCGACGAGAGATGCGCCCACCTGTGTAATTTGTTGTTGTAATAAGATAGTTCGAACTCCCACCGCTTACGTGTACAATGCAAATCAAATGTATTTCAGTGTGGCGCTAGTAGCATGTAGTTTGCCTTAGACGCAGCTCTCGTGTGGCGACCATACTACTGTGTCCAAAAAGTAAGGTGACATTGCATTTATTTTGAAAATTCTTTATTTATTCTTCCAAATCAATTTCATCGCCTTCAAAGTAATCCCCTCCCGATACAATGCACTTATGCCAACGGATTTTCCAATCTTCGAAACAGTTGAAAAAGTCGACTTCAGGGATGGCCCTCAGCTCCGTCTTCGCTGCGGCTTCAATCTGCTCTATCGTCTCAAAACGGTGTCCCCGGAGCGGTCTTTTGAGCTTGTTGAACAGCCAGAAGTCGCACGGTGCCAAATCAGGTGAATACGGTGGTTGTGGAACGATATGAGTCGAGTTTTTGGCGAAATGTTCACGAAGAATGATCGCATTGTGAGACGATGCATTATCATGGTGCAAAAACCAAGAGTTGTCTTTCCACAATTCCGGCCTCTTTTGGCGGATAGCGTTACGCAAACGACGCATAACACTCAAATAATATTCCTTGTTGACTGTTTGACCCGGGGGAAGGAACTCATAATGCACAACACCCCGATAATCGAAGAAAACAGTCAACATGACCTTGATTTTTGAGCGACTTTGGCGCGGTTTTTTTGGTCTCGGCTCACCTTTGGCACGATATTCGCTCGATTGGTCGGTTGTTTCCGGGTCATAAGCATAGATCCAAGTCTCGTCTCCAGTGATCATGCATTTCGTCTTGTCAATGTAGTCAGAAAGCATTGTTTCACACACGTCAACTCGACACCTTTTTTCCAAAAAATTCAATGATTTCGGTACCAGTCGAGATTTGACACGTTTGAGGCCCAAAACATCCTTCAAAATGGTATTGACTGAGCCTCTCGATATGCCAATATCATCAGCAAGGTCTCTAATCGTTAATCGACGGTTTTCCAACACCAAATCTTTAATTTTTTGGACGTGAGCTTCGTCGGTTGAGGTTGATGGTCGCCCGACACGCTCTTCGTCTTCGACACATTCACGGCCTGCTTGGAACTCACTATACCACTTGTAAACATTTTTTTTTCGACATAGCCTCATCACCAAAGGCTTTCTGCACCATCCTCAACGAATCCGCAGCAGAAAATTGATTCCGCAAACAAAATTTAATGCAAATTCTTTGATCAACAAATTTCGACATCGCAAAAAACGAGAAATTCACTTTTAGCAGTCCACAAAACGAAGCGTATCTCAAACACTAATGAATATTTTGACGTGTAATTTGGCAGGGATGTCAAAGACAGTCCTACCAACCTAAAAATAAAAGGATTTTTTCAAATTCCCTAGCGCGCTAAATTTTAAATGCAATGTCACCTTACTTTTTGGACACAGTAGTATAACGCTCGCAAATTCTAAGTTCGATCGTACCAAGGCGAAGTAAAGAATTTTGATTATATCCTTTTCAAAATAGAATGATTGTCTTTTAACAAATTGTAGCGCTGCATTCGCTTTATTGCATACATACTCGATGTGCCGATTGAATCCTTATCATTGATGCAGCTCTCAATCGTTTTATGAACGCATTGCCCCGTGGCAACTTCAATTACAACTCGCCTCTCTTTCACGATCACTGCGATTACTGCAACCGCGAGCTTGTGAGAGCAATATAATCTTGTTTATGAGCGCTAAATTATGATGTCACAGTAGAAAAAGTTGCGAGCCTAATCAATTCGGCTACGAGTGATTCACGATCGACAAGTCAATCGTCATCATCATCAAATTATGTAATTTAAATGAGATTGTTTACGGCCAAGAGCCGTGCCAAAATTCGATGAAATATACGCCGTTTCGATGGAAAATCCAATTGTAAATGAATTTGAATGGTATTAAAGTGTGATAAACACAGAAGGAATGTCGGTAGCTCGCTTCTGTTTATGTTTGGCATCATTTTGCGAAAGTATTGAATTCAACGAAAAAATGTGCAAATTACGGCTGCATTGTCATCGAAATTTACAAATGATACGAGCAAAAAAAGAGAAACAAATTGAAATTGGATCTACCGGACGGTTTGTTTATTCTGGTGGTCGTGGACAATCAATGTAGTATGATTCATCCGGTGAACAAAACAGTAAACTCATGCTAAATGGTCAGATGATTCAGCGGCGAGAATGTCTATTTTTCATGGCTTTTAATATGGAATTAACAGCACCTCTAAGCAGCAGATCTAAAGATGCGCACACAATTCTTATTTAGATAGTGTTGTGCATCAATTGTAATTATTATGAAGCCTTTTTCAGTACATGTTCAAATGACGCAAGAACAGAACAAAACAAAAATGCGTGCTAAATGTACCAATCCACTAAAAGTAAACAAAACTACAAATATTTCCGAGAACGCACCGAAACCGAACGAAATGAAAACGATGACGAGGCAACGGGAGAAGAAGCTGCAATGAAAAAGAGGTGGAAACGTTGCATCGCGCCAACATTTTAGCCAGTTCGCGAAGCAATGCGATTCATCGCAACACTATAAATATTTCTTTAATAGCAACTTAGGAAATAAAATGTCATATAAATAAAAGTCATTTTCGATGTGCATACAATACTTTATGGCGACAGCGGCACACACGCACACACAGCATGGATATTCACAACGAGCAACTGATTGACTCTGTCTCTCTGTGTCCGTCTCACTGGCTGCCATCGCACACACCAACGATGCTGATGATGATGATAATGATGATGATGATGCAACGAAGTGTCTTCTCACTTTTCTCCAGTTCTTTAATTTTTCTGTTGACTGATTTGAGCTGGCAGAAACACCAAGAATCTCAATGTTTTTTTCTTCTTCCTTTTGTTCAGTCAGCACAAGTATTTTCTTTCAGTTTTTTTTTTCTCTTCCTTTAGTGTTTTGCTTTCCCATTGCTGTGTATGTTTGTTTCATCTTATTCATAAGTCATGCATTTGCTCACGCACTTGGACGTCTGATTCGATGCAAACCATTTTACACATTCAAACCGATAAAATGAGGCAAGAATAGCTTCATTTGACCTAATCATCTCGGGTGTTTTATGTTGGTGTTGCTTATTTTTGCTCGTTGCCTCACTCTCTCTCTCTCTCCCTATCCAAATTCATTGCCAACACATTCATACACACTCCATATGGATGTATGTGGGCCCTCACAAGTGCATTTAAGTTGTATTGGCCGAAGAACCTGTTGTTTTTAATGCTGCTTGTTCTTCTCATACGCAAGTGCATCAATTAAAATTGCCGTTAAGATAAGCCGATGAAGGATTTATCTAACTTATTAACACAACAATGGCAAATTAAATATAATACCCATATGAAGCGGTGCGCAAATAAAGCGGGAAGAGATGCAATGGGACACATTGAGCTCTCGACGTGGTTTGATATTGGCAAGAGTGTGAGCGAGCGAGCGAGCGAGAGAGAGAATTCGGTGGAATTTGGTTCGGTGTTGAAAGAAGAAATGAACAAACACATTGAAAATATTAATGGCACCGAGTGACCGTTCGTTTGCAAGTTATTCAAATGGAAACGTCGAACGCACAATATTATATGCGCCATCGATGCGAAAACTGTTCTTAAGTCTCGCACTAAATTTGGAACCGCACACACTTGAGTCCGTTATCATTGCAAATGCCTATGAGCCAATGAGTTGAACAAAGAGAGAGATAGAGAAGAATTTATCTATTCAGCTCTTTCTCGTCCATCAAGCCGTTACTATACATTACCATTGATTTCAAAACAGTTTTCCCCATCGCATCAACGATTCGAATGAACGAAACGAATTCTTTTTTTTTTGCTGTCGCTCCGAAGAGAGTGCAAAAAATTGATTCTTCTCTCGTGTGTAATCCTGGCCATTGTTTGCATCGATCGACTGTGGGAGTTTGAAACGCTAATAATTTAATGGTTTTTATTTTCTCCCGGTTTTTCATTCATTTGCATTGCGTTCATTTATTTATTTTTTTCTGCTAATTTTTTTTTTCCTTTCTTTGCACATTAATTTTTTTTTCGTTTGCTGCATCGAAAGAAGAGAAATCGAACAGTGACAATAATTATGTAAATGTAGATAGCTGCGAAGATCGAAGCTAAGAAAGTTGACGAAAAAAAAGAGAGAAGAGAAACATACCGGCGAAGTAATGAGAGGAAAAAACAAAATTAAAACTAAAAGCCAGCGAAAATCTCGTAACGGCTATTAAAATGACAATGAAATGACATTTTTAATAAGATTTTTGTATGCGTTTTGTGACATTCTTGGAATGCTTCTTCTTCTTCTTATTTTTTCTGTTTGTTCTGCACACGCGTGCGCATTTACTCATTGCATGCAAAAAAAAACCAAAGGACCAATGAACCGGGGTAATAATGCAAATCTCGCATGTGATGCAACTGAGAGGAACAAACCCAACAACAAACAGCCGGACAAATTGGATGGTAGAAAAAAAAGCACGAGAATAATATAAGAATAAGAATAACAAACGCAAGTAAAAGGACCAGAGCACACCAAGAAAAACTAAATTTATTGTTATGGTTGTGAATTTATTTGTAAATCGTTCTACCTCAATTGCCGTTTGGCAAGGTTGCAACTTGCAAGTGGCTGGTGCATCCGATGCTTTTTTTTCTCTCCTTCTTTTTTTTGCCGAATGTAAAATATTCATCAAGACGCGCGCGAGCCCGTTTGGTCATTGATTCTTTTTTCTCCGTTTGTTTGTTTTCTTTTGCATTCAACGATCAATTGGATTTTAATTCAAATTAGATTTTCTTGTTTCGGGGGACATAAATGCGTTGTCGATATGAACGGCGACTGTTTGCACGGTGATTGCAAACATTTAAATAGCCATAACTGTCCGAATAAATTTTTGTAATTTATCTACTGACATTCAATGACATTCAAATTTCGTCAAAAAATTTCGAATATTCTCCTCGCAAAACAAAAAAACAAAAACAAACAGAAACATTACTCGATCCGTTGCAATATTATGGTATTTACAAGTTGGCAAATTTTCAAAAATCCCCTTTTTGCTTCGTTGTTATTGCGTGCGCTCTTTTAACAAGCCTTCACATATCGATGAAATAAGTGGCCAATTTTACGAATAAATCCAACAGAAGAGTTTAACAAAAAAAAACATGTTATTGCTGACTAATGATTGTTTACGGTTTCTAATCTCTGGTTTCTTTTTGTTTCTTTCCAGAATAAACAGCCCAAACACAAACGGTAAGTTTTGAAGAATGTGAAAGAAATTTGTGACGGATTTGTTCGACTTTGCATCTATTTTACGCGCGTGGAAAAAAAGCGATTTTCATAGTTGGTAAAAAGCAAAATTTGTCTCGGCGCAAAAGCCACAGAATACAAAAAAAAATTGAGAAAACGAACTAACTGGAACAAACGTCCATCTGATGAACGAATTGTCAATGGTTCGTTTCGAAAATAATTCCCATAACCATTCGAATAAGTGGTGTTCATTGCATGCAGCATTGAAGAAAAAAACGACAGCTTAAATAAAATATGGAAGATAATTTAAATTTTTAATTGATCCGCATTTCACGGTTCTACACATCGTTTCCAATAATACATAATCGAGAGATGGCGAAGTTGCGTATAATTTTGCATTTTACTGCAACACAATGAATTGCTTTGATTCTGTTTCTGTCGGAGAGAAAGAGAAAAATGTCTCATTTTGTTTTGTTTGTTTTTTTTCTTCTTTTTCTTCTTCTTCATCTTTTCGTGTGGCTCGGTGTAATTGGGAAAATTGAGCAGGTTCACGCAAATTGCCCTGGTGGAGCCGCGTTAATCGTTCCAATATGTCAGCGGACGCAGCACGAAATATAACAATTAAGCAAACAGTAGATAACATACGGCCGGGTTCACATGTGAACAGTAATTCCGGTGTTTGGACGTGGTTGAGTACACGACGACCATCGTCCAGTCCAATCGATCAGATGGGCGCTTCATCTGGTTCACCGGTCGAAAATCACTATACCCACATGATGGACGATGCATACAGTCCCGAACCAACCGATGAGGCATTATACGCTGAACTAGATCGTGAATCCATTCGTTCCGGCAATCCATCATACCAAAATACCGCTTATAGTCAATTCGAAGGCGAACATGATATGCCAATCGTTTCATCGGCGCCTAGTTCAGCATACTATAGGTGAGTGAGAGCAATTGCTTTGAGAAAAAAAAAAACATATAAAAATTGGTGAAGAACAATAAAAGAAAGTTCATATTTGATGAAAACCCATCTCTAACTCGGTTCCGTTTTTATTACTAGATCTAATGCATAATTGACGTGTTTACTTTTTTTTATAGTGATCTATCGACGACGGGAAATAATGTCGGCTCTATCGCCTGCTACGAAGTGGTAGGTAATACCATAGGAATGACACATCTCTCCGCTCCCATGCCAAATTGGGATTGCTCCGATACAAATTCAAATGGACGACGACCACCACGATTGGCTGCAATCAACGAATCAAGTGTACCATCGGATTACGTATAAGTGCCAGTGACTCCCCCAAGATGACAATGGTGCGATGCAATATTTCTGTAACACAGTCCCCCCCCCCCCCCCAACACACGTTTACACATAGATTCTTTTCATACATAAACAAACACACAAAAACTCTTTTAGATTGGAAACAAAAACAAACAAAACAATGACAACAACGATGACTACGACGATAAAAACAATATATGTACTCGAATTCTTCGTTCAATTCTAATGAATTTAATCGACGAGCTTACTTACTTTAGATAATTTATAAAATAAGCAAATAGACACCAATAAGTTAAAGCGTTAAAAAATAAACGAAGAAAAAAAAGAAGTAAAAATGTGATAATGTTCAACAAGTTAGCGTAGCATGGAACATAAAACGATCAAGATCAATGATCTTGTAAAATCCAATAAAATACAATTATTTTCCGAAGAAAAAAAAAACGGTTCACACACAAACACGAAAATAAGAAACAAAATGATCATCCAATTCAATACGAATCGAACACATCAAATGGCAAAACATCGAACATTTTTAGATAAAAATCGAGCTTAGAAACAAACTGAACAAAAAAAAATATGAACTGAAAACACAACCGTTTAATGAAAATGAGGGAAAAAAAGCATACAGAAATCAAATATATATATTTTCGAAATGTCGGAGAAAAAGATGTATTTTATATAGAAGAAGAAGAAAAAAAAAGCCATACAATACACACGTTCATCATTTTATGCTGCTCCTTTGATGCGATCGAAATAAATGGCGTCAATAAACAACACAACGAATAATATAAATATGCTGACGACGGCAAAACAAAAAGAAGAATTCCAAATTAAATGCCATGCGACAAAACAGAGAATCTATTTAATTTATTAACCCAATTAAATGAAAATGAATTAATTGAACGTAGTACAGTCGTACATACACGAACAATCAATATGCAATTTATTGTCGAAATAAAGCCGATCTTTTTTTTCCTCTTAATTCCATAGATTTATATATAAATCATTTGCTGTCATTCCATCGTTATGACAATGATTTATTTGATCTTGGTTAGAGCTTGACAGATTGTAGCTTGGCATTACAATCGCTCGCGAAGCGATTATTATTGGTAAACGAAAGAGCCAACCGCTTCTAAATACCAAAATCAATTTCAAATCATTAGTCACACTCATACAAAGACTTATATATAGAAGACAACAAAAAAAATCCATGCAAAAAAATGAAGCACATTCCATTATATTAGGAAATATTTTGTCCCAAATAAAACAAACAAATGCCAATTTTGAATTTAAGCAAAGTCTTTGTTGATTCCATGTTCATTTTTCTGTTGTCGTGAATTTGATTTTGGAATGAAATGCAAAACAAAGAGAGGAACAAAAATCTATGGTGAAATAAAACAAAAACATTTAACACTTTTCATCATATTTTTTGAATGAAGAATTTGTCTCGAAACTCCCGGTAAATAAATTTTTTTTTAGACAATCAAACATCATTTCCTATGGACTCGATTGAAATTTGAATTTTAAACGATAACTTTACCTCCGAAAAAAGAGCAAAAGAGCGAGACAAAAAGCAAAACAACAAATGACACAGTTAACTTAGAACAAATTTAGATGTATCCAAACGAGAAAACAATCGAATAATACAGGTTTAAAAGACAATTTGAAAGATGAAAAAGAAAAAAAAACACGATTTAAATCAAATATCATAAGCAGAAAGGGGAATAGACACCTGAGTAGGTACTTATTAGTATAAATAGACTGCGAGAAAATTGAATTTAAAATTCTTGTAAATAAGCGAATATTTATATAAAAAAAACAACAACAACAACAGATTTTAAATGCGCAAAATTATTTCAATAAAAATGACAAAGATGAAGAAAAAGAGCGTCAAAAAACAAAATAATCAAAAAGTATTAAAAATCGATTTTTCCACATTTATTTGATTTTATTTCATTTATTTCGTAAGATGAGTTTGTGTGCTGAATGTTGGCGAACGCAATGACGGCGGCAAGCTTATGCAGGCATGGAATGGCATCTTGCGCACGCCGAGGCCCAAAGCAATACACATAAATTAAGATCAATAGCTAAAGGATTGGTTTGAATTGACAAATCAAAAAATCTATGGTAAGTTATACGCCACTTGATTTGATGCATTGATGTATGTTGGTTAGTTTCTTATTCATGTCAATCTGTGCAAATGTGAATATTTTCTTGAAACGCGCTCGCGCGCACACACACATGGTCTCAACGGAATTGCAACGGCAATGCCATTTACCATAATTAAATGATTAATTGTTGTGCCATTTCTTCTTGACATTTCGTATTTTGAAATTACATTAGCCGATAGCCGTCGTGTGTGTATGTTTTGTCCTGGAACAAGAGAGACCGAATAAACAAAGCACATACACTCAATGTGGAACGGGCAATGTGCGATGGCAATGCGAACAGTTCGAGAAAAGAGAATAAGAAGCGACGCAGCGCATCGTTTTTGTGTTTTAGCATTGATTTCTGCTGTTTTTTTTTTCTCGTTCGTTTCTTCATTCTGTGCTCAATTCTTCTGCCAATTCATTTGGCTTTGTGTTGGTTTCATCGCCGATGGACTGTGCTGCTGTTGACGTTCGTTGATGCGTGATAAAATGCAACGATATCACATGACGCGATGTTTATCACACGCGTAATTTGATTTATCGATGACAATCATTTCGTAGATTCATCGGATCTATTGTGTGCGACAGCACGAGATCTGTTGTTACCAACTTGTGTTGGGTTCTTGGATCCATGGGTATGGCAACTTTTTTTTTGATCTTGGCTTATTCTTACGATGCACAAGTGTCAAATTAATTGAAATATACATCATGCTGAATTTGGTCATTCACTCTCTCTCTCTCTCTCTCTTTCTCTCTTTCTTCGGTCGATTCCTTTTTTCACTTCATGCTTGCTGGCATTCATCCAACAGAAAAGAATGCATTTTCATTGTATTTATTAATCACACATATGATATCTCGACTGCGAAGTTTGTTTTGGATTTTTCGTTTAAATTTTACACTTTTTTGTGCGTTGCTTGCAATCGATCAAACTTTATCCGAGAATAAGACAAAACTGATACGAATTGCATGAATGCTTGGTTGTTGCCAAGACCAAGCCGATACGGTAAGTTCTGTACGAAATTGTTCACCAATGTATGTTGGAAATGCATGAAAACAAAATGTTGCTTGGATCAAAACGGCAAAGTGATCCCATGTTGTTCCGAACCCAAACCAGATATCGGCAATTCCGCACGAAATCGGAGAAGAGTTGTAATGTGATGTCGCCGAATTGGCTGAAAATTGGCTTGGAGTCTTGTTTTCGATAGAAAATGAGAAAACCAAAATCTTAGGGCTGTAAGTGGCTCACATTTCTGGATTCAACTAGTGTAAATTTTGCGAAAAATTGAAAAAATCGAAAAAAAGGGTTTGCGCCAACTAAAATCTAACTAAGAAGTAGTTGACACATTGCCAAACCTATGGTACCGTTGGAAAGGGAATAGATATAGGCTACAAAATCCAGTCACCTACCCATTTTGACCCCATTGGGGCTCCCAAAAATGGGTTCAAAGTATAAAAAAAGAAATATCACTCAAAATGGTGTCAACTTTTTTGTCGATTTTATTGCGTTAAAAGATAGCCCATGTCGCGCCGCTTCAGATAAGAAAATAAAATTTCGTGTGAAAACTCCATTCAGTTCGTGTATTTGGCCTCGGCAGGTGAATCATATGTCATTTTCCAGCGTTTTAATGGGGAAAATGGTCGAAAATGGCCTCCTACGATGTTTTTGACTGAGAAAACTGCAATTTTTTTTTGCCAAATTACATTAAAATATGACTTTTTGCTCATCGGTTTACCTATAAATTTGGTCTGAAACCGACTTTTCTTACCGTTTTATTTTCGCGGAGCGTGAAAGAATAAACAAGTGAACGCGAAGAGAATGCGTTGCATTGAATCCATTCGGATTTATCAAGACTGAAATTGAAATAAATGAACGAAAGAATGGATAAAAAAACACACCGAGTTAAGTGCAAACAGACTTTTTAAATTAATTTCTGCTGTTTGAATCAGTCAACTGCAAATTTAAATTTAAATCAGAAAATCTGTTATAATTTTGGAGTGTTGTGTGGATGTTCGTTTTACTCGGTGTTTTTGTGTGTGAGTGTGACGAAGTAGCGAAGAGGGAGCTGAGGGAAGGATATGTCGGATTCAATTCAAATTTTTCTCTACTCAAGTGCAAGAGTCCAGAGAAGAAAAAAAAACAACACATATTCACAGAATTGGGTTAGTTTAGATCTAGCTAGAGATCTAGTGTCAGGCCGTTTGAATTCTCATTTCTGTTTTTCATCATTTACGATGTGTAGCCACGGTACCCAATTCAATGTAAAAGATAATACCAAACAGAGATGTTAGGTTGTTCTGAAAGTGCCTTTCTTGGAATATTCACCTCGTAAATACGTATATATATTTGTGTATGTGTTTATGAGGTTCAAAGGTGAGTACGTATGTGAACCTTGAATGTGTAAATGTTTGCGATAATCCTTATGTTCCTTTTTCTTGCACTTCGTCACTTTGATATGCATTCACTTCTGCCGTGTATGAAATTATTTGTGTTATTTTTTTTCTAACACACTAACACAGACATTCGGTTTCTCTTTTATGACATGCTTGGATATATCCAGTTTCAAAAAAAAATCATTTAGTTAGAGACTTGAGGTCTAATTGAATGGACTTGAGGTCTAATTGAATGTTTTCGAAATAATCTTATCCTTATCTCAATCAACTGGATTCAATATAAATATCTTGAAAAATTCGATTAAAAAATTCAAAATGTAAATTAAATTATCATATATTTCTCTTGTGGAAGTTTTATTGAAGTTTTTATTCATATTAATATTTTTAGGAATTTGTTGCTGTTTCCAATAATGACTTTATTAACATCGTATTCATACGGTTATATGGAATTTATTAGAGGGCCTAATATAACATTGCTGTCAAATTTAGTGGAAAAATCACAAAGCGTAGATACGGTTGTATTAAAGGATCTGTCATCGATTGACCAAAATATTGGCATGAATATTTGTAAATGGAAAAATTTATTTGAAATCTATATTCGTGACAGTGTTTTGAGAGTGCTACCGAGCTGCATTTTACTCAAGTGTCAAAGTTTAACTTATTTATATATTTCCCACAATACCATCACGCAAATTACGTATGATGCATTTGATGGTTTAACAGGACTGCGATTGTTGGATTTGTCATTCAATCAACTCAAAACGTTGCATAAGGATACATTTAAGCCTCTAATTAACTTATTCCTTCTAAATCTACGAAATAATCAGCTTCAAACAATTCATGGCGATTTATTTTATCATAATTCACGTATCCAATGTTTACATTTATCTAATAACGATTTGAGAAACATTCAACGATCATTTCGTATGTTAAAAGAGATAGAACAACTGTATATCGTTGGAAATCATAACTTAACGAGCATCGATTTTCCACATATGGGACACGTATTTGTGTCTAATTGTAGTTTAAAAAGCATTTTTATTCGAAAAAATGTAAAATCAATCGTTGCAAGAAACAATCAAATATCATTCATTGAAATTCATCCGAAGAATAAGCTAGAACATTTAGACGTAAAACATAATAATTTATTGGATATAGCTAATATATCTCATTTCAAATCATTGAGCAAGTTGAAGACTCTAGATATATCAAATAACGGCATAGATGATATCGATTTTACTAAACTGTATTGTCTCAAAAATCTTTCCGGGCTACGGGTTGAATTTAATCCAGAAAAAAGAATTAGAATTGGTGAAATGAAAGAAAATTTGCCAATGCTTGAATATCTTACATTAGTTTACCGCGACTTGACATTCGATTTTCTGCTCTGAACCGCTCATACAAATTCATTGAGATTGTGAAAAACATACGGGGTCAAATCTTCATACTATAGACTCTATTTACAAACAGTCACAGCAACGATGATCATCTTTATGTGTTATACTCTATGTCAAACGCTTACTGCTTGAGATGCGATCTCGCACACACAATCATCCATCTCTATTGAAATGCCAATGCCAATGCCGATAACCTTAAATAAATTATATGAACTTTTTGTACACAACAGTATGTATGAATAAACAATTGTATTTACAAAACATGATTTCAATGATTATTTATTTTATATTTTTGATGTTTCATGTGAAAAAAAAACACAGCTCAAAGTTTCATTACTACTTAAGAAATGAATTGTATGTAAAGCAGTTTAGTTTACGAATGCACTACCTCAACGTTTGAAAGAAAAGTTAGAATTTAATTTATTCTTCTTGCGAGTCTATGAAAAGCCATCACAAAACATCAAAAAAATGAAGGTATTTGTTTATTTTTAGTGAAAAAAAAAATTCGTGACAAGTGAATGACTAGATTAGTGTAATTCAATTTTCAAATTGAAATCTAGATTGAAATGTAAAACAAACAAAAGCGAATATAGAATACATTCTCAATCATTTTTTTTACTCAAAAGGTTACTTTGGCTATAATCATGCCCCTAGTTTTTATTGCAAGTGAAACTGTATTGGATCCTATGTTACAACTGTCATCCTCGGTTCTACATGACGTACGAGATGGTCGCGATAGAGTCATCACAGATTTAGCAGTTGCAAATATCCAAACAGAACTCGAAAATTGTGAATTATTGGTACGAAGGATGCATGTAAACTCTAAGATAGACGATGGTATTCACCATTGTAATTGTATAAACGAATTCGCGCGCGAATTGGGGGACCTTTATATCCAAGGCCAGTCAAATAAAGCAAGTGAAGTCGGCGTTAAATACTTGAATCTATTGGAACCCAACTGCTGGAGATTTTCAAAAGATGTTTTATCATGCAAACTATTTGACGCCCACCCATCAAATGAAGATCTTAGGCGGTGCATACAATATTATGTGCGGGCAAATAGTCATCCAAAGATTGTTCTGGATTATGACTCTCCAATTTTTGGCCAAAATTTACTTTTAGAACCAATTGAAATTTAGAATATTTATCATTTTAAAAATTAGTTGAATTATTTTTGAAATATCATTTTTTCGTTTCAAACATGTTACACAAGAAATGTGACATAATTATAACAGTGTGTATTGTATTTGTTTTTTTTTTTTCATTTATTCTGCTTAAACTTTAATACTAAACTCGAATTCGTCTATGTTCCATCAACCATGTAATTAGTTAAATAAATTCAGTTAAAAAAAGAAAACAATTTTTTTCTCAGCAATTTTAGCTGATTCATCTACCGAAAAAACCACTATGATAACTAATATTCTCCATGTCATTCAAAGTAATCATCGACTAATTGGACTGGTTCAGTTCTGCAGCTCAGTGTGCTAAGTGTGTGCACTATGGTCACTGTCACAACCAGTCATACTTATAAAGGCTCATGGCGTGCGCGATACAGAATTTGCGTCAAGGTTCAAAAACCATCCAAAATCCTCAATTCACATCAGTTGAGCGGTCAACTGCCACCAGTCAAAATGGGTTCACTACGATTTTCTATCACTTTGTTAATTTTTATTATCAGTGCCGTGTTTTCTGCCGTCTAATTTTGCGAATTAGAAGAATACTTCAAATGGAAGCAAATTGCTTTTGCGTCGATTGATCAAGGTAATTGTGGGAATAATTAGCACGTTTTTTTTCTATCGATTGCTCACTAGCAATGAGGAAGCATCGCTTTATTGGTAGTCATCGCGGTTTTTAGTTCTAACCGGAAACGTTCATAGGTGAAGGTTTTGATTCGTTTGTGGCCGCAATTTATGGAAGAAACACAAAAAATGAGTTCAAAAATTATGTTTTGTCATAAAAAGTGTGTTTTTTGTGTAAAATGAAGCATCTTCAAATAAACTGAAGTAAATGTACTTAATTTTTTGTGTGTTAAACCGGTTTAAGATCTTCATACAAAGTGTTCTTCAATAATCAGCTTCATGCAGAAAGATGAGTCATAAACAGATTAAAATACGAAAAATAAAATTTTCATTCGAATAAGAAAAAAACAACATTGATTTATTTTTAACCACAGTTTGTCGCCAGAAAAATACGCTGATTTTACACTTTTTCCCTACACACATCAAATTGGGTCATGAAATCGGTACAATTACTTTGTTCATTCTCTTTTTTTTACATACACATAACCATTCTAGATCCAGACGATATTCTGTTTCCCGATTCTGAAGCCAGATCGAATCGAGAACAAGGAAGAGTTCAATGTGTCAACTACTTCTTAGTTAGATTTTAGTTGGCGCAAACCCTTTTTTCGATTTTTTCAATTTTTCGCAAAATTTACACTGGTTGAACTCCGAAATGTGAGTCACTTACAGCCCTAAGATTTTGGTTTTCTCATTTTCTATCGAAAACAAGACTCCAAGCCAATTTTCAGCCAATTCGGCGACCTCACATTGCTAATCTTCTCTGATTTCGTGTGGAATTGCCGATTAATTCTCCATACGTGTTAAACGGATTTTCGTTGCCACATTTTTCAAGCTATCCGACGGGATAAAGAGAGAAAAAAGATCGAATTGAGAACCCAAAACCAATAATACAATCAAATCAACCTTAAACAAACACCATTCGCATATAATAACGCATGTAATACGAACTGCAGCGATCTACAAAGATGATGTATTACATGGTATGGAGCACAAGAAATCGGTCGGTTTAACATCGAGCATAAATGGTATTCAATGTGTGCTCGGTGTCGTTCTGTCCAACCAAATTCCCGTGAGCAGTCGAATTGCACGTACTCATTTTAGACGCGAGATCGCCGGGTTGTTCTTCGCCATCTTTTTTTTTTCTCTCTCTCTTATTTCTCTTACTCGCCTAGTATGCCCATGATCTCTCACCATTTTATGCAAAAAAGAACTCGTCTCATATTTCGTTTGGTCGGTAATAAGCAAATAACGCGCGTACAGTGAAAAGGAGAATGACAATTGGAATCTTTTTATTTTTATCGATTGAAATCTTCAGCATACACATTCTATATATAAATCTGTGTTTCGTTTCTCCCATACCGTGGAGGATTATGAATATTTGTGAGGGAATACGGTGAAAACCGTACACTTTCAATCATTTTAATCAATAAGCTTGCATATCCGAAAAATATTTCAGCATTACAATTGAAAATCACTTAATATTTCATATCAGCCAACCGAATCAATCTGTCACTGTCAAAGTCATCGCAAATGATAATTTAGCTCGATCAATGGGCATCGCATCATTTATTAATCATTAGCTCGTTCTCTCTATCTCTGTGTGCATGGATCATGCGCTTGCCACAAAACGACGCATAAATCCATCCACGATCGAACGGCGAGGAAATAGAAAATTGAGTGCTTGAATTCGAGACAGGAAACGCTGCGCTGCATGTGTATGTGTGTGTGTGTAAATTAACATTTTCCACGCAGCATGTGATTTTCGCCTAAAGTTTAACGAATGAAAATGAAAAATGGCGTGAAAGAGAGAGAGAGAGTCACGCCAAGTGAGTTACCACCGGTTAATATGGTCATTTTTCTCTATTCTCCCACAAGAATCATAATTATAAATGTTTGTTTCAATTCTTATATCAGTTACACAAACACATCATTCTATAATTTTCCAAAAGCAATACCAACTCATAAATGAACATTTGGAATCTGGTAACTAGTGCTCTGGCCTTTTGGTCTACTCTCTCTCTCTCTCTCTCTCTCTCTCTCTCTCTCTCTCTCTCTCTCTGTGTGTGTGTGTCGCACAGTTAAATTACGATCATTGCATCGTATAATTAATGGCTTGTGTTGTTATTTTTGCCCGGTGTGTTTGCTCTTCACTTGTGATACCTGTTCGGACCTCGACAACAACATGATTCGAAATGTGTCTATGTTTCTGTCAATTCTGGCGTACAACCGAGAAAAAGACGCGGTAACAATTTTATTATTTTTGCTCAGTTTGTACAAAATATTCTGTTGATTTGGTTCGTTCGTTGGTTGTTTGTTTTTTTTTTCGCATTCTGTGCTCTGTTTTGCTCGCTCGACTGTCAGCTACCGTGCACAGTGCAACTGCAAATAAGATGTTACGACTCTTTTTTTTTTACATCACCCGTAGTCTCACCAATGCAATAGCCAATTGACAACTTAATACTATTTTTGCTCTGGATAGTTTATAATTTACATAAAATCGAAGCGTCATTCGTTCCTTGTTGAAAAATTGTATTATTCTCAATAAGCAACTCAACTGAAAATGGCAAACAGCGAGTTAATTAAGGTAAAATAATTTAGCAACTGCTTTGAAATGCAAGAAGAAAAAACACAATATATGTAATATATTTCTGCAACCATGGCAAAAAGAAAAAAAATATCATTGGCGAAACGGAATGAAAAGCAATTAATCGATACTTAATTCAATCTTTTGAAATCTAATAAATTTGTTTTTAAGAAGTAAGACCGCCAACGGAAACTCGACCGCAAAATACATACAGCCTTTTAAACTGAAAACACACTGGACACAGAAAAGCAAAATGAAAAAAAAAATAATAAAGAAGACGAGAATCAGAAGCAATGTTAAGTGTTTTTTTTAAATAGGTTTTTAACATTAGGTTCTTAGCAATGGGTAGAACTTGAGAATTCCATATTCTTCTCAGGTTTATATATATATATATATATGTGTATAGCTGCCAAAGACACCGAAGAATTCTTGTTAATTGGATCCAAAGGTAGGCTGGTGCACATTGCATACCTTTTATGTCGCGCAATATACGAATCGAAACGGCTCATTTTTAAAACTTGCATCGCATTGCTTCGTATCTCACTCGGTCGCAATACGCGAGAGATATCAATTCAATAAACGCGTATTTGCGCAAAGGAATACGTATCAATGTCACATTGTGCTCAGTACAATGTGCTTGTGCACTGTTCTACTGAAATTGAGATTTCGGTCTAAAAGCGATATTTGGAACGGACGCAGACAGACTCTCTGAATAAGGCTCAGCACGTAATTTTTGTGCGGCATTTTTTTTTTCATTTCATTCGCCTCTCTACGTCTCTCTGTTCTCTCGGTTGTCGCGTCAATGCTATGCCATTTCTTATCCGAAAATGTTAATTTTAGTCGAATGATTGAATTTTGTATACGATTTGTATGTTAAAATCCATGCTTGAACGAATGTTCTACTTGTTGTTCAAGAAAAAGAGACAAAGTTGGAACAAAAAATGCTTTAACCAGGAGAATAAAAAATAACGAATATTTTATGTCGTCCAATGAAATTCCAAGCTCAAAAAATTAGAACAAATGCAGGAATTTCACAAACCACTAATCGAATGACTGCGGCACAACTCATTTTTTACCATTGTCTTGCCTTGTCTTGCCTTGTCTGCCTTCCGAATACTTAGTGACTAACTTCACTTTCTGCACCGATGAAATGGGAAAAGAAATACCCCAAAAACGATCATTATCCACATCGAAAACAAATGAAAGGAAACTGATATTTTCACAAATTAATTTATTTGAATTTGCATCGCTTTGTTATTGGTAATTTTCCAGAAATGTTTTTAATTGTGTCTCTGTGTGTGTTTTTTTTTGTTACTTTTATTCATTCAATTTAGTAAATATTTTTTAATCATCTAACTCTGTGTGTGAGTGTGTGTTTCGGAATCGAATCTCAAGAAGCTTTTTTTGCGTCCATTAAATTAAATATTTTCCATCAATTTTTTTTTTCTCTCCCTTTAATCATATCACAATATAACAAATCACAAATATGAAATCACTAACGGAGTGAAAGCAAATTGGAGACAATTATTTTTGTCATCATGTGCTTAATCGTTGAAGGCGATCATTTTCGGTGAACTTCGAATGCTCGATTTGCTAGTACAAAGCTCGATTATTCCATACATTTGGTGCGTATGATTGTGATAATTATAATTTAAATTTTATGCCTGAATAGATTAGCTTGCATTTCTGAAGCTGAGAAATGGATCGTCACACGTTTCTGAAGAAGAAATTGGCCCGAAGTAAGTGATGGCCAACATTTGAACATTCATACGTGTCATTTTTTTCCCCACAATAATCAAGACAATTGATTTTGATACAGGCCATAACTATAAAGGCCGCGATTTGTGAATATCAACTGAAACCGATTGAAGAGCACACACTCTCTCTTTTTTTTAGATTTTCTTCCGTTCGATTCGTTCATTGGATTTTTACGCTCCAATTGTCCTGTTTCATATTCCTGATTTAATTTTCGTTCACAATTTATTCTTCTACTGTTCATGGAAATGATTCATCTCACATTTGAATTTTGTTGTGTGAATGTAATGCAAGACAGAACATTTAAAAAAAAAAATACGAAAGAAAGACGTGAAACATTAGATACTGAATTGGCTTGCCATCAAATAAATTGGTCTATGATTCGATTTTCGTATATTCCATTTAGAATTTAATAAAATCAACAATATTAATTGTTTTTTTTCTTCTCTTTGTAATATATATAGATTTAAGATTATGTGGAAAAACTAAAGTAGCTTCACTGCTGATGCATGCATCATTTTCTTTTATACCTATGCCTCCATTTGATTAGTGTGTGTGTGTGTGACAAAAGTAATTTTATACCATAAATATTTACAAGAGGATTGTTTTTTTGTTGGTTCAAACTTTTATTTCCTATCTCTTTTTCACACTCACCTCATCAAACAAATCGCCTCTATAAATTCAAAGTCATTAAAAATTAGAAGGATTAAGAATTGTTTGTATTCATTTTTGTTTGTTTTTATCATCAATATTCTTAAATTTTGCATAGCACAAAAGGAAAATTCCATATCATAAATTTATTTTAAATTTTCATATCATTTCATAATAAAGTTAATTTATTTTACATTTTATTTTCATCCTCTCTTTCTCTTTCCAAATTATAATTATTATTTTTCTGCTTCACTTCAAAATAGAGTCATTCTTTTCAATTTTTATTTCTTTTCCATTTCAATTATGGTCACATTTAATTTTTAAAAAAATATAACGTTCATTTCTTCAACCATTTTCTGAGTGAAAATATGTGCCCTTTGTCATGCCATCACTGTGTCACTATGGCAGGTATGCAATCATTTTGTTTTTCTCTTGAAAATGAACTAAGACACTGTGTCTCTCTCTCTGAGAAGTGAGACGCACAAATGACATCACAAAAAAACCATATTTTCACTCTCGATTCATCTCAGTACTCAATATAATTTCTACTTTAATATAATTTTTGGCTCGTTAAAATATATACATACATAATTGTACATTAGTGCAATAATTTATTTCTTTTTTTTTGTCATCAGAGTTTTTATATTCAATTTTCCATTCATTTTGTTTCTTCTTTAAATAAATTTTGCATAATAACACGAATACAAGGAATTAAGCAAAAAAAAGAGGATTTTTTGTGTTTACAACCCGAAACTGAAGCTGTACATTTAAACAGCAATGCATCAGATGTCGCACATTTGTTTGTATTTTAAGGTGTGATAATACTAGCCGAATCAGTCCTATAAACTAAAAATTCATTGGAACAATATAATTTTCTTTTTCTTCTTCTGCAAACCGAATTAATTGTATTCGCTTTCGAATTTAGCTTTGATTGCGTCTTAATTCGGTTCATAAATAAAACAAGTTGAAATAATGCCAAAATCGACAAAGAAAATTGCCAAATATTCAATTTATGATGTTGACTGAACAATTTCACGCGTCATTTGAGTCATTGCGAGACGAACGTCAATTTGAACGACTGTTTTATGGGCATAGGCATGTGAGAGGAAGAAGAGAAAAACCGGAATTGATTAGAAGAAGAAAAAAATTGTAATGCTAACGTGACCGACCGTGACAATGGCAATGAGTCAGCAGCACCAGATAATCCAATACGTGCTGTAGTTATCATACTGGTGTAGTTGGAAAACATTTTGTTTGCTTGAGCTAAACACGGTAGCTGTGTAGATTCGTACACACTGTCTGTTCGAAATGACAGTGGCATTGCAATGTCACACATTCTCAAATTTTTCGACAACATACAAATTACACGAAATTGAAACAATTTATGGTGCTCTCTTCCATTTTAGCTTCTGCGAGTTTGTGTCGTTTTTTTTTCTAAGGAAAACCGTTTTTTGTGTCGTTTCCAAAACGGATATGGGCAATGTAAATGATATTGACTATTTCAATGGATATAATCAAGCTCATTGATCGAAAATGTGTTCATTCAAACGAGTACAACAACAAGAAAAAACCAAATATAGTCAACCGAGTATGATATCTATAGCTGGGGACCTGAGCAATGTAGCTTTGCAAAAGTACACAGTCTTTGTTTTGAATGTGAGGGCACATACATCGAAGCATTTGGTTAATATGGCACTTCAGTTGGGGTTTGCGTGTATAAGGGTCGAAATGTTTTCGTTGTTCATGAGCTGTGAGTCACTCTTAAATTGGTGTATGAACCAAGTCAGCCATAGTAGTATAAAAAGCAGAATGAAAAACAAAACGGCCGCATTTGAATTGTGTAATGCGGAACATTCTTTTGATGAAAACACGTTTCATTGAAGTGTGAATGCACCGATGTATGCCCGGTGTGCGGTGCAGCTATCATACAACACGAACGCTTCGGCTTGTACATTGTTTTTCGAAAGAGACATTCTGAAAACACAATGAAAATTATCGGAATACATAAGATTTGATATAGTTTCCACAGTGCAAGCCATCCACAGTGCAAGCGTTCAGTATACAACTGCGACTCGAAACAGACTTTGTGATGATTGTTCCAAACATCTCCATTTGTTTTGCGAATACAAAATTCTGTGTTCTAACGGATGCTTCCTATCTATTTTCTCTCTCTCTCTCTCTCTCTCTCTCTCTCTCTCTCTCTCTCTCTCTCTTCATCTCATACACACAGATACACATACACATAAAAGTAGATTCTCTCTCGCTCCTTTCACATTAAATTTGTGATGTAAAATGTTAAGTTAAGAGGTAACTCATATTCCTAAAAAAATGGAAAGTGAACGAAACGATGAGAGTGCAGTTTTGCGATTTCATAGTACGAAATATTAATCTTAAATTAAATCGATGTGTGGATATTTGATTTGTGTGTTTGTATATTTTGCACATCAATCGATGATTTTTTTTGTCAGCGAGCTCAATCTCAATCGAACCATCGACCAAAACAAATGGTTTAAACCCGTGCGAAGAAAAACATTTCATAATTTTTTTTTTATTATTTAAATATAAAATACTTTGTTTGTTTATAATGTTTCCAATTTTCTTTTCTAAACGGTAGGCTCCCTCGTAAGACAGAATTTCCGTAGCTCAATTGTTGGTGAGTGTGTCGCCGTTAGTAATTTTACAATGTGTAATTCTAGATGAGTATATCCGGAAATTAACTCTCTGTTGATTTGTCTTGATCAGAAAAAATCTTATATGTCGAATGAATTTTTTTTTTGAGAGGTTCGTGATCGATGGATTCACTCAACTTATTACAATTGTGAGTTATGCGAAATAAAATAATTCTTGTAATCATAATTTTCTTTTGTTCATTTCAATTTCTTCTACTTCTTCTTTTAAAATTTTCTTTTTTTCTTTTTGTAGTGAGACAGAGTGTTCAAACACAAGGTGGTTCATTATTAGTTTCTTTCTTCTTCTTAATCATATCGGTCATCTGTTGTCGTTTACTTTTTGTTATGTATGTTGATGTTGCAGATGTGATTCGCTTTGTAGCTACAATTTGTATGAATATGTCTTGTTGTTTGTATTACCATTCTTCAGTTGTTTTGGTTTTTTTTTTGTAAATGATTATGACAATTCTAAGCTATTAATTAATTTATTTGCTAATCATTTGTATTTGTTGTTGTTGTTGACTATAGCTGTGCTGAATCTTGTTGCATTAATGGCGATAGAGGTCCAGCCACTTTCCGTCCTCCTTCGTACTCGTACTCATAGTGAATGTCTAGCGATACACCTAAATTGCGCCGCCAAACGTAAATCGAATGAATAAGGCAAGATGTGACACCCCGGGAAAAATGGATAGAGATAGAAAGAGAAAGAGAGAAAAAAAAGGGACACTGGTTAATTGGAATCAAGACGTTCGCTGTAACCAAATTTGGTATAAGTGAGAAATAAGTCACAAAGATTTATTTACAGCGATTTTATAGAGGTCTGCAGATGCGCAGTACATGGAAATTGTACCGTTATTTTGGCACGCGGTTGTGCAAGCAAGCAAGCAAAATCATTACTACTACTGGGGGGAGGTGGTTTATGATTTGTTGATTTTTAGTTTTGGAATATGTGAAGATTGGTTTGGTGACTTGTTTTTTTTTTGGTTTGCAACAGAATTTTCCCACATCATTTTTGCTACATTTTGAGTTAGCTTTGATTTGTTTTTGAACAGACAGAAGTATTTGGTGGTTTTGCCATTTTGTAAAAACGGTAGTTGTAAACATGGTTTGCCCATGCAGTCCTCTAGCGTATATTTGGTTCTAATAATGGTGCTATAAAAAAATCAATTGTCAATTAATTTAACGTTTGTCGATTTCCATTTTATTATTAAGATAAGAATCACTATTAATTGGGATTGAAATAAATCAGATGGGGAAAATTAAGCGAAACAAGAAAATAAAGAAAATTAAAGGGGAAAAAAAACGGAACCAACGCAAATGTCACAATCAAAAATTGAATTGAAAAGACCAAAACAAAGCTGAACCAATCAAATGAACGAAATCCAAACAAAGAAAATCACTTAAATTTGGCTTTAGTCGCATTTTAATCGAACGTATAATACAGAAAATGAAATGAAACTAAAGTAACAAAACTAAACAACAACAAAAAAAAGAAGATATAAACATAAATCTACGGGAATAAAATTAAAAAAAACTGGATGAATTACGTTTTTTCTTCTTCTCACCGGATGGTCGTCGCATCGGGTCATTTTGTTCATTTGGTATGAAAATCGCTACAACTATAGCTAATGCCACCATAAATGCACCGAATACAAATGGCGGTCCTGGCGCCAGCGTCGTATATTCCTCCATTGGATTTATCGTTTCATTTCGTATAACGGCCGATGCGTCGATGTTATGATGCAATTTCATATGTTCGTCATTTAGGTCAACATGGAATATATAAAATATCACACCGAACATGGCTGGACCCAAACCGTTGCACAAACCTCTCATACCAGTCACCATTCCTTGCATCACACCTGCACAAAAGCACATTCATCAATTCTCATTTCGATCCAATTGGATTATTATTTATGTTTTTTTTTTGTGGTCTATATTACCTTGAGTGTCCATGTCTGAATGAATTGATACAAACGCACTGATTGCAGGATACGTTATCGATCCCAACGAAGCTAATATACCTGCTGCCCACATCATCCTGAAATTTATAAGTGTAAATAATGGAAATGAATAAAATAAAAACTCCAATTGGAATTCGCACGAATATCTCACCATGTTTGACTACCAAAGCCATACCACAACATTTGCATCATTTCAAAGAATAAACCTAATATGATGGTTCGCTTAGCTCCAAACACCCGCATCAAACAACCTAAGACTAATTGGGCAACTATACTTAGAATACCGATCACGGCGATGAATATTGAAACTTGGCCCGAACTGAAACCCATCTTCAGTTTCAAGTAGACAAATATACAGGAATATTGACCAGCTTCGGGTAAATACGATAAAAATACTGCAACACATTGCATTAGGATCGTATGATCCAAGCCAGCCTTTCGCAATGCCTGTTATGAAAGCGAATGGAAAATGTATACAATATAAATAGTGGTAGACATCTGAGATGGATGAATCGTTAAATGATGAAGAGACAACTCACTGCAAACGGATCAGCCTGTTCCCAACTGATCGGCGCTCCCCATGAACTCGGTCGAACTTTTTCGGGCAAACTTTCGGGAACGGCTACTAATATGAAAAATACATCTAAAACAGCAATCGCTGTGGCTAAGGCTACAATTAATGTATCGCTATAAACTTCACGCAAATACTCTCCAAGTGCCGGAGATATGACCTATAAAAAGAGAATATCAATGGAAATAGAAATGAACATCTAAATCATTCATCGTAAATGCAAACGAATCGAAAAACAGAACTAACAAATGAAATCATCGATATAAAATTATACTCTCGGTGAATACATACCAGACTAGCAGCAAATGTGGCTGATACCAAGCCATAGGCTCTTGATCGATCTTCAGTAGTAGTGACATCGGCAACATATGCAAACACCACTGAAAATGTCACCGCAAATACTCCACTAATTGAGATCATCGCAAAGAACCACCTGAATTCGGATAAGAAAGCGTGTAACGTATGATTCATATCTTTGGCAAACACTGTGTCCGAGCAAAAAGAAGAAAAATAGCTACTCACCAAGTATTGATTGTCATCAATGGAATCGGTGCACATGTGAAAAATACGGTAATCAGAAGAAAGAACTTCCGTCCCCATACATCCGATAGTGCACCTATCAATGGCGCACTAAGAAACGATAGAATTCCTTTGATGCCCATCACTAGACCATTCATTAAAAATGTATGATCCGGAAATGTGTGATTTAAGACCTAGGAAGGGAACGAACGAACGAACGGGTGAACAAACACGATTCAATCCGATAAAATGGTTGAATTTCGTAAATGACTTACGCTTATCACAGGCATGGTGAGCAGCCCCCATGCAAAAAACTCTAGAAATATCACAACTAACGCATGATAGACGCTTGGCTCCCCGATCCCGGCACTCTGAAATTCAAGTGAAATTGATTATTAGTACACATGTTGATATTTTTCTTCATCTCGTTTGGCATTTAGAAAAAGAAACAAGCTATCGAATTGCAATCGAATAACAAAAGTAACGAGAAAAAATAAAATGCAAAGAAAATTGTCACAAAAGATGCAAACATTGAAAACAAATAACACTAGAAAACATAAATTGATTTAATTAGTGTTAAAATGTCACACGAAATATAAGAGAGTGGCAGCAAAAGAAAAATGCCCCAATTAATGTAATCTGATGCAATGTCCAATCATATGATATAATAATGTATTGTGAGATTTGCTTCATTTGTGATTGATTCTATGGCCATTGAAAATCGTGTGCGCTATGGATAGAGAGTGAAATAATAATGGAATAAAGAATATCAAATAAAAATACAGAATGTCTTCTAGAGTGTGCCAGTTTCTGTCTGACTTGCGTTGCAATCAAATCAAATGTGGGAGAGTTAGAGAGACGGCAGCAAAAACGTGGAAGCATGTAATGACACGTATTTGTCGTGTGATATTAAAGACTTTGAGTCAATTTAGCGATTTTTATGATCCATCGTCGTCGTCGTCCTCGTCATGTATAGTACAACACATTCGTTGTTATATATTCTCTCGTCATCTTCTGTCGCACAATTGAATCACTCTCTTCGGCTTCTTTTTGTGTATCTCTCCCATGGCTGGGCATAAATATGCAGCGTTTAGATTATGCTGCAATACAAACTTGACCTTATCAACATTTGTATCAAGGCTTTATTGCCGACACACACACACACAATAATCGAGAAAAATGTTTGTTTGCCGCTTTCTTCTTCTTTTATTTGGCAAATCGAATTTCACACACATCGTCCCTAATATCAATTGGAGTGGAGTTACTTCCACATGGAAAATTTTCTATGTATCGAATATAGTATACTACTTTATGTATCGAATATACTAATATATAAACTATTGCATATACAAATTAAAATTTAAATTCAACGAAAACGAGTGCCCGCTTCCGAATTATATTGCTCCTGTGTCGCATTGGCAATTTCGTTTTTTTTTTGTGCATATTCATCGATCTAATCATTTGCCGATAACAGAACGTGTTGTTACAATACACTACACACACACACAAACATATACACAGGTCATATTCTGATATTTACTGCGAAAAATGAGCTCGAAATGGTTTTTATTGCCGCATCAAATGATATAATAACCGACACGTAATTTCCATTTATATTCCACATGCAAAAACACAATGTGTGTAGAGAATGTTTCTCATTCTCTTTCTGAGAGCGACAGCGGAAAAAAAATCGATTCAAAAATCCCCTAATTAGAAGTCTATTAACCATGTCGTGGTTAATGAACTATTGAAATACTCGTCGATTCAAAAACTGAACGAAAAAAAAACACACCAACAACACATATTTGTCCTTATTCATGGTGAATAGAATAGTACGCTTTCATAACAGACGGGACGCATGCAACGAACAACATATTACGAAGCCATTTGTACTTATTGACTGTCAATGCGATTGTATTTCACGTGTGCACAATGCACACACGCACAGCTTGAAGGCTGCGTGTGAAAGACGATGACATATATATAGAGAGAGAGACGCGATCCTACACAATTTCTATTAAAAACAGGTAGTGTGTGTGTGCCATTGCGGTGGAATATTTGTAAATACATTGATTTGTCAGTTTTAGTCTGAATGAGAATTGATTTGGTTCGATTGATGATTCATTTTCTTCTGATTGTTCAAATATAGTGCAATTTATGCGAAATGATGCATGCCACATGCATCATTAAACTTCCAGAACGATGTCAACGAAAGAAGAAAAAAACAACGAAACAAATAAGATATTTTAATGTTTTGGTCGACACATTTAGAGATAATAAACAGCAGCGTATGCGATGAATAATTTATGATGATGTTTTCTTTAGAGGGGTGGGGAGCTTCATCAATTTAGTTGTACAACGAAATGAATAAACTCAAAATGATTAATATCAACAACGAAACGAGAAAGAAAAAAAAAACGAACAGAATAAAATCATAACGGACGAACACCGATAAAAACTGATGCCAATCTAGAATTGGTCGGTTATGTGTGTGTGCTCTCTCAGCCGCTTGGTTGTTGGGCGGCTCCACAGCACACGTACGTACGTACGCACAAACAAAGCACAAAAGATCATACAAAATCAAAATAACCTTGCAACGATTGAAGATCCTGCGCACCAATAATAAATGGTGCTCCTGTTTGATCGCCATGTAAATGGCGCTCGGAGTAGACGCAGTTTTTCGAAGACGTACACTTTGCTCAGTGCAATCAATGAGTGACGTCTGTAATTTATCCGTAGCTTTTGTTAGATGAATGAAACTTTGGCATTTACGGAACGATGAGAGTGGCGCATTCAATTGATGATGATGGTTATCATTATTATTAATTTGGTTTATGTTTATATTGATTTGAGTTGATGCATTCGATGCGATCGAATGTTTGGTTAGACTGTTTGTGGCCAAATCATCGAATGTGCTACTGTTTCGAAATGATGGCGGCTGTGGTGATGGCGATACAAGGCCGGATCGTGTTTGTGTTGAATCGGTATCTTCAGATGAACAATTGCTAGCTGTACTGATGTCAAGCATTGTTTTCCGCATATTCATCTGGTCTATACATTCATTTAAATTAATTATTCAACAACGGTGTGTGCATTCAACTGAATAGATGTCATCAATTATGAGCAGCAGCAGCAGCAGCAGCAACGATGTATATCAACTAGATTAAAGAGCACTAAGTTTGTTCGGTTTTTGTGTACGTGTGCTTCTGTGCACATTGAACGTAGTGATAAATTTTCTTGGAATCAAGTGTCCAGTAATTTGATTTCGTTTCGCTTTTCCACGATCGACGGGGTGTAGAAATTAAAACGCCTACACGAAAATCACTAATTTGAGCAATGGATGAATGAGTACGTGCGCCGCATTTTCATTTTCACAGCCAAAGCGGAAAAAATTGTCAACAATCGGGCGATTGTCTAAGTCACGACCAGTCTGGGCGATGTATAGAAGAATATGCGGAAAATACCGTTGAATCTAGGCAAAAATCGATGTGCGGCGTGTTTGAAACACTTCTATCTGTCTTTCCTTGGCTCTCTCTATCTATCTTGCTAACGCGCCTTATTTATGACCCATTCACAGCTTCTGTAAATTCGATTAACATCGGGGCTGTGTGTCGCGTGTGTGTATACGCTTTGGTATTATTGACGCCACGGCTGTTGACTATATTTCACTTTAGAATGCGCCAATCTATGTATGCATGGATTTTTATGCTACTGTGCGTCGGTTTGTTGGGTTTGGTGATGTCGGCGTCATCGCATTACTAATTCTTGCGTTTTTTTTCTTCTTTCTTTCGATTTTATTTTATTTTGTTATTTGGTTACTTTTTTCTTTCTGTGTTCGTTTGGTTTTTCGCTTTTGTTCGTTGTTGTTGTTGTTGTTGTTGTTGTTGTTGTTGTCGGCGGCGGCGTTTTTTTTTCCTTCTCTTTCGTTAAGCGAGCGCGAACTATCAAATTGGGTCAGTCAATTTGTGTGTTCAGCGTTTTTAATGCTTGGAGCTTGAGCTTTTGGTCTCTTGTATACTTTGCTTTGTTTTATGTATTCTAAATTGAAATTTATGGGCAAATACGTGAACAATGTGCTTTTATTCGTATGATGTATTGATACACGCAAACATCACATCCAGACACAAACGCTAAAGTTTCTATTCATCGAACTGAAAAATCATACAATAAAAGACAAAAAGAGATACAGAAAAGAAATAAATGTATTATAGTGTCTGTCATTTGTATTATTTGTTGTTGTTGTTTTTGTTGTAGTAGCAGTAGTTGTAGTTGTTGTTAAATTAAATTTTTATAGCAAAAAGCTAAAGGAATTCTATTACATATTTGCGTTCTCAACCCATTGTTCATATTTGATGATGTTTCATTACCTCTGGAACGAAGATAGTGCTGATATCACAACTAATTTTTCGCTATGTTTTCTTTTTTCAAATATATTTTTTCTGTATGATATGGTTTTATCCATCGATATAATCAATGGCATTTGTTTGATGTGTGAAAAAGAAAGAAATGAGATATCCGACATGGATTTGATGGAATTTTGACAGTTACAGATAAATCATGTTTTTTTTTAATGAAACCGAACAAAATAAATTTATTCCAAAAACAATTACCACAAAACCACAATTAATTAGATTACTATTTGAAAAGAAAAAAAAACTAAATGTGATGATGTATGACAATGATATCAGCGTAGAAAATTACTTCAACAATAAATTAAATAAAACACATTAGCTAACGAACAAAATGCATTTCGACTGAGAGAGAGAAAAACGGTGAGAGAAAAATAAAATGAAAGAAAATAGCATGAATAACAAGGGGATATCATCTGATTGTGATCAATATTATTTCTCGACAATGAATAGGCGCGTCAATCGTCAAGCACATGTTTCACAATAAGCAAACTAACACATGAATCAATTGTTTTCAATACTGTCACACGTCTTCGATATATCAGATCACAACGAACTGAGAAGCGAATAAAATTGAATCAATATCATATCGAAAACAGCTGAGACAATAAGATTATGGGATGAATAACAAATCGCTTTCCATTTATCTGCTGCATTTTGTTTTTATTTGATTTGTTCGTATTATTCTCGCTTTGAGACAAACATCTGACGTGTGGCTGAATGCAACATTCATATTTTTTTCCCCAGTTCATCAAACTGATCATGAACCGTGGGATGGAATTCACGGTGATTAAAATAATTGGAAACAATAACATTGCCCATGCTTTCATTAAAACCTTCACTATGCGAAATCCAAGTTTTTTCAATTAAACATCGGAGAAAAACGAAACAGTTTTTTTTTTTATTTTATGCGCCCATCTCGTAAATGATAATTTCTCGGTAGGCTGTACATTAAGTACCGCTAATTTTGACTGGTTCCAAAAGAAGAAAAACGGTATGCATTTGCATTGAACATATTGATTAAATGTGATTTGTATCAGCCGAACAATTCACTCATGGAATTTGCTATTCTTGACATAACAGCACATTGACGGCGCGATACAGCGCCTACATTGAAAAAATGGAAGAAGAAAAAACAAACGTGATGAAACTTCAATCACTGTAACATTATAAACGACATTCACATTGTTGAGCTTGCTAGCGCTGGCGTGCGCTACTACAAAAGCACCGTTGATATGATATGGAATCAGTTTAATTGACGATGTCAAATTGATTCATTCTATCCACTTGATACAATATATAACTAGATGACTCATTTATTATCGGCTCCAATAATTCTTCTGTTTTTTTTTAACACTACGCTCTTAGTTTATATGGTATTTATTCAACTTTTACATATTTATCAGCGAACATTGTGAAATCGACCGTATATTCGAGCGTCAGCTTAGATTCTATGAAATGAACGATAAGATAAAAAATCGTTTTTATTTTCTGTGTTTTCTCGATAAAATGGTTTCTTTGTTGTCACACACGGCACTAATTATCTTATCAAATTGCGTAGCTCTTAAAAATGCCACCTTACTCAGTCCAAACGATTTTTAAAATTAGGTCCATGATTGACAAGACGACGGCTAAAGTGTTGAAAAAACGTTTGGATGATATGAGCAATCACGTCTTTATCTCTTCCAAAAAAAAAAGAACGACAAGACATTACCTATTGAAATTGAGTGAGACCGAGAAAAAAATACGTGTCATTCATATGCACACCGCGTTGCGTTTGTAAATTTTCGTAAAAAAAATCGAATTTTGTTTACATTTTTACATACCACAGAAACTAAATCGTCATAGAGGAGAAGCAAGAAAAAACAAATGAACGGAGATAACAAAAGACCAAACCCTTGCCACCAAATTACAGTTGTTATTCATTTAGAATGTATTATTTGTGTGCTTGTGTTCGTTACGCTGCGAACTAAGCACTGTTTCAGTGTTTCACACAGCCATCACACAAGGCTGTGCTATTCCAATTGGGAAATATTCAAGTTATTTATTTTTCGACTACGTGCAAAAATAAAAATCATCATTTTATCCCTCATCGTCGTAGATTGAATAAAACGATATTTGTCATCTGAACGTTGAACAAATACCCAAAACGGATTGACAAATCGCAACAAATATGTTTTCTTTTTTTTTTACTTATTCGAGACTGTATCGAAAATCCAGCAAACTTTTTTGTTTGTTCGATTGTATGTAATTAATGACGAGAATGAAAACGATTTATCGAGGATTAATTGAATTTCCACTGTACACGGAAACTGTGGCGCGAGGTCACATTTCGATGAATGGCTCTTCCATTCGATTGCTTTCATTTTCGAATTAATTGTATATTTTATATTGGATAACTTTGGGTGCGACGCTTCAATCCATGTGAATATTATATTGAATGGGAAATAGAGAGAAAACTGTTCAACCATAATTGCCATTTTATTTTCACTAAAAGTCAATGAACGTTGATTCGACAAATCAGTATCGACTTGAGAAAAGTCGAAAAAGAAAAAGATATCATACGCATTAAATATCCACTCAACGAAATATCAAAGCATGAGCTCACTGAAAAATTAATCGCTTTGTATGGGTGTGTACGTGATCTATACATTTTTTCGGCACATCGTATATATTTCAAAGTGACTTTTTGAGCATCGAATGACTTTGAGTTGTGTGGAGAAGAGATGATGAGTTTTTTTTCTTCATTCAATGAAATTTGATGTAGTTATTAGTGGGTAAGAGTCGCGCATGTTTTCTACAACGCATCGAAATATCATATTCGAAATATGGTACAAATGTTTGGAGTCATCAGTGAGTTGACGATTGATGATGGAAGCATTGCTTCTGAAATGGATACATACGAGTAATTCTCAATAAAGTATCTGTTGAAAGCATAATTATTCAATATAAAATACATGTTAAATCCTCCGATTTATTACCTACCAATGAGTCACTGACTACGAATGTATCAAACATTAACAAAGATCCTAACTTCAATTGAAATAGGATTTGCCGCGTTTTATTGAGCTGTTCATCGGTTGGGTTTTGTCGATTTTCAAAGGGTTTTTCTCTCCGGCCTTTGGAATGTCAGACAATGTGGGAAAATCCAATCCGCATTGTCGTGTTTTTTTTTTTCGTTCTCATTTTCATCTATTATACATTCGTTAAGGTTGAGTTGTCGTCGTTCTTATTCGATGGAAACTTTGACTGACAATCAGTCTGCCAATAGGATTTTATGTGTCGTATGAATCGAATCGTATTTTCTTTTTCTTTCAGTATAATAACTTCTACTAGGTCACATTCGAGCGACAACGGCGACGACGACAATGTCGAAGATGACACAAGACACCACCGAATACGGTCTATCCAAGCTGTTTGGTTTTCATACACAATACACACAGCACCAGAAAGAAATCTATTTTCTTTTATCATTTTCTATAATCGCATGATGTTCGAAAAAAAAGAGAAACAAGGCTACCACAGTTGCGCGTATGCGTTTAGCAGAGTAATTCGTTTTTCCTCGATGCGTCGAGAATGAAAAATCTGTGTCGTTCGATACACGGGTTTGCCGTCGTTATCACCAAGGCACATGTTGATGATACATCAAGCCAAATCATATGAAAAGAGAAATGAATGTCGTAGACCATTTATTGTTCCATAATAATTTACGTCAGAATTTTAACGATCACCTCAAAATTGTTGCCACAGAATAGTTTTGGATTTTGTTTTTGACAACAATTCGGTTGACCGGTGTTTATAGTGAAACTTTATTTCGCTTCAAAACGAATCCAACACACTAATTACGCGAAATATTTGTTATTTTTAGCAAGTATATAAACCGGTTAAACACAGATATTTGCTTGGTACAATTGCGGAGAAACCAAAAACAAAGCAAAAGAAAAATAAAGGAACTACACAATAGAATTATGGCCAGAAGAAGTTGAACAATTGCAGTGGTACAGACACACTAATTAATTATATCTGCGCTCGATCGTTCGCAAATGTGTGAGTTAGATAGAGATAGAGAAACATCCAGTGATTGCGATATCGCTCTCAGTATCTCATAGGATAACTGAACGAGATAATTCAGCTGGCTGAGATGACGCAGCGACGCATCACCCGAGTCTGTGCGATACACATACACACAATGCGCCCAGCGGTATCCTTATACACTCAGTCCCATTTAGTGACGCGCGGCATCGAATTGTGTGTGTGTATCACAAAGACTCGGGCGATAGACTTAGGCGATGCGTCGCTGCGTCGCTGCGTCGCTGCGTCGCTGCGTCGCTGCGTCGCTGCGTCGCTGCGTCGCTGCGTCATCTCAGCCAGCTGAATTATCTCGTTCAGTTATCCTATGAGATGCTGAGAGCGATATCGCAATCACTGGAAACATCGCTGAAACAACGACGGAAACTGCACAATCAATGCTTCTCATTTAGTTCAAGTACATAGTTTACCCCAGTTGCTGTTCAAGATACGTCACACAGTTCAGCTAAAGCTAGTATCCTGATTCAGGAACAACAAGCGCTAATGAATGCACAGCTAAATAATCATCATCAATTGACCCACAAGCATAAAAAAGGGCACGGCTACACGGAATGTTCTCTATATTTATCTCTCATCCAAAAAGGCCATTTCGAAGAAAGAAAATTGCCTCAAAGTTTCGACAAAGATGATTTAAATGTTGTACCTAATTTGCATCTAAGTATTACAGCGAAGTACTTTGTAACTCACAAAAGGATTCTGCACGGGTGTAGAGAATAAGAGAGACTGACAGATGGAGGGAGAAAGAAAGGAACCGAGATAACATAGATATGTACATGGGTATGTAGTGTAGCGCCGTGTGGTATACTACAACTGGTTCATTATTATTTCTGCTGTCATATGTACGCTGTCTTTCAGAAGGTCGTATAAATTTTCAGCGTAGTGTTTTGTGACGAAATAAAGACAAACGAACGCTTCGCCAAAGCAAAAACTATACACATGGATTTACGATATATGCACAAATAGAGAGAGAGAGAGTTTGCTGCTTATTTTCCCTATTTGATGCATACACACACACACACACACACACACATCGAAAAGCATTAATGCTACTTCATTGAATAATTCAGAATTAAATAAAAATGCACGAAATGAAAACGAAAAATATGGCGTTTCTTTTTTTGCAATGTTGCAAGCAATCTATAGGCACACAGAAAGAAGACGAAAAATAAGAATTCATGTATAAATAAAGGCACACACAAGTTGTTTGGTCGAAAACTTATTGTTGCATAGACAAATCGCCAATAATAAAAGGTATGTGTACTACAAAATGGCATTTGATTTAATGGTGAGAATCGCGCTCTCGATGACAACAAACGAATATGGCTATGATAATATGACAAAAGAAAATAAAATGATTTTTTTTTCTCTCTACATGAATGAGACGCGTGCTTCCTGTTGGTCTATTTGGCTATTGTCTGACTTCCCATAAATTGTATGATAAGGATAGAACCCTTGAATTTTTTGCATTGCATTTCGTATACATGGACATACTATATCTAAAGAGAGAGAGAGAGAAATTGCATTGGGCTCACTTACCGTGATCACACCATCCTTGATTGCTTTTCTGTTTCGAATAACCATACCGATGGGCTTTCGGATGAACTTCTTTGGCATGGCCGTCGTTCAAAATCCCAGTAACGAATTCTCTCGCCGTTGCAACCGTTGTATTGTGTGTGTTGCTCTCTTGTATCTCTTCAATTTCAGTCAAGAGAATGAGAGAAAACTTGCAGCACAAATACACGCTCACACACACACACACACACACACACCAGCGTCCACACACACAACTCAACACACAAAATTTGTGTGTGAACTGTTTGGTTGTTTATTTGTTTTTACGTTAATTTTTTTTTTTTGCTTAAGATTGATTCAGGCTTTTAGCAGCGTCTTGATTTGCTATTTATGTATGTTTTTTTTCTTCTTGTGTTCCCTATTCGCTTTCGCCGAAATATCTATTCCATTGAGGCAATTCATTGATTTTGTGGATCTCCTTGGTGCAAGTAGTTTGTCGTTGTCGTTGTTGTGGCCACTATTACTCTGCTACTGCTACAATTTCGTTGTTGATGATTTTACTGTTGCTGTTGTTGGTTAATTTTTTTTTGTTCTCTAGGTGATAATTCGCGTTGGTCTCGAATCCAAAATAATTGTTGAACGAAAAAAAAAACATTTACATACGCAACTATAATAAACAAAACTGAAGAACAATAACGAAATGGAGCCACCGTTTTTGTTTTCTTGTTCTCTCTTTCTTTTTTTCGAATTCAGATCCAAGATGACAAATCAGTCCACTAAATTCTTTTTTTTTCGTAATATACGTAGCGCTTCCTTCCCGCACATCATGTTTAGCTAAAATTCTTTTCGTTTTTCTTCTGTTAAGCAATTTTTGATTTCTTTTTACTACGACGTATGGACTAAATAATCCAAAGCAGAGAAAAAAATCATTTCCGATTTACATGAATCATTCTGATTGGCTGTGTTGTACACATTTTGCCTGTAATTTTGTTCGTTCACAATTGAATTCAATTCACTTTCATTTAAAACTCAAAATTTTTTTTATTAGAACGAACTAACGCTTGGTTGAAACTGAAATGAAAAAAAAACAATGCAAAAACCAAACGTGCTATCAACTTTTTTCTCTCTATTTTCTTCGGCGACTATGAATTTTATTTTTGCCTTGCTTCTTGAGAAGAACAAAAAAAAATGATTCTATTTTCCACGCACTTGAAAAGTCGAAACGAGAGAAATGGTTACTCAATATTCACTGACAAACTCAAGCTGAAGCAATTGACGTTATTTTTTTTTCGTTGGTTTTGTTCTTTCTTAGTATGATATACTTCATGGATGCGTCACGTATAGCAGCAGATGTGCTGATTATTGTGTATGTGTGCACTGTGTACTGTGTAGCTTCGACATGGTGTATGTTTTTGCTTTTGCTTGCGCGCACAACATTGAATACATGGCGTCTTTTATCTGTCAAAACTAAATGGAAAAATCATTGAAATCGTATATGCCCTAGTGGTAGAGAGAGAGAGAAACGATGATGACAGCGACAGGTGCTCGTAACCAAACTGCAAACGAACCACCAGATTGGAATCTTCAATTGAGAGGCGATTTTTTTTTTGCTTTTTCCAATCAATAGAAATGTTTGCGAAAATCTGAAAATAATTTTACTCGGACACTTGGTGTTTGGTTTATGCAGGGAATTGCTTTGTTGGCATAAATTAAACCGTGATGCAATGGAATTTAACGAAAACATTAATATCTTTGGTCGGTCGTACAGATTGCATGAAAAGACGGCAGAACACATGATTTCTGACAGCTAAATTGGTACGACGTTGTTTCCATACGCTAAATCGGGGAGGATTTAAACGTATACTACAATATTTTCAAATGTTACAACTAAAAGCCAAACAAAAGAAAAACGTTTTAAAATTAAAACTAAATGATAATCATTGGCAAAAATTCGACGATATTTTTAAATTAAATTTCAATTATATTCCAACAATTTTCATCATTTTTCAATCGTTTTCGTTTGCATATGTTGATTTGGTTGTTTGTGTGAGCTGTCAAAGTGCGTGGAAAAGAGAAAGCGCCTCCCCAATTGAAACTGTCGGATCTGAAGCTATATATGGTCGCCATTGACGAGCAAACAATGTGCGACAGCATTTGACCGTACTTTGACTTGCTATAAAATCGATAGAAACAACTGGAGGAAATTAAGCGAGAGGAAAAATAAAACAACAAACGGACCATCACCTTTGATCGGAACCCATTTGAAAGCTGTCTAAAAATCTGTGGTAAACATTTTTTTTGAATTGGTTTGTTTATGAAAATGGGCGATAATAGTGGAAATGCGGTTGCGAATCGTAAGCGCAAAGCAAAGGATCCAGCTAATCAACAACAATCCGGCCCGAAATTATACAGCAACCGGTGGATGTTGCGTGTTTACCAAGAGAAACCACAATTTCCCGGTGAATTATTCGACACAATGTTTACAAAGGAGAAAATTGAAACGCTCGTTGCTGCATTGAAATTGGCCACTGAAAAAGAAGTTGAAGAGAGCAAACGTTTGCTGGAAAGCGACTACACATACTCGCTCATGATCGCCAGCCACAAAGTACCTCACGTTCCAGTTCATCTTTCCAGAATGTAAGTAGTGTGTTGAGCGTTAAATTTGTTATTTATCTAAATTAGTTAGCAACAAAAAAAAAGCAGGTGAAAAAGCACATAAGGCCTTTGAACTTTGCCGCACATGGCAAATGCTTTATCATAACCTTACTTGTGTTGATACAATCAAATGTCTAATGCTGGTACAGCTATCGGCACACGATCCCATTCAACGTGACTTTTGAACGGATCGATGCACAAATTCGATAAGAATGAAGTGATTCCATTTTATCCAATTTGCCAATTTATTCATTTAAATATGCCTATTTTTTTATACATACCATTCGATGTTGATTATTATTTTTCTTCTTCTTCTTCTTCTTCGAATCAATTCACATTCAAATAGATTGCTCAAACATACATTGCACAACGAAGATTCGGAAGTTGCATTGTTTGTTAAGGACTTGAAGCGTGGTCGTCGTCTTGACTTCGAGCCAACTATCCAACATTATGAAAACTTATTGCGTGAGAAAAATGTGACAAAGTATCGCATCACGGTCATACCAGTCAATCAACTGTACAATGAATATGCAACATTCGAGCTGAGGCGCAAACTATCATATTTGTATGATAAGTTTTTGGTTGATTCACCAATTGCGGCCCACGTCAACGGTTTTCTTGGCTCGAAAATGTTAAAAAAGGGACGCCTTGCGATTCCGGTGAATCTGTCCAAAGAGAATTTATCGGATGAAATTGATAAAGCAATGCGCAAAGTGTTCTACAAGCATGTCAATCAAGGCATCACACAGAACATTCAGGTCGGCAAACACAGCATGCCAAACGATCAAATTGCCGAAAATATCATCGATTTGCTTCGGCAATTTGGTGACATTCATCCAGGAGGCTACAAAAACGTTCACAAGCTATTCCTACGGCCACAAGCAAACGTATCTGTTGTTATTCCACTCTATGTTTCGGCCGGTAAGTGTTTTCAAAATCACACACACACACACACACACAAAATAGTATTCGTCTAGATTTTTTTTGGTTTAATTCCCAATTCATCCGCGTTCTTGTTTCGAGCAATGGCCACATGCATCATGGGTTAGCTCATTCAATGCAAATGCGATAATTCGATGGACAGGATAGGAACAACGACAAAAAGAGAAGAAAACATTGGCCAACAAATACTTTCGAAATAAGCTTCATTTCGATCTTATTTTCAGTTGATGCGAACGACGAATAATAGAACCATTCCATTACTCGTTGTGCACACAAAGAGATCGATTGATGATTTCCATAATGACTTGCAATTTCATTATGTATGGGAAACAAAAGCCGACTGCACACATAATGGCGATTGCATTATTCTGTAATTGGTTTTAATTTGGCGTTTCGAAAACAAAAAGAAAAAAGAATAGCGCTTGTTACCACAAGACCCACCCTACCCCATTCTAATGCTCAATCTAATAAATTTGTATTTATTCCTCACAGATCAACAAATAGATAAGGTACCGGTTGAGCGTACACCGGGTGAACAAGTTCTACAGCAACATTCAAAAACAGCCAAAACTCTGTTGGGCGAATTCAATTTGAATGAGGCTGGTAAAATGGTACAAAAACGACGACCAGCCGCATCAATTCTGGATGAAGAGCTATTACTAAGCGAAGACGAAACTGAAAATCCACCAGCAGCTAAAAAACCAATCGCCGAAACGGAGGCTAAAGAAACGAAACCAACGCCAGGGAATAGCGTTGAGAAACCACAATTGGGCGACAAGCCCATACTGAACAAACTGCTTAACAAACGTTTGCCGCCTGGCAATCTTAACGATCAAGGTGGCATGCCGCTGAAACGAAAAAAGATTATGAATCGCTCGCCTTCGAATAATCGACTGAACAACAACGGCCCCATGAATATGAATCCGCTTAACCAAATGCAAGATTCAATGCCACGCGGCGATGGAGGCGATATGTTTATGCGTAAACGAAACTTCATGGAATCCGATATGGGTGGCGGTTTTGATCGACCATCCGATCGTGGCTTTAACATGGGCGGTTCGAATTTTTTGAACAACGATCGCAACATTAACAATTCGAACAATTTTGGAAATAACCGCGATTTCGGCGACGATTTCTCCAGACGACCACAAAAAAGCATGAACGATGGTGGATTTAACAATTTCGGCAATCGCTCAGGGGCTAATAATAGTGGTGGCGGAGGCGGCGGTGGTGGTGGTGGTGCACGAATGTTCAACCGCTATTAAAATTTACTCGATTCACTTCAATTATCAACATAAAACTGTCTATTAAAACGAAAATTGAAATTATCATTAAAATGGTAGTTTAGCATCATTTACAAACATATTGATTGTATGAACCATGAAAAATTTGTGTTTCATTGAACGAATCCTGTCAGAATAAATATTGTACGTACGAGAGAGGAAAAAAAACACGAAATAATTTGATGAATTTTTTTTTATCTTGTTTTAAGACTTTATTTTATCTGATTCTAAGATTGTGTAAGTGAGGCTAGAACGTTCTCGGTAGTGGTAAAAGGAGGCTAGAAGAGGTAAAAGGAAAATTGAAGCAACATTTTACTCGTCACGGAATGAACGTTTTTTTTCTTTTCAAAACAATAATTGCATTGCTGTTGTCATTGTTGCGGCCTTATTTGAACACCGCATTTTCTGTCTAAAATCTCGATTTCATAATGTAATTCACATTGTTCGCATTTTTTTGTGGGCTAATTGCTTTAAGCACTACTCGATTCAATGCATGGACTCGTGCGCCCAATAACAACAAAAGCAATCGCATTTTTCCGACGCACTATACAAACAACGTAGGCCGTGTATGCATAGAAGTGGATAAATTGGAATTAGTGGAACATTTTCAATTTGTTGGTTCGTTCGATTTTCGTTCATATTGAGATTGAGAAAAGGAAAAACCAACAAAACACTACAAACTTTGAAATCGGTTAATAGATCGTTTTTGATCCGTTAGATGAAGAAGAAGAAAATAGATCAGCACATAGTAACGCACTTTGATCTCATTTTCTTTGGTGCGTATGGAATGTAATTTGGGAGAATAAAGAGCCTCTTCCATCATCTCATTTTATTCTAATTTAATTCCATTCTTTTGGATCTATAAAACGAGAAACGAATCGCCCAATTTCATCGTTAATTTTTTTTTCATCTCATTGACAACGATTAGCATCATCACCAAATAGATGAGTCGATGGTTTTTCTTCTGCATTTTCTGCATTACATAATCTTCAATCATGATTCATCGATAAAGTTTGTGAAAATTACATAATCGACAGGCTATGAAATAATTGTAAAAAATAATTTAAAAAGATTATCAAATTTTTCACGCTCTTTTTTTCCACAGTAAATAACACTTTGCTGTTTCTTTTGTGCTTGTGTTTTTAATTTAGTGTCGAAGACATTGAAAATTAGTATATAAAAATAATAAGAGCGAAATAACTGACGCGAGGCAAAAGAAATTCTAGCTCGTTTGTCTCAAAGTTGTAAAAACACTGTGTACTCTGAGTTGATATGAGTTTTTTTCACTCATCTTTTGCCAATTCGTAAAAATGTTGTGATCAAATAAACAAATGAATTTTTTCATTTTTCTCGTCGAAATGAAGTTCTCTAAATTAATTAGTAATGTCTTTATTTCGTTTCTAATTCGAAATGCAATTGCTGTTTTAACCAACTGGTGATCGTCACATAGCAACCGGCGATGAGTCAACGATAAAGCCGTTGTTAAGCGTCTTAAAATTTCAATAGTAATTAGTTCAAAAGGAATCTGCTCGGCGTTTCTGGGAATTCGAGCCTACGTCTTTAGTAAAAAAAAAATACATGAAACCCATTTCTTATTGATACAGCCGAAAAATACGAAGCCTATTTTTGTTATAGAGAAAACTTCAGCGCCGATTTCTGAACTGCCTCTTCGAACGACTATTTAGATAGAGAAAAAAAACATGCCTCCAATATCGTAATATTTATTCATTGAACTTTCGTTCATGTTTTTTTCTTCATCCATTGGATGTGTACATTTATTTGGTGGTCAGATTTTTCGGCTAATTCCAGTGAAAATATTCACATCACGAGATTTTTTTTTTTGATGAGAAAGAAAAAGTGTAAACGCTGGACTGGAATTCATTGAACTACACATTGGGGAACAGCGTTGTACGAGATGAAAATACATGGATCATTGGCCATAACTAATAAAACTTCGTATGTGTTATTAAATAAATATGCGTCAAATCGTAAAAAAAGTGAATAAACCAGCGATGGTTATACCAAAAGTACGCAACATAAACAGCATGGATCAGCCGAAAAAAATGTTTATTTGAAAGGAAAAAAAAGATGCGGCTCGTCGAAATGAAACTAATGCGAGCACTTTTACTTGATATCTTACTGAAGAAAATAGTCATGTTTTCAATTGAAATTCGATCAAACGATGTACGTCGTTGAATAAAATAATAGATTTAGGCTCTCCAGCATACTTGAAAATTAGTTTTTATGCAATGTTCCATTATTCCGATAATATTATGAAAATGAGGCGATATTTATAAAAATGATAACTGTTCTAGAAACGACATTACATCAGTTCAATTTACATTGGTTCACGAAATGTTTTAACTATCCCGTTTTGAGAAATTTGTGTGTTATTGGAACATAGTTTTTGTATTCTGATTTCCCGAGATGGAAATGAAAAAGAAGAAGAAGAAGAAGAAGAAGAAGAAGAAGAAGAAAAAACAAGGTTTGTATTATTCAATAATATAAACAATGATAAGTTCGATACGTTCTACATTGCATCGGAATTGATTTTAATTAACACAATGTTGGCGCAATTGAGTGTTTAGCAATAAAACACCGTTGAAAACAGAACAGAATAAAGATGGAACAAAACGAGGTGAGTTGTGGTGTGAACGATGGATGCTGAAAGAAGCGAGAGCCTAAATATTGTTCGGAATGGTAACAAAAGAAATGACAGCGTACGCACCACAACCGCCGAAAAAGAAAATAGATCGTTTTCATGAGATGAAATATTCTTGTAATAGTGACAATGATGGACACTGTGCCTAACGACGCATTGTCGACACCGGAAAATTCCAACTATATAAGCGGATTGAACCATCAACTGGAACTATTTGTTCATTGATCGTCAACCAGATTCGATGTGTGAAATTCAAGAAGCGTTCTCAATCATTTTTCTTCGGATCATTTCAACGACTACGCACTATTGATTCAAATAGTGGCCGTCCATTTGTACGTTGCTAACTAATACGCAACAGCATTTTATTGCCTGGATATTGATCGCTTTTAGAGCGAATAAAGTTCAGTGATAGTTTGGTTTTTTCTAAATTCAAAATGGGGAAAGAGATACTAAAAATTGTGATAGCCGCGTTTATTTCGTCGAGTATCATCGTTGGTGCGCATGTTTTCAAGGATTATAAGAATAAGGAATTGGTGCTTACATCAGTTTATGATGCAATGAAAAATAATGTGCAACAAGATATGCAAAATAAACTCAACCAAGACGAAGTTCTGTCTGACTCACGCAATAAGCGCAATACAAACACAAATGAAAAACTGGAATATTACGATCAAATACCCAGCGAATCACAGAATGAGTAAGTTTCATTCGGCTTTTGGAATATCGTGTATCTGTGTGTTTCAATGTGAATTTATGGGGCCGGAAAAATTAAACAACATTTTCATTTTGGCATTGTTTCTTTATTTTTCTCTTTTGAAAATGATAGATGGTCCATTGTAAATGCTCCGTTAACCAGTGATTTAGTTTGTACGCGTCGTGGTGATCATTCCCAAACAAAGATCACCGTCAGTGATCACAATACCGGATTAACCGTAGCACTCTTAATCAAATACGGATTCGTTTTGTTGGCCGCCCTTGCTTTGCCTGTGATTTTATTCAAAGTATTTGTGTTGCCATTCAAAATCCTGTTGGGTCTTAAGGCAATATCATTGTTGAACAGCTTGCTATTGGGATCTCTACTGCTTAAGTACAAATTTTCAAAGCCATACGGCGGCCATGGAGGATACATTCCGGGCACAATTCCCGGTTCGACAACGGCAGCTTCATCGTCCTCATCGTCGTCGTCATCGGCTGTATCGGCAGCAGGCAATAGCCTTGAACTGAGGTACCACGATCTTTAAACGAAGCACCTTCACTAAAACAATATCAAAAACTAAATGCAAAAAGTTTGTCATACGAAAACAGATTTTTGTAAATATTGTCCAATTGAAATAAAGCTCAATGCCGCAATTGATATTGAGCCGTGTTTGCCTAGGGGAATATCACGCAATTTTTATTCGCAAAACTTATTTCTATCTCATTTATTTCATTAAAATCTAATGAAATCTAAGCTATTTCAAATATTTCGCAAAATCTGTATTATTCACTCATATTCACCATGTGCTGACGTCATTACCGCTTCAAAAATTCTGGAAGTGGGTTTTGGTGGATCCTCAGGATCGTTTAGTACTGCTCCCGGTTCTGGAAGTGGATCCTCAGGATGGGCCAGGGCATTGTCAAACCAAGTCTGGTCCATCCTGAAGATCCTCCAAAACCCACTTCCAGAATCGGGAGCAGTTCTGAACGATCCTGAGGATCCGCCAAAACCCACTTTCAGCATTAAAATATCTGCAAAAATCGACCAAAATGAAAAAAATCTCAGATATCTCGCATAATTTAATATAATTGAAATTAATTTTTAGAAATCAATAGAAATTCAATAGAATTTTTTGCGTGATATTCCCCTAGGTGTTTGCTTGGGTTGAGGTAATTTCTAACCAAATTTCTTCTATTTTCCAGCGATGAACTCGGCGATTATGTCGACGTAGTGCGGCCGGGCGAAGATCTCAATCGTATCCTGAAATATGTAAAGAAACGAAACAAGAATTGGTGAACATAATCGCTAATAATACGTAAAGTGCTGTAAAAAAACATTCATTTGTCATTAAAGCCAACAATCAATTGGATTCATAGTATTTTTTTTTTTCTTGTTACAAATAGTAATTTCTTTCAATTTCTTCTTGCTCGTATCGCGCGAAATCTGCCTTTCTATCCCTATATCGCTTTGGTGATGTAACGCGTGACAACCGAGAAGAAGAAGCAAGCAAAATACCACACGTATCATCAGTTGTGGAAAATTCAGTGTATATACGATCTTCCAAATAATGCACGCTAATCAAAACTACCGCTACCATTTTTGGTACGGTTTCAGTGTCCAACGATGTGTTTTTCTCTCTATCTGCAAACTCGTTCTCCATTCTAATTGAAAAATAGCATCGAGAATCGATCGAGTGTATTTGGTGATATAAAACCGTTACGATAAAACATTTGGAAATACGACAAAATCGACGGTGCAAAATTGTGATGAAACAAAATACGTTCAATTTGCAGCAATGACGAAAGAAAAATTAACCAAATAAATCAATAATAATCAAGTGAAAAGTTTTTTTCAGAGATAAGTGAACAATAATTCTTTAAGAAAAAATAGTTAGATCAAAAGTATCAAGAGTTTTAATCAGTTGAAAACATTTTTAATATCTTTCGAGTGTGTTTCGAAATCGATGGAAGAAGAATTTCCAAAAATCTCACATCATAAATGGAAATGAAAAGAAAAGAAAGAAAAACACGTATATTCTAATTCAAAACTTGTATTTAGACATTGGAATGATGACGATACAGCTGTAGAGTGTCACCTTCTATCGATTTTCTCTGCTCACGTCCTGTTTTTTTTTTCAAACAGTGTGCGTGGTGGATCGAAAAGAGATTATTTTAATACAACATTCCAAATTTAATAGGATAAACTTAAGTGATGCTCTTTATTCATTGCATGTTGAAAATTTATTAAATAAAAAAAAGATTTTTCATTTACCTGCTGCGCTGTATCTCTCTGCAATAACGAAATCGCCGCAAAGAATCGTTAGACGCTTTTTTTGAATTCATTTTGAACACATGAAGTCGGAGCTCGAAAAAAATTCTACGAATCGATAAGCGGCGATTCAGTGGTATGAATACCGTTCTTCCTCCACCCAACAATTAAATGGCAACTGGTTAATATGTAATTCATTTCAATGTAAAACCTGGATGCATGCTATCGACATGTTTAAACTAATGGACACAACGAAACAAAAAAAATTTCTTTTTCAAATTAGTCCGTACAACACCCAATCAATATATACCTTGCATTTTTCATGAACATTTTCATATAATTTTCTTTCCATAGCAATTCGAACACGTAATATTGTCGCTTATGACGATGTTTCGCGTGCGCTTTTTTCTCTCTCCACTTCATTGAATTTCATTGAAGCGTTTCTTTTTTGTTGCTCAAATGGATTCATGAAACAATAAAGTTTTAGCAAAAATTTAGACATAAAGTGAAAATTTAGATCAGAATAATTGTTGCTGCTTGAAAGAGGCGTTGATTTTCTAGTATTTTAAGCGAATGATATGCAATATGTTCCATGCCTTCGATTCATATGATAAATTAGTTTTTGTTTATGTTCCATTGTTTTATTGTAATTACCAGGACTATAATCAAGTGAAGATGAATAAAACAATAAAATTTGTATGAGAACATTACCATTGCAATGAACTGTAGTATTAATTGGTCTACCATCATAGATATGGTATTTTCAATTGACATGTTTTCGATTCAACACGTTTCGGTTGTGTTCGAACCGATCGGCTAAAACACATGCGACAATTTCCCATTTAAAGTTTCATACCATTTTCATCAAATCAGATATAGCGAATGTCTGCTAAAGAAATCGACTTTAAAAGGATATTGTTTATAAACAATGATCTATATGGCTTGGTTCAAGTTCACGTTCAATTTCAACTATTTTTGTGACAATTTTCTGTTCCAACACACAAAATGACATCATACACCGCTACAAGTGGCGACTTTTCCAACAACATTTAGTTGCAACCGATTTCATTTTTAATAAGAAACGTATAGCGTAAATTGTCGGGAAGACAACAACTTTCAACGTTTATTCGCATCAATGGGTTTTCTCACATCAAACGTTCATCAATTATTTACCGTGTCATTGAATCGATAAGGCGTCTCTTGTGTGTTGGCGACACACATAAAATACGAATCTAATGATAATAATTTATATATTCTAAATCGTTTTCATACCAGACATATATGCAAATAAAAAATTGTTTTCGATTTTCAAAGTCGATTTTTTTTTTGCTTTCGAGTTGAAATTGAAATTTTCAAATCAATTTCACGGTGAGATTTTTACCATCTTTTTGACACTCCTCCTGAATAATGATATTATTTTTTTAATGAAGCGTAGAAAGATCAACGAACATTTGAGGTAAGTAAATTTTGACGAATTCAAGGTAAGTGAAAAGTCACTGTTCATTTTTCGCAATTAAAAAACAGTATTTATAGGAAACTCAGAAAAAATCAGTGACATCTATTCAAAGTAAGAGAAACTATTGTTTTAAAACTATTATTTAGCAAATCTTTTCAGTGTCTCTTTGAAATGATGAGTGATTTACCTTCGAAAACGATAGACAATGGCACACAATGGTGGCTCTGGTTTTAATTGGCATTCATAGTGCAATATTCAGAGTTCAGGCGAACGTAGAACATACTTGAGCACGTACAAACACAGAGAAGTACGTACAAATTCTAATCGGCATCAAAGTCGAAGGTAGTTAACCAGCATTAGACTAAATGAAATGCATTCGTATGTACACATAATGGACTGAGTGCAATAATCGTGTTGCACACACATTGCGAGTGTAAGTGATTTTCAGGTCGGAATCTCACATTTCGGTTGACATTCATACGGGGCGATGATAGTAGTGGTGTGTGATTCCAAAACCACCACCAGAAGCAACTAGAATGAGCATGAATACGGGCCGACACAAAGCATCGAATATATCCAAATGACGTATTATATACAGTCGTATTGGTACCATCTCTTTCTCTTTCTCCTTTTCTTTCTCTCGAGCTTTGTCTCTTCTGTTTCACATAATCACGGTACAAATATTCTTAGACACTCGTACAGAAGAAGAGCGCAACAAAACAGACAAAAAGAGAACCAGCGCTAACATATATGACGTTGGCTATGTAGCTGAACATGAACGCTGTTGCTGCTGTTGTTGTTGTTGTTGTTGTTTTTAAGTAATTATTGAACGACGACGATTTTTCTGTAGAGAATTAGTGTGCGTGCCTGTCTATTCATGCCACAACACACCGAGTCTGTCTTTGTTGTTATTGAATGTTGTTGAGCGTAGCCACTACTTAGTATGGCACACATACACTGCATATACACACGTAATGCTGTTCGTCGCATCCATGCGATCGAAACATGTGAGTGAGTGAGTGAGTGAGCGGGAGCGAGAGAGCGAACGAACGAACGACTGCCGATGTATGTTTCATTTCATTTATTTATAATTTTTATTCCACATCCAACCAGTTGTTTTTAAGTTATCTGTTGAAATACGTGTGTTACGCCTTCACAGCTTAAAACATAACCAACTTATACACATTCACGAATTTCAACGGAGAGTATTCTCTCTATAAACAAGATTACATTCGGTAAAGGTAGAATGAAAATGTAACCATATTCAATACGTTTTGTTGTGTTTTTTTCCCCTTGCTCTTCGGCTGTTTTCAGGCAAAAAATAATCCAAAAATAACAACGTTGACGAATTCATAACAAAAATTGCAACGCACAAACCACTCGATCTCAGAGAGAAAATACCAAAAGACAAAAAAAAAATTGAATCAATACAATTTTGAAATCGCTGCAAAGTTATGATTGTGCAAAGTGAAGAAAACTTATAGCCAATATATTCTTGTGACTTTTTTCTTTCTTTCTGGTGTTGTTTGCTGTTACGGTGTTCAAACTATCCAAATCAATTTCTACCGAATAACAAAGAGTGTGTGATTGGTGTGCGTGTGTGTTTGTTTTACAAAAGTGATCGCGGTAGCAAAGAATCAAAAAAATTATTAAATTGATTGATGCAAATTGCCAGCAATTTTGTGAAATATCGACAATAATTTAAATGAGATCATTTTATTGAATGAGATCAATGCTAGTTCACTGTGTCATTTGAAATTTTGGAATTTTCAGTTCGATTGGTAAGCCGAAAAGTCAAACATATTGGTTTTATTTTTGTTAATAATAGCTCACGATTCATTCGGAAAGAGAAATCTCAAGTGGTCACTTCAATGGTGTGTTGCCACACAGTGATGATACAAACAAACCTATTGCGGTGACTTAAACTGTATAGAGAATATTTTGGCCGATTACGGTTTTAATGCGCATAAAAACGAACATTTGGAAATATTTTCTTCATATGGTTGATTGGTGCTGTTGCTGCCAGCATTATCATAATTATTTCTTGTGTTTCAGAGACAACGATAGACTCCAGAAATAAAACATTAAGATCGGAGTGTGTTCTTTTGTTCGTTTAATTCTTCTTTGACGCAAATTGAAACAACAATTGGTTCAATAATTGATTGTTTACTCGAGCGAGTGTGCGCAAATGGCTAACATTTTCTTTTTGCTATTGGCTGCGATGATTATAAATTGCCAAAAAAGAAATTGATAACGATTTTCGGATTACAACGCTGTTAAATATATTGCATGCTACAAATCAAATCCGGTGATTTCCGATATGAGTCAGTTTCAAGATAAGATAGAAGCTGTTGAATGAAAGTTGATGTTTTTTTTCTCTTCTTTTGTCAAATCAAAAAGAGGTTAATTCATTCGCTATAGCGAAACCGTGTGTGCTAAAAATTATGAAAGAATTTGAATGAGGTGTGCAGCAGCAGCAGTAACAGCAGCACAAGATTGTACAGTGAAAGCACGATTTCGAAAAAAAAATTATGTATGGAAATAATCAAAAGAAGGGAAAAAAATAAGCAAAAACAACAACAACTTCAGCGCGCAGAATTATCGATAAAAAGATTGAAAGATGGACAAATATACTGGTTGCGTTGAAACTCACACACAGTGTGATACAGTGCGAATGGTTTGCGTGTAATTTTCAGAGTAAAAAAAAATCGCAAAAATCTACTTGTTTTGCTTCTGTTTACCACAAAATAATTTTTTTTTATATATTTACCCATATGCTATTGCTGCTTATATCAATTTTGTTTGCTCAATTGTTTATTCTTCAATCGACTTTGTTGCTCGTATATATATATATATATATGGGCCTCTTCCACATTCTTCCATTTTCGTTGTTGTTGTATTGTTGTTAATTCGAATTTCACGCCATCAGCAGCAGCAAACACTGAAAGTCGTTTGCTCGCTCGGTCATTCTCGGTGTATGGAAATGTTATTGGCCGTCATCGTCATCGTCATCTTCATCGTCGTCGTCTGCTGCTGATCAACATTTGTTATTAAATGGCCGACTCCTTGATCGTTGCACCCAACGGATGAACATTGATTTAACCAATAATAGCTGCATGGGTGATAAATAAACGAGGTTCGAAAAGCCGGAGCGACGACAAAGAAACCATTTTCAATAATGACTTTTACTTGGGCTTCTCTCTCGCTCATATAAATACACACACTCACATACGTAATAATTGTGTTTGCATTTTCATTCCTTCGTCGATAGAATGCGATTGAATATAATTAGTTTGCGTTTCCCCCCCCAAAAAAAAGCCCGCAGCGACGACAACCATGCAGCGACCAATATCAGTGAATATTTATGAAGTTTTCTGTTTATTTTGCGATAATTTTTTTATTTACATGAAATATGTTTTCCAGCAGAAAAACCAAACCGTATACTGGGCACACTGCGTGTGTGGACAATCCATTCCATAAATTGATACTTTTTCGCTGTTATCAGCATTTGACGATCCAAATGATTGGAACAGGATGCATAATGAAATACACAAATGTTTATCACGCTTTATGCGTCGTATGTATTTGCTGAATGTAATCAAATCGCTACGTGTGATATTTCGCCAATCGAAGCGTTCAAAACAAGCCCGAAAACGATGACAAACTGAAAATAAACAGAGATATGAACCGTTTCGATTTTGCTGTTTGTAACTGTTTCTTTCTTCTTCTTCTTTGTTTTGTTCAAAAATAAATTGCGGCACATTCATACGATCATACCATTTGGAGCAATCATATTTCGACAGCAAAGTAATTACCAACACAGAGAGTAGTAAATATAATGTAAAATTTCACATTGAATGAAACTAACGAATAAGCGAAACATTTCAATTTGTTTATGCTTTGTTGCGTTTTTATCTAAACTATAATATATGCATACATAAAGTTCAAGCAAATTCATTGAAATATTCCGCTCTTTAGATAAATTCGCCTCAATTAGAACAAAGAATCTGATTTAAGTGTTGATGTGCGCGATCGCACGATCGCGCGCACGCCGCAGCGAACGAGAGCGGTGAAATGAGTACACACAATATCGCGTTAAATGATTTCGTTTCAGTGGTGTTGGTGTTGTTATTTAGCCAAGGCTTAGCTAGAACAAAGTTTAATGCTATGGCGAACGGCTTAACATGCCATGTCACACACAATAGCGCAAAATTTTCACTGCTTTATATGGGGTGTTTGCGTGTGTGATACTGATGTGTTGTCATCGTTCTTATTGTAGCGCACTTTTTTTTCTTCTTTTTCTCTCTCTCTCTCTTCAGTTGAACAAACAGGAAGAAAAATTCACAGATGAATGCAGCGCAAATAATGTGAATAAGCACTGTAGGAAGTATGACCGCCGTTCAGCCGTTCAGCCGTTCAGCCGTTCAAATCATTATATCGCTTTATACGACGTATAATGACGAGTGAATCATTCGAAAGAGTTTGTTGAAAATACAGCGCGGAAAAAAAATGATAGCATTAAAAGAGATCAACAATTTAATCCAGCGGCCGTTGTTCCAACGTCTCTTTATACGCATCAAAATCAATGTTGCTCTGTCATCAATTCTGTTCGCTCGCTCTCTTTCTCCCCACCTTTTGCTCTTCGTTTTTCTGCACTCTCCACCCATTCAAATGATAAAGCATCCGATAAACCAAGTTCACAGAAAATGAAACCAAAAAACATAATATACATAGCTAAAGGGAAAAGGTACAATGTGTATGTGCGTAACCGATGTGGACAACTATGTTTGAAAAAACAAATAGATTCTGACCAGTCACACTAAAACGACCTTGAGCCAGTAAATTCTCCACCCCTTCCATCGACATACTCAAATTATTATCATTATTTTTCTCTCTTTTTTTATGTTTTTGTTTTTTGTTAAATATCCTGTGTCTATTTCATTCACCTGACTTGAATACGAACCATTCCGATTGCATCGGCAAACAAAGAAAATGACACTGAAATCAAATGTTTCAACTCATTTCCAAGAATGATAGCAAAGCAGTCGACTGTGCTGTGTGCCACGATGATTGTGTGTTTACATGAATTGAAATTACCACCTCACCAATTTAATAAATGGTTTTTTTTAACTTTACTTTACTTTGCCTTTGTTCGTGATGCTCTCTGTGTCTAACTAACTGCCGATTCTCCGTGTATTGGCTTTGGAAAATACTTGCTTCAATGAAAACATATTTAACAATATGCAATGAATATTCATTGTGATAACGCAACCCATTCAATTAGTATCATCAGCTGATTCATTTCAGTCTATTCATCGACTCTTTGCACGACAAGTGCACGTGCTGCAAATTTTTATTAAAATAAGAATGCATATCCAATTCAGACACACAACAATTGTTGCTGAAATAGACAAATTGGTGAAAAATATATGAAATTTAAACAAACAAAAAATTCCACTGATTTTCAGGAAATACCCTAAAATTTTGACTCAAACACTAAAATTATTTGTACAATCTAATGAAAAACTTATCGCACATAATCTGATAACAGTATTTGCTATAGACAACAAAGAACAAAGAAATAATGAATTTCTGCTGAAATGATGGGTATCGCAATGCATTTCATCATTTATTTATGTATATATCACTAAAATTGTTTTCAATAGCAAGTTTCTGTTAAGATAAGGTATACGTCTTTTTCTTTAATAAAAATGAAAGCGAAAAAAAGCACAGAAATAAATGAATTTGATTTACTTCAGGATAACACTTTCAATTCCAATCATTCGAAACACCCCTTATATGTGCCGAGTCAGATGAGTCGCATAATGTATCGATCGGCATGTTGTCACCGATATCGATGCATTTAGGTCGTTTATCTAAACTAGGACATACTTAGCACTGTGATTATATTTATACCGTTTTTTCTTTATGTGCTTTGGTCAACGTACGCGTTCATTGGTATTTGTGTCGTTTATGTGATTCCAGAGAATTGTTGTCTTGTTGATAAATGGTTGTTTATAGGTAAATATCGAGTAATTCCAATTTCGTTGTTGCTTTTGACGGTGGATAGTCAAGCGAATTTATGCATTCCAAGCAATATACGTTGATAATTTCAAGCATATATGATATTTTCATATACTAATCCATTCATTTGAACGATGTGCACATGCAAAATGGCTTAACAATTGTAAAATAGTTTCACACTCATTACGAACCATGCGCATCGTAGTGAGAGTAGATAAAAATCTTTGCCACAGTTTTAGGCAACCACGAAGTAAATACGTGTGTTTCGGTTAGTTTTTTTTGCCATTTATTTCTTCAGCTTCTTACAACATTTTCCATTTGAATTGGTAAATTTTCAGCTTTTACGTTTATTTTATACGCTAGTTATTTTTTCCCCTTAGATTTGATCACGTTGGTATATGTAAAATACGAAAATTGCAGTACAAATTTATGTTTTGTGTTGTTTTGCAAATGACATTAATTTTAAATAAAGAGACCGAGTCACCGTTGCATACACATGCAATAAAAGCAAGTGTGTTGCTCGTCAAAGCTTAAATGGGCGAACAAGTGTATCGCTTTAAAGCGCAATTGGGTTGATATTCTTTTTGTATAATTTCCGTGTAGCGGTGTTTTACTCTGTAACAAATTTGTTTCAAATCACAACACAAAAATAAGAAATAACAATAGTGACACATTCAAACGGAAACATTTCGTTGTCTGAACAATGATTTGCATAGAAACGAACGTGACATCGACTTTCCTTTGGCAGATGTGTGTTAATCAGGCTTTTTTTTCATTTCTATGTCGAGACAAGAAGATTTATAATTTACAACATTCTTTTTGGAGCCATCGAATGTTTATTTTTATGCCGATGCGGTTTTCGATTACCGATGCCCTCCTCCCACACACACACACACACACACACGCATAGACGCATTGTATTAATCCTTACTAATTGGCATTTTTGGCGTGAACAAAAAATGGTGTTGGTTTTATTTTCACCACAATTCTTATTATATTCTATCGTCGCCGACGCCAGCCAATCACTTTTTTCTCTCTTTGTGTGATGTACCCAACATCTTTCGTCTTACTTATCTTTTCTTCGTTGGTGTTGTCGTCGTCGTTAGCATGTGTATCATTTGTGCCGTAGATTTGAACATTTGTTTTTGCGAGTCTCAACAATGATGAATAATTGCAAATTATTTCAATTCGTAGAAACTATCAGAAAATCAAGAGCACACGCCACATTTGTTATCGGCTTCCTCTCCAACACATTGGCCACAGCCATGACTCACACTTACTAATACAAACATTTACTTGTTTTCATTCAACAACCATATGGTGATAAATACGTAATCTGCCGTATTTCTCCTATTTTACCCATTCACAAATTTTTTACTATCAACAAAAAATGTTTCTTTCGGTTTAATTTACATCCTCAATTGACAAAAAAAAAAAAATTCTGACTTCTTTATCGTAAAAATGAACAATTAGAGTTTCCTTTTCTTTTTCTCGACGAATTTTGTTTTTGTAAAAAAAATGTCGTAATAACATATTATTCTGACGTATTGCTCAATGACCGGAACATATGTTGAAAAAATGTCGACTTTGAATTGTGTCTACTATTCGTCGTTCAATATTGAACAGTCTTTGTTGAATTGTTAAAAAGTCGATATGAATACCTAATGAATGCTAAGTTTTCAATGAGTTAAAATTCCCCATTTTCTTCAATGAATACATGCTTCTCACAGCGGAAAAATATCAATTTAGAACATTCGGCTGGTATTCTTTCTATTCAGTTCTACTACTGATCATGTTGAAAGATATGTTGAACTCTGAATTTCGAACTCAGTCTCAAATTCATTACGGTTGGAATAAGCTGATTTCAGCTTGATGCGTTTAAAAAATCTTATTTTTTTTATCCTCTTGAACAAAGACTTCCCATTGCTTCTCAATATTGAAAAAAATCTCTTCTATTCCGCATCTCTTTTCTTTCATTGATAATTCTCTGGTGAATTCAATGATAAATCTGTATGCTTCAGATCTTAACCTCACATTTTCGGTGCCAACGGTTTCTATTAAAGATTAGTAAGTGTATTCAAAATTAATTTGGTTATAAAAATAAACCAATTTCGTGTGTAATGCATTCTCTTCGTCTTCTCCCATCTCTCGCTCTCACTCTCGGTCGAAATTAATAGTAATAAACGAGTCAAATGAGTGTGAAGTTTGATTTGGAATTTGTCAACAGATTTTATAGAGCAATAAAAAGCGAGGGGACGGCAACGACATTTTTATTTAGTGTGTGTATGTGTGTTTTTTTTTATTTTGGAGATGCGAAACGGAACAAAATCGTTTATTTTAAATATGTTGAACGCATTCGTGGCTAGTACGTAACAAAGAGCAATTTAATGCACGATATTTTGTCGCGTTGATGCTACTGAACTCAAAAGGAATATATATATATTCGTTTGAGTCATTAAGTGTAATTGCCCGCATTTCGGAATGGATTTGAGCTAAAGAGCACAGACACATACACACAAAATGAGAGAGAGAGAGAGAGAGAGAGACCAGCCATCACATAAGCGTTGTCGCACCGTGGATCACACTATAACATATTTCTGTTGTGATAGTCATTCTTTCATCACTGTTATGCTTGTCGGGCTCACTCTATATACTCTTTTTTTTATCTCATCATATTATTGTTATGTTTATCCAAACATAAACGGAGTTTGCAATCACTTTTTATTTCATTTTGAGGCAATCGTGCACTGATTTTCCTCTATGCTCATTGTTATTGTTGTCCGCTTGCATCTCCTTCTAATAATAAGTGAATCTTTGTAGTTCTGTAGTAAGCTGATAAGCTTTCCGCAGAGAAACTCAAAACCGTGCCTCTTGTTCAAAGTGTAGCTAGTTTTTGTGCGTCAGCATCCTCACTGCACTTAAGTTCAAATCATTTAGCATTTGATGTTGCTTCGACAACAAAAATCATCTGGAGAAGGTCTGTCAATAGAATTGAAAATAAAATTGGATTCATCTAAATCGAAAAAGAAGAAGAAAAAGAATCAAAAGCCATCCGTTCAAATTAAAATCATTGCAGATGATACAGTATTAATGAATAGAACCAATTGACATAGCATTCCAATGAATAATACAAAATAATTATATTGAACAGCCGATTTTTATCTACAACGCTAAAATTGTTTGGATACAGATTAATTTATTATTGTTTCAATTTTATTATTGCAGATAAAAGCGCACCGTGCACGGACTATGGCATAAATGCAATCGTGTGGCCACCAAGAATTGTGCGCGATGCAATGCAATGAACGGATTATTCGTCCAAATTGAATATTTATATATCAATAATGTCAGTGGAAAATAATTTATTTCACTCGATAGCTTGTTACACCGAACTGATGAAAACATGAACAATCGACCGCGAATAAACAGAAGGCGAAAGAAGTTTATAGTTTAGTGACCAATTTGCTTTTGCAGTCGTAACAAACAATTTCTTTTTTTTTATCGCGGTTGTTACTATTATAGTTTTTTGTTGTTTTGTATTTGTTTTAAATCGTTTTGTTTTTAAAACATTTTATTCGCTCGTAAAGTGGCACATCAATGCATCGCATTAACAACATTATCGGAAAAACTTAGTGCTTTTAATGATACCATAAATTAGCAAACACTAGATTGGTAATTTTTGTTTGCTGTGCATACATTCTGCGTCAAGTGCATTTTAAATGTTAACAAATTGCAAGTTATCCATTATTTATTGACTGCCGTGTATTGTGCGTGCGTTTCGATTTTTTTTTTTGATTAATATTTTTTCTTCGATTCAAATTTCAAAGTATTTCAATCAAAATGCGAATAATTGTGAAAGCCAGTATTTTGTATGTGTTGTTGGGATTTTTGTTGACTTTATTTCAACAAGTTTCCACTCAACTAATCACAGAGCATAAAGAAGTCGAATTAAGTGGACCGAATGTTTGCAAACGCATCGAAGAGTAAGTGATGACAAACATTGCGTAATGTAGTTATGACTGTGCCATGAAATTGAATCCACCAGTCCAAGTAATTTTATCGTTGTTGTGTGTATGATAGGTTTCCTGTTGAGGTTGTAGTAACGGAAAAGCAACCATATCAAGAGCAAGTGAACAATTGGTGTCTCGCCGTTCCACCACGATGTACAGCCTACAAAATCAAATTTAAAACGGTCAACAAGACAGTAACTCTGAAGAAGGAACGGGTCGTCTTTGAATGTTGCGGTAATTGATACCTTATGATGATTATGCTTTGTTATTCTATCGCTCATTTTTATCACCCAGCCCACATATTAATCCGGGAGAAATTACTTATAAAAACGTTTAATTCTCTCAAATATAGATGGCTATACTGAAAATAAAGATGGAAATGCGTGTAAGCCGATTTGTACTGAATGCAAACATGGTGTTTGTATTGGACCCGATCGATGCAAGTGCAATTCGGGTTTCTTCGGACCGGCATGTGATATACGTAAGTTTTTGATCGGTGTTCAATTCATCTCAAACAAAAAAGAAACGAATCGAACCTTCTTCATTTTTGTCCAATTTCAGAATGCCCGGAAGGTTATTGGGGACGAAATTGCTCACACCAATGCAATTGTGAACACGACAGCGTTTGTGATCAATTTAACGGGTTGTGCAAATGTACAAAAGGCTACAGAGGCGATCGATGCGAATCGGAATGTTCAAGCGATCGATACGGCTTAAATTGCTCGGAACCATGTCGATGTAGTAATGGTGCAAGGTGTCATCACATTTCTGGTGAATGCACTTGTGCTCCTGGGTTTACTGGTCCACTGTGCGCCGATCGTTGCCCAGAGGGAACACATGGTGAAGATTGTAAATCAAAGTGCAAATGTCAAAATGGAGGCTCATGTAATCCACAAACCGGTCAATGTGAATGTCCACCCGGTTGGACCGGCGATGTGTGTGCAAATCGTTGCCCAGCTGGATTCTTTGGTAAGTTATTTTAAGAAGACTTCGTCATTTTCACCATAGACATTGAACGTCCGCCCAATTTTCTCATATTTAACAGGCAAAAATTGTGAACAGCAATGCGAATGCTACAACAATGCCCGATGCCACCATATCGGCGGTGAATGTGAGTGTGCGCCTGGATACATCGGACCAAAATGCTTTGAAAGTTGCCCTAGTCATACATACGGATTGAATTGTACCGAAGAATGCAAATGTACGTTCGATTACATTAGTGTGATGCATGAGCAGAAAGTGATGATTAAAATGTTTATTCATATTTCAAATAGGTAAAAACGGTGCCAAATGTAATCCATCAGATGGAAGTTGTTCGTGTACAAAGGGTTGGAAGGGCACATATTGCGAGGATCGTGTTTGTCCCGATCATATGTTTGGCGAGAATTGTGAATCCACCTGTGAATGTGACAGAAATACAACCAAAAGCTGCCATCCATACACGGGCAAGTGCGATTGCAATGCCGGCTGGAGCAGCAATTTGTGTAATCGACCTTGTCCATTCCTAACTTGGGGCGAAAATTGTGCACAACAATGCGATTGTAACGGCGCTCAATGCAATACGATAACTGGCGAATGTGTTTGTGCTGCTGGCTACCAAGGTTTGTTTTCTAACGTGTGGGTTGTTGGCACACGTCTGAGATTTAGTATTGATTAAAAAAAAATGTCTCTTCTTATCAGGCAAAACATGTGAAAAACAGTGTGATGAAGGTTTCTATGGAGATTGTTTACAAAAATGTAACTGTACCAATGGCAAATGCAGTCCAGAAACCGGTCAATGCTTCTGTGCTGTTGGATGGAAAGGTGGGATTTCACGTCGTTGATTTCATTTTTGTTGAATTTTTTTTTCACTAATCAAAAATTCGTCATATTGTTTTTCTACATTAGGTCATCATTGCGATCGGCCATGTGATGAAGGAACATTTGGAAAAGACTGTAAAGAGCATTGTAATTGCCAGAATTCGGGCGCTTGCAATCCTCAAACCGGCCAATGCACATGCAGTGCTGGATGGACCGGTGAATTTTGCGAAAAGAAGTGCAGCTTTGGTACATTTGGCTTCAATTGTTCCCAAAAATGTGATTGCAATTTCAATAATTCGATAACATGCGATGCCGTTGATGGACGATGTGTATGCAAAAATGCATGGTCAGGTTGGTACAAATCAAGCAATCGATTTAGAAACAAATTGTGTTAACCAAAATAAATATGCAATATCTAACATAATTTCCTTTGACGCCTAATCAAAAAAAAATCTCTCTTTAATACATACTGACAAATTAAAGAAGGAAACGACACTGATGTGGAAGGTAAGCCTTCGAAATTCAACACTCAGTGCACAGTGTCCTTTAGCGTTTTACAAACACAATTCACTCGTATTACTTATCTCGTGCACATAAACACACACACACGATCACAAACACAAACACAAACACCAATAAACACATCCGTATTGAATTTCATTCAACTAAAATGTATTGATATGATTAATAGTAGAAAATAAATCCTTTAGCGAACGGGGTTTTGGTTGATTTTGAGTGGAAAAGATCATTCGAAAAAGGGAACAAAAGAAAACTTAATTGAACTGATTGCAGGTGTTACGTGTGAAACAAAATGTCCACCAGGGCTCTATGGAGATGATTGTGAAAATGTGTGTCGATGTTATAATAATTCATCGTGCGATGCTCAAACGGGAAAATGTATTTGCAACAAAGGATGGCGAGGCGAAGATTGTTCAGAGCCTTGCAGTCCAGGCACATATGGATTGGGTGAGATTTTTTTTCCCACTTTATTGATTATTCATGCATCCTACTTCATTCAAAGCCTTTCGACTGATTTTTTAAACGAATGCATTCTGTTTATTTTCCTCGCAATTCAGGTTGCAAAGAAAGATGTCCAGATGTTGTTTATGGTAATAAAACATGCGATCATATAACCGGAGAATATGTGTGTCAACCGGGCTATATAGGACTGACGTGTGAGCATCCTTGTGCCGATACCACATATGGTCCCCGTTGTTCATTGAAGTGCATGTGCGAGAATGGCGCTGAATGTCATCATATCACTGGTCAATGTCAATGTGCTCCAGGATGGACGGGAACGTCATGCAATGTGCCTTGTCCCGACGGGTTAGTATTCAAACAACTACATTTGTCACGAACAAAATGTACAATTATTTTCAAATTGTTTTTTTTTTCTTCCCACAGTTACTTCGGTCAAAATTGTAATCAAATTTGCAAATGTAAAAACTTTGCAAGATGTCGCAAAAACGATGGATACTGCATTTGCAACGATGGCTGGATGGGTGCTCATTGTGAAGATGTTTGTCCAGAAGGTATGACAATGACAATGCCTCCGGTCATTTGATGATTTTTTTTTGACGGATTTCTTTTTTCTTTCTATTCAAGGTTTCTTTGGAAAACACTGTATGGATTTTTGTTCGTGTGCATCGCCACAGTTTGTTTGCCACGCGGCTCATGGATGCGTGTGTCGTGTTGGATTCAGTGGAACGGATTGCTTAACGCCCAAAGGACAATATCAAGAACTTCATAATGGTAATTGATATCATATCGATGGTCCCATTGACCATCTCTAGAACCCAAACTGATTGAACTCTGCCCATTTTTACAGGTCAAAGTAGTGCTGGTATCGCATGGGGTATTATTGTTGCATTGTCATTGGTAGGCGTCATCATTTTCATATCACTGTATTTCCGTCGACGGGTGCGAAATTTGAAAACAGAAATTGCACACGTTCAATATATCGCCGATCCACCATCACAACCAGATCGACACCATTTCGACAATCCGGTTTATGCATTCCAACCATCGACATCTAGCAACACGGACAGCTCAACACTTTTGAATAATCTTCGAGCTAGCCATAAACCATCAAATCTAAATGGCCGAGGTACACATATTTATTTTTCTCTCAAATTAAGTTGATTCCCTTGGATATTGGGATTTCAAGGAGTTTCTTGAAATAGATCAATGTTTCTTTGTAAATGTGATGATTCACCACCTTGTCTTGTTATTTTTTTTTCCAGCTGGTGCTTATTCAGTTGAATACAACACCGATATGCTTCAGAAAAATTTAAATGCAGACATGACCAATCCAAATGTATACCATAGCATTGATGAAAACTTCGAAGATCATGTTTACGATGAAATCAAACAGAAAGATGGCTATAATCCAGGTAAAATAATAATTGAATAAATCTTGTTCACTTCAATTGGAAATAATCTTCTCTTTTTTTGCTTGCTTTCAGATGAATACGATCATCTAGACTATTCCAGTAGGCCAGGCAGCTCATTTAAACCACATTATCATCGAATGAACGATGTGTTGAACATCACAAAAGACGAGAAAGAGGTGAAAGAATCAAACATCGAAAATAGCAATAATTTAGATACACCGGGACGATCTCTGATGGATTACTCAAAAGCATCCTATTCGAGTGGAGATTCAAATAGTTAACTCAACCCAAAATCCCAACAATCTACTGAATTATGAAACAAACAAAAAACATTTTGTCTTCGAGTGAACGTCATTTTATAGAGAAAACAAACAAACAACAAAACAAATCTATGAGCTTATTTTTTTTCGATTTTGTATATGAATTTAAGCAAACAAAAACAATGTTCTAATGCTCAATTGCAACAAAAAAAATTAAAATTATTTAAAAAAAAAAAGAACAAACAAATAAATCCTAGGAACAAACATGGTTGTAAGTGCTGCAAGCAGGCAAAATAGTACACACGCAGTAATGGTGTTTTTGATAAGCAAATTTTACCTATTGTGATTTAAGAAACGAAACAATATTTAGATTTCTAATATTATGTATTGAATTGTGTAAACGATAAGTATTTTTTTTCTCGACCTAAGTGTAATTTTTATGCCAATGTTAAATTAATGTAAATGTTTTCTTTTTCTCTTTTTATAAAAAAAAACAACGTATGAGAACAATGTGATTTCTGGACAAATAGTTCGCAGAGTATATGCTCCCGCAATTCAACGACAAATAGCGGAGAGGTAGCCAGAATAGAATCAAAACTCGTGTATTATTTTTGTGAATGAAAGAACAAAAACGAACGCAATCAAAACGAATCGAGTGTTCATGCTCACTGTGCATTATATTATCAATTGCGAATTAAAAGTCGTTAGTTTTTATGATGCATTTATTTGCCAATATTTAATATCGACTATTATTCTATGTTTCTATTCTCTTTCAATTTAAGCACTTAGCATGTTAGTTAGTTAGTTTCATTTTGAAAATGTGTGGATTTCGCATGACAAATAAGTTATGAATACCATCGCCAAAGATGATGATGGCATTATTATTTGCTAAACGAGAGCAGCAGCATTCATTTCCCAAAGCAATGCTGATGTAATCAAAACTGATGCAATTGTTCTTTTACTTCGTTGAAATTATGTATATCGTCGCGGTTGATTAATGGCAATCAAAGTGCCTTTTTTTTTCTACAAAATTCAGGTTTTGTCATCGTGTGAATTCAACCATTTATTTATGTGATAAGGTTATATTTTTCTATGAAGAAGGTTATATTTGTGTGAAGAAATGCTATGCCTAAGAATTTAGATGCCGTTTTACACTTATAGCTTATTAACAACTAACGCATTTGTCTCATTGAACAACTGTTTTTTTCCCTGGCAATAAATGAAAACCGATATACAAATTGAACATTATTCGTAAAGCATTGACGTTTTATTCCGTTATCGTGATAGCTTGATAGAGCAGCCCATGTTTGTATTCCGTACGAGTTGGATATGTTCGTTCGTTTTGGAGCATCTTTGGCACAAATGCGGACGGTTGACAAGACCACTAACAACCACTGACGAAATTATCCACAAATTATATAGAGTTTGTCTGGATATTCGGGTTTTTTGTTTTGTTTTCTTGCAAACAAAACAAACATGACTAACGAAAAAGACACACAGTGAAATCGGAAAGCTGCAAATTTTTGCGCGTTGATAAAATTTTCTTTTTACTCCACAACTGTTGGGTTTTTTCCATCTTCTTTCGTTCCAGTCTTCGTTCGTTGTACGTGAACGTCTCGCTCGTGCTGGTGAATGTGCTTATGCATTGTAATACATACGGTCGTTATCGTGTGTTTGAAATTTGCTACCTACCGTTTCATAAGTTTGACATTTCAAATGAAATCAGAATAGAGAGCACAACGCCAAAGCTACTATAAAGCTATATGTCCACATTTTCCTCTTAAAATGTTTATATACCGTATATATAAACACGCACACATCTATCTATCCATCTATCCACCAAAACATTCACATATATACAAATATTACGTCGCACATGCCGATATTGCGCATATTATCAAACGGCGAGAATCGGGAAGCGAGAATGAGATAGAGTGAGCGCGCCAAGCATCATATTTATAGGACCACAAAAATGTTCATGTGTTGGGCCGCAAAGCGACGATGATGATGACGAGGACGAGGACGACGACGACGACGGCGAAAACGACACACATTCGTTCCTCCGTCGTCCCACATTAACAACAAAATGCTTCAATCGTATTTTTCTGAACAATTTTCCAAGAGCCATTCTCAACACACAATCGCACATGACGATTGTGGCACAGGATTGATTTTCAGTCTATATGTTTCTCTCTGTCTCATTCTCTCTTTCGCCTGGCTCTTCTGATGCCGAGATAGTGTGCAAATGTCCAGTTGAAATGGGGGCGACCATACCTCCCTCAGAATCCCCTTCTCCGCATCTGCTCGAACAATTTCTTATACCATTTTGTAAAAGCACTATAAATGGTTGTTCGATTCTCTCTCGTTCACAGAAGAGAGAGAGAGTCTCTTTTTGCCGTTTCACAAATTTCGACGATGTTTTTCGGTATGGAAACGTAAAGACCTAATTGCCTCAGTGTCTATTCAATTTTGCGCTATGTATAATGCTTCAAAATTCAGCGCTGCCACTTTGTTTACAATAAAATGGGCATTATTATGTAACGGAAAATTTAGCGAAAGAGATAGAGACGGAAAGATGGAGAGGCAGAGGGAGGGTGAGAATGTTTATATAAAAGGTCGCATATACTATGCAGTCGAGCCAAACAGTGGAATATGGCATATGTATGCGATGGAATGTCTACAAACAGCAGCGGCGGAGTTGTGTATGGCGCTTTTTTCATTCAGTCCATTGGACTGGGTAAATGGTACCGTTTCGGGGCACTTTCAACATAGATTCACAATGTAATATTTTCAAAATGAGGTATTATCGATACCATATGATATCGATTGTATAGGATCAGGTGGGGCGAATCGGGCCACTTTTTCTCCTAAATTAATATTTCCGTAAAAAATTTAAAAAAAATCATGAAAGTTTGGTTTTATCTTGTAGCTAGATTCAATACCTAACTTTTATAGAAGAACATTTTTTGATTTGACCTCTTTTCGGGCGGATGCTTCCATTTCGGGCTCTGCAAAAAATGGTGGGGCGAATCGGTCCACCCCCATTTATAGTGCTTTTTCATAAGTTTTTCATCAGAAAAGTATTGATGTTAGATTTGTCGATCCTTCGCTGATGTTGTGTCAAAATTTCATGGAATTTGGACCGCTAGAAACGAAGTTATTTCGCCTAAAGTGACACTACTTATTTTCATCGGTCTACAGGCGAATTTTGGCCCAAAATTCGAAAAAATGACTTTGCGCCGATTTTTATTTATCTAAGAAGTAGTCCACGTATTGTCAAACCCGTGGTACCGTTGGAAAGGTAATTGATGGTGCTACAAAAATACTCAGTCAACCACCCCTTCCGACCCCATTGAGGTCCCCAAAAACACGCTAATTGCCCATTGTGTTTGTGGACCGAATCGCCCCACCACCTACTTTTGTGTTCGGAGCTCGATTCAACCACAAATATTAAAAATATTCAAAATAACTTATTTCCATTTGAAAGAGCTCGTCTTAAGCTACAAAATACACTCACCAATTTTCAAAAAATATTAAATTATAATGGTCAAAACTTAAATTCTGTAGACACAAAAAATTATTTCTGCACTAGCACAAAACACGTGTATGCCTGTGGGCTCTCTGTACTTGACTGAAACATGTCAAAACCATATTACCAAATGTCACAATTTCGATGCTCTTTCAAATGACATATAGGTTTAATAGTGTAAGTATTGCCCGTAACAAGAAAAGGCTGGTGGACCGATTCGCCCCACCTGACCCTATGACAAATTTCAAAACTTTCAACTGATGAATTGGCTCTGAACATTTTCTAGTCATATGTCATATGGATTGGCATACGAAAGCTTCTCCGCGAATCTTAATCCAGAAACCATCTACTCACCCTGTACAAAGCGAAAAAGTAAGATTTTTTATCGTCGTTGTGCCACTTTTTTGCCCTCTGTTTCTTCAGTCATCAGGCGAAACTTGACGACTACAACGACGAACACAACACACACACAAACACAAAAAAAAATCCCAACCAACGTGAAAATAATACAGTTGAAGCGAGGGCAGAAAGAGAAGCAGAAAAGTAAACAAATAAAAAAAGCACAGTCTGCTTTTCATTTGATTCACGGGTACATGACATCATATGTGTGGACGTGCACATAGTAAAAGAAGAGCGTACACAAAACGTCAGAGAATAAGCGAGCAGTAGAAGCCAACTGGATTGTCGATGGTTGTAATATGTAACGACTAACAAAATGTGTTTGCAAAGTGCTGCAATACAACGTTAGTGTGGTTTTGGATATGGAAAACAAAGCGCACATATTTTCTAGCAAGTACATAGAGAGATGAAGAGAGAGAGAGAGAGAGAGAGAGAGAGAGAGAGAGAGATAGGGAGGGAGGGAGATAGAGTGGGAAAGAGAGATAAAATGGGAAAAAAGAAAGAGCGGGAGCGAGACGAAAGAGAGATATTTGATTAAAAGTGATCACTCATACCACATACACACACACACATACACACAAAAGAACAACGATCATAAAATGCGACCATCCAAAAACTGTAAGTAGTTTTACACATAGAGCGTAGCAAAAATGAAAAGTTTCGGCACAAAAGCAAACTTTGCTATGTAGTAAGTATATTTGGATGTATGTGCACAATTCTACGGAATAAAAGCAAAAATCCCATACAAAGATTGATCATAGATATAAAAACCTATCTATAATTCATGTGATTTTTGTACGTGCTGCACACCATTTGAATTTTGTGCGAAAAAGCCAAACCAAACTGAACTCAACGATAGCACATTATTGTCTACTCTATTTTCACATTAGTACACGATAGAACGATACACATCGAACATGCTGTAAAAGCGCGCAGAACCAACAGCAGCAGCAGCAGCAACAACAACAGCGACAAAGGCAGCACACATCACAACATTATATGAGCGCCCCGATATATCGATAATGTTATAACAATCATACGCTAAATTCAGTGCAAATGTTCCGCACAGTTATACACTAAGATCACACAAATATGTATGCCCTTGCTCTTCGTCTCTGTCGCTCTTGCATCGATACGTGGATGCATATGTAAACGCCATACAACGGGAAAAGAAGAAAAAATACATAATAAAAATAAGAATGAAAAAAAAAATTATCCAGTGAGGCTGATGCATGGAAAATGATGAAGCAAAGATGAGGTTCGCATACAGGGTATTCGATCCGAATTAGATTTTATACCTCCAAAAATAGCTACAATAAAATTATTTTCCGTATGTGCAAACGCATTTTGCCGGTTTTTGCAAACAGGTGATGTAAAAATTTGACACCACTGCTTAACTCGGCTGGTTTCAACTATACTTACACTCTCGCCATTCTTTCCCCAGTGCGAATGGATTTATATTAGCTCCCGGTTGGACGCAAAAACGATATCACCACTCATATTACAACATCCAACAAAACTTATACCAGCAAAGATATTTTTTTAAATTACAATCTTGTGGGAACATCGAGAATGATGAAATGGAAGAAATTCCCACTTTAAGACCACACCAATCCCAACTAATCCAATGTGCATATTTTACCGATGCTAGATGCTCTTCTATGAACACAAAAATTCTTGGGCTCGATGTCAATTTGGTGCCAAACACCCTGTATAATATATCCAATAACTCGTGCTGCACACATACGTATACATTGCGCAGTGATAAATTTGCACAGAACGCGAATACTTACTAAGTATTTATTTGGATTTCAATTGCACACACACTCTATATAAACAAAGTAGATAAACTGAGCAATATAAGCGGCAACAGGATGAAACCGGCTTGACAGTTTGCTGTCACCAAACCGATCCAGACGTTGTGACAGTGACGAAGGCTCCATGTTTTTGACCCAAAATTTTTGCTCCAAATGAATTGGAATCACTTATCGAATTTTATCAAGCAGAAGAGAAGCCCATCGTTTTGTTTTTAGATTTTTCTAGGTTATGTGCATCAGAAAATTGTACAAAAGTTTATTTTTGTAATTTAACAAATGGAAACGGTTTTTTATTTTGTAAAAAAATTCCTATTTCAGAAAAGTCGATTAAATTTTTTGTGATCAAAATAATTTCAAAATAATTTCGATATTTTTGAAAAATAGAAAAAAAATGAGAAATCAAAATAGGGATGGAAATGTGTGAAGAACGAATCGAGACCGTGGAATGGTTTGCTGACACACCTAGAACTGACAAACGATGTTATAGGTATATATTGTTGAATTTCCCATGGGTGTCGTGTAATGTAGTGTGAGTTACGAGTTATGCGAGTTATGTGTCCTTACAGCTCATGTTATTTTCCAAACTTTGTTCACATATTCGTCGTTCACCACCATCGAACAGATGAAAAGCGTGGAGAGCGCGACCAAACAGCAGCAACAGTAGCAACAGTAACACTAACAATAATAATAACAACAACAACAACAACAACAACGACGGCGGCGGCAGATTACCTCTACATGCTATCATCACACAAAAAATTTTTGAGCATATAAATTTTCGATGGGACACATACGAAAGCGGCATATGCACGAGCACATGCAACTATGCGATGGAAAAGTGTAAGCCCAACATAAAGACCATATGTGAGAGAGAGAGTGTGGAGCGAGTGAACGGGGCGATCAAGTATATGTGTGCGTGGATGTGTGTGTGGATGTGTGTGTGTGTGTGTATTGTGAGAGAGAGAGAGAGGGAGAGAGAAAGTGCAAAAGGAGCACACACACAAAAAATACAATCTATCCACAAATATGCTACTAGTGTGAACATCATCCACATATTGTGTTGTTTCGCCTCTTTTCATATTTTCGTGTACTGTACGTGCTCCAATGGCACACCATACCACTAACCTTTTCGCCATCGAATTTCAAGCTTCGTATTTATGGAAAATCTGTTGTTTGCCATTGTAAAATTTATTTTGTCATACTCTCTCGATACACTTACTCTGTCGATACATGCGTGCGTGTCAGCAATCACTACTATCACCATCGAACAATGATTCCGATAAGTACTTTGTCATTTCAATCGGCGCACAGCTGAAAAAGGATTTCCACCGTTTAGTTGCCGTTCGAGAGCGCTTCTGTAATGCCGTGTGCACATGCACAGGCACACTGTGGCGCTGCATGGGTTCCTTTGAATATTTGATTGGCTTCCAGGATTTAAATTTAATGATCTGTTGTGTGTTTGGGAGCGCTTAAAAAATGCTGAGCCGGAAAATGCTAGATTCGAAAATCATATCGAATTAATTAATTGTTGTCGTTGACTTTGTAAAGGATTTATTCTTTCCCACGACCACAATATTGGCGGCAATTTTGGTTTTCAATAAAATATTTTCCGTCTTTTTTTCAGCGTCGTGTCGTTTCAGATCGGCTTGGTCTTTTGCTGTTTTTGGTTTTTCATCTTTCAAACAATAGAAATGGAACGCCTAACAAATTCCACAATTGTAAAAACACACAATTTGATTCGGATGAACGTCATCACGCCAACATCTTTTCGCGTGGAGGAGTTCGACAAGGCATCAATTCATACTTGCGAAAGCAAAAAGATTCAAACTAATAAATTGTTTTATCAAGTTGAGTGGGAATGAGCAACACAGTTACGCCTTTGGATTACGTATACCTCAAATGCTGACGCAAAAAAAAGACTATGCTACGCTCCTCCACTCCCCCTCCCTCTCTTTTATGTTTCTTCTTTGCTTCCATCCCGCTCTCGTCTTAATTTCATACTATGATTACGAACGATAATATCCGTTTGCATTCGGCTAAATCTACGATAACACAACAATCAAAGCAATGAAAATTCATAAAGAATTTATTACAATTTATTCATTGAAGTCCGCGGTCGTTCGAAATATCTGTTCATTGTCTTTTACCATTTGTTCATCAAATGTAATTAGTTTTTAAATAGACGTATTTCAACTCAACTGTATTTGAATCCGCATGAAAGCGGTGTTCAGCAATCGTGATTTTCTTTTTTGTTTCGAGCGCTCGCCACTCCTAACGTTCTCTGGCATTTCCAATGCGGAATGACACATAAGCAAAGCTCGGAATGTGTAAAACGAAAAATATGTTCCCCATTTACCACCGAATCGAATAGTCGTCACTGCGAAAAATCGTATGCAAATAATATGCAGTTATAGAAGTTTTCGAGTTCTCGAAGGATAGTTAAATCGGTAGCTCACATTTAATTTTAAACAAATGAATAGGATACGAAGAAAACTTGCGATGCATACGACATGGATTTGGGGCGCTGTGCTGTGCAAAACTTTCGTTCCATGTACTTTCGTCGCAGGAATGTAAGTACATGTGCCGAGGTGCATGTGAGATATGACGGAGGAAAAATGAAAAGAACAACAAGTGCAGTGGCAGCAGCAGGAGCAGCGGTTCATTGTTCAACGCATTTGAAATATGGTCGCTGTAGAGTAATGTGTCTTCTTCAAAATTGGATAATTAAGGAAAATCGTATGCTGACAATAATTGCTTTTCCATCATACTATATGGTTCCAACGAAATTTTTCCGCCGGCAAATTTCCATATATTTCAAATTAATACAAAAAACACACACACACACACTCACTCATTCATGCAGCTTTAGATTAGAGATGGGACAAAATGTTGCCAATTTATATTTAACGATCGTCCCTAATATGGTGAGCACATACACAATATTACACACATTGAATAAAGTCGACAAAAAGCAAGCTGATGCATTGAGCCACATAAACTTTGTAAATATATAAGACAATAAATTAAATACCATATACATTATTCACGTCTCGAAAAATATACTTTTCCAAAAAAAAAATGCGGCGATAAAAAAAGAGACTATGCAATATGCATTGCCATTCTGTTTATTTTTCAAAATGTGTTGATTGTAGGAAGGAGAAAAAAATTCGATGAAACTTTTTCGAGTGCTTGTTCACATGCATTCCGTTTTTGTTCTTCCCGTTATGTGTTTCATCATTTATCCCAATTGTTTGATGGAGCAGCAATGAATTGCACCCTGCCTGAAACACTCGGTCACCAGTTTCACCCTGTTGATGATTTTGTCAATGAGCGCCACCGTTAGCTTGTACTCTAGATGTGTTTGTGTTAAGTCAAAGTGCAATGTGAAAATCATATGTTGCAATCGGATCTATTTTCAAGCTGAAGGCATCCGTAATGCAAACTCTTGCAACGGTGGATTATTCAGACGGTTTGCCGAAATTTCGCTATTGGTGCTTGCTTTCTAAAAAATGTTTGCTCTTTTCCGGCGAAGGTTGTTTTTTGGAAACTTTTATGTATGTTAGCATTTCAACGGTCTACCCCCAAAAACGATCTCGACCGCTTTTTATGAAAGTCAAGCGAATGGAATTGATTTTTTTCACTGAGAAAAACATGCCATCGAATATAAAAACGTGTTCCAACACGAAAAAGAACAACAACATGGACACACACACACACACAAACACACTCACAAACTCGCAAATTGAGAAAAATAAACCTTATTTTTATCCATTGGCATGCATACTGTATCTCAAATACAAATAATAGAATAATGCAATGGACGCGTACAAAGACAACGGCATAAACAGAACGAGAGAGAGGAAGAGAGAGAGAGCGAGAGAAAGAGATAGGGAGAATAAGCACATAAAAAAAGCTGAATGTTATTGTTAAATCCACAGTTTGGAGTGTACGTATGGTGCTGGTGGTGTTCATGGTACACAACATCAGCAGCTACATGATATAAATAAATTCATTTTTGAGAGGTGTGAGTTTGGTAGCTTTTTGGTCCTTTCAAATGTGAATCCATACGAAATGGGAAAAATATCAACAGCACACCACCGACCCTCGGCATAGATACTGACTGAGCATGGTGATGTGTATTGAGCAAACCGAAAACGAATAAACGAACCTATGAACCAATGAATGAGCGTATTCGAGCTCAAACACACAAAACATAACATGAAATAACTTTCTATCTTCTGTTCAGCATATCTGATTCATTTTTTCTATCTCATTTTTATTTTTATTCAGTTATTTTCTTTTTCTGCTTCTTTTTGCATCGTCTTCTTGCATGAAATGCTCCTTCTATTTGAGAATGAATAACAGCTTTCATTAATATATAAATGGATAGCCAGAAGATGGCGACGTAGTCTCAAGATGAAATTGAAAATTGAGAGGGAGTCAATGTCGGATTTCTTCATTACTTCCAACATTGCCAGCGGATGCACTCGACGAAAGCTTTGAGTAGAAAATGTCAAAATTTCCAAGATATTCTTTTCAATTGGAAATGAGAAACAGCAGCAGCAGCAGCAGCGGCAACAGCAACAGAAACAAAAAGACAAAGATGAAAAAATTAAGCAAATTTTTGAGTTGAAATTGTAGCCGGTTTTTGCGCCTTTTGCTCCCACTGACATTCATGTACACTGCGTTTTGCCTCTCGTTTCTTCATTCCTTATCACCAGTTCTCTATTCAACTTGATTTCATTTTTTCCCTTTTTCTGTCGGTTTTTGCTCCTTTTGCGTTTGGTGATGGACGACTCTAAGGATTGGGGGTGCAATTTTCGCAAAAAGAGAGAGAAAGAGACCGAGTGTATGTAACGCGATATAGACTTCGGCACACAATGTACATCGTATGGAGCAAACCGAACGATGTACACACTTTACAATGTGTACATGCTCACTCTCTTGCTCTGTAGAGTCTGTGAACGGTCGTTCTCGGTGTGTGTGTGTGTGTGTGTGTGTGTGTATATATTTTTTGTTGTTGTTGCTGCTGCTGCGTTTTTGCGTCTTCTCTTCATTCCCATTGAAAACGTGATGGTTCGATATGGTGTGTTGGTGTGTTTGAGAGGGTGTTTTGGAATGAAAACTACGTCGGATAGAGCATATCCATGCCAAAATATGTATTCTGTTTTCACTTATTGTGTAATAAGAATAGATTGCGTGGAGAGCGTACAACTTCGTCGCCTGTATTGCCTTCGTGCATTGTATTCATGAGTTTCTTTTGCTTTTTGGGATCCGCTTCTCCTCCTTGCCTTTCTTAAATCTATGTAAATGTTGATGCTTATATTAACCAAAGCACTTTGCAGAGCGCACACGAGGCGAACAAGCGAACGTACAAGCGCACGAATGAGCGAGTGAGCGAGCGAGTGTAACGTGCAAGCGGGCCAATGGCAACAGCTACATGTATAAACATGTATAATAACCATCCATTTGAGAAAATATACGATTCATTTTCTCCGCCACTGTTTTCACTTATTGTTGGGTTCATTGGTTTTTGTTGTTGCCTCTATTTTGACTCTCTTTGACTGTTCAGTGTTCACACAAGTCATTCAGTGTATGTAACTTGGCCTTTTTTTGTTTCGCCGCTTATTTTCTGCTCACTACGGCTGCTGCTGCTGCTGCTGCTGCTTGCCACCGTATTTTCCCGTGTACTCTTTTTCTTGTTGTTGGTGCTTCGTTACGAAATTGTCAGTATATATACATGAAACGAAACGGAACGAGGCATCGAGCGGTAAAAAAATAGGTTCGCAAAGATAAGAATATGTGTGTATTATGTAGAAGTAGTCTCTCTGTGATTGTATTCACCGTTTCATTTTCCATGTGCAATAAAGATCCGTCTAAAATGTAATTCATTTCTCCAGTTTTTCTTATGATTTCGATCGGTTTTTGTTCCGATTTTCCTATGCTTTAAGCGCCTGCAAGCATGTGTCTTCTCGGTCTCTATTCAATATACATTTCGTATAAATGTATGGCGTAACCGAAACTGTTTGTTGATTTTTCTACCTCCTGTAATAACGTCAACGTCACACTGGTGGTGTGGAGAGCCACATGAAGGCACTAGGCAATGACAGTATAATAATTGTGCGGTACCAACACCACCAGCAGCACCAACAAACGTAAATTGACGAAAAAATATCGCATGAGAATTGAAGTTAAACACATTACAAATGAATCGGTCTAAAGGGGTCTTTCACGTCACGGCCCGACACATTTTCCGGACAATTCGAATGAGTTTCATTGTTCAACACATTCAACAAATGGAAAACGCTTCTTCTGGAAATTTGAGACTGCTTCTTGTGGAAAAACGGTCAGAGAGCGGGAGCGAGAGCAAGAGGGAAACGGCCGAAGAAAGCGGCAAACACCTTGCCTTCGTTGAAGAGCCTCGTTTTAATGGAAATGGGGCCCCCTCACGCGGTGCTAACCTGATACATATTAACAAGAATAAAGCATAATATGTTTACAGTTACACAATACAAATATGCTAAATAAAACTGTTCACAACTTGCGACAGTGGGCTACATACGAAAAGTGTATATAATATACCATTATCTATATTAGAACCCTCTCCCATTGCCGATATGTAGTGTTAAACTCTTGTTATAACATTTTGAATACTTTTTGCGCTTTTTATATTTGCTTTTCGTCTCCCTCTTCTTCTTCTTTTTCTTATTTTTATTTCTTCTGCATTGTTTTTCTTCTATGCTACGTTTCGGATTCTTTTTTTTTCTGGTTTTGCTTTCGTTCAAATTCCATCTCAATTTTTGCCGTAGTCGCTATCGCTTTATGTTGATTGCACTAGTTATGGAAGGCAAGGGTTTCTCGTTTTACATTCTCTGTTATGTATTTTGATTGTACTTTTTGATGCAAACATTCATGTGCACCTTTGATTTTGTGTTTGTGTACAAACGTGTGTCTGTATTCGTTCCATCTTCGTGTATTCGGTTGGCATCGGAATCGCTCTTCTTCTCTTCGTTGATGACATTTGCTTTCATTTTCGTAATCGTTGCATTCGGCGGTTTTTTTTTCTGTATAGTGTGTGCACAATGCACATGGTCCGTTTTCACTGGAGGTGCGCATGTCAGCTCGAATTAACGTTAAATGTGCGTCCATTTTTCAATCAAACGAATTGATACCGCTTTAGGAGGAATAATAAAATTGTTTCACACCTCAATGGACTATGATGATACATTGTTGCTTGGGATTAAAATTGATGCATGCTAATTTCGTCCAATTATGTGCTTATTGGGTCAATTGAGATGAGATCATTATGTGGCTAACATCAAAAACACCCAAACCATTATTGGTTGATCTGTAATAGTTGAGATAGCTCAAGTTTAGTTCATTCGGAGTTTAGATTGAGCTTAAAATCGTTGTTATGTAAAGAGTGAGGCACACCGTTGCTGCAAGAGCATTATCACTAGCGACACCTTGTGGCACCGATAGTAAAATCCTGTGTGTTACAATGTATTTTTCAACACATTACAATCGGTGCCACCAGGATCGCCTGTGGTATATTGCTGTTGCAGCAACCTTGTGGAGTGAGGCAAAGAGAGCGGGCAGCGGGGCAGGGGCAGAGGAGAGAGAGTGAGAGAGAAAACTTTCGTCAAAATAACAGGAAATATTCGAAATCCATTGAATATTTGTGCATAAGAGGATTGAGTAGCGTATTTCAATATTTTATCCTCATCGGCAAACGTCGACTTTCCCATTCATTTGATGTGGATAGAACATGAGATGTGCTGAGAAATGCGATTACATCGCACCGCACCGCACTAAATTCTTGAACGGAAAATGGGAAACACCAATGGAATAGCTGAAATCAATACATTTATTTTGAAGAGAGGGAAAGAGAGGGAGGAAGGAATATTTTACTTACAATTATGCGAGCATAACAGACATTCAATGCATACATGTGATATAACGGTTAACGGTTATGCGCCATTTCTTCGCTTATTATTTCTTACATATAATCATTGTCATTTATGCTCGGGCTAAACACACTACACACGCATTAATGCTTATTTGACTGCGTCCGAGCCGAAGCAATAAACAGTGAGAAAGTTTACTCCTCAAATATGAATCACGTATTTCTCTGCATCGAATGTACCACCACTGCTATCGATGATTGCTCATAAAGCTCGCAATATGTTCATTACAATGGTTCGAATTTATGCTATATTTTCTTTCTTTAACTGTGGATTGCTGGGGCGCATTGTTATATTTCTCCCTCAACTTCTACATCTTTATTTATGTTGTAATCGGGATGAAATGTTCCGGGGATCCACTTGAATGTTCATTGAATTTGAACACCTTAAATTAAATTTTCAAGTGTAAATCAACAATCGGCTACTGGATGAAACAAAAAATAAACCTATCGAAACTTGGTTTGGTTCTTTTTCTGAATCGAGCACGGAATTTATTGTGTGGATGTGGGCCCAAGAAGAAAAAAATTGGGTTACTAAACAAATTTAGTGTTATAGACAACTGAAGAGATAGCATAAATTTGAACATCCCCCAAGCATATTGTTGTGCTGAAAAACAAATTCCCATGCATATCGACCCAGATTTCCCATTGTTATCAATGAACAAAGCGTTCAAGATCTATGACACAGTCAGATCGGAACAGAGAGCAGGCACAACAAAATTTGTGCGACAATGGGAAAGACACATCCGACCAGGTGGCAAACGCAAATTCAATTCATGTTTGTTGCTCGGGCGGTGTTGCTGTCGAAAATGCCAATTTACTTAACCCGTGCGAATCATGTTCATCTGAAACGAAAATTACGATTAATTTGAATTTATGTTGCGCAGAAGATCACTTATAGAATATAGATATCAAAGCATTAGAGGTGGTATGGTATGGCATGGTATGCGTTGCGCCTGCACAAAACATCGTTTGCACCGTAAAATTTATTTATGTGTTTTTGCACTTTGAGTGCGGCCGCATTTATCACTCACACTCACAAAACACACCGGTATCCCTCGTAACAAACACGAAATGTTTCATTTGGGACCACAATTCCGAAAATTCGATCCATTTATTTCATCATTTATTAACGCAATTGTTTGCTCACGTACAACACAAGTGGAATCGGTTCGGTTTGCGTGACATGCTACGCGCGCAAGAATGCTCGACAGTCAATATTAAGGTATTTGATCAGTTTTATATAATGATCATAATTCGGACAGTTGTTCCAAGAAATGATTTCGCTCGTGGCACCTAACGAGGAAAACAGAATAAATTTCTTTATGTTTTTATTCAATTTTTTCCATAATAAAATATGGAAAACGATATAATTACGCATTACAGGAGACGTTAAAAATATGCATTCATTTAAATAATGTGCAGAAAAGAGTATCACTTGAATGTGGCTGAAAAAGAGGCAAGAACACAAACACTAACACGCACAATGGGTGTGTGAGTGAGATCCAGACCGAGCACTGAGTCTGAAATTGAGTGTGAGTGTTACCAGGTGCCGTGGCACATGCAAAGTAAGCAAACCAAAATCAAAAGCCAATGACAAGCTCACGCCTGGTTTACGCATTATCTTCTAGTTTTTTTTTTACTTTTTTCTCTTGTTGCTCTTTACTTTGAATTTTTTTTTTTTTGTTGTGTGTATATTCCTTTTTTTGTGCGCTCGTAAACGACCGAAACAAATCTATCGCACTTTTTTGGCGTCTGCATTCCATTTCCCATGCTGTGAGATCCAATAAGATGATCCGAGACGTGCAAATGACACAGAATGAGAATGAGAGACGAATAAAGTTTGGGTTTTTCGACATTACAAAACAAAGAACAAATCGAAACGCAAAAAAGTGTATACACCAGCTACGCACAGCGAATAAAATAAGATAAATTGCGCACTGAGCATAAGACGAAGAGAGAGAGGATGCACACGAGGAGTCGAAAAAAAATAACACTAACACCAAAAAAAGAAACAACAACAGCGCAAACGTTATGTATAGCTATTTGTATGATTTTTTTCTCTCTCTTCATCTTCTTCTTTTGATTCTCCGCGCTCTCCTTCATTGTATGTATAAATATCCAATGTTCGGCACATTCAATAAAACACACATACTTTACTGTCCAGTGTTATGCATACACCACGCATTTTGCCTCAGCAGCCAGTACGCTATATTCAATCTTCACCGCACTAGACCAGACCAGAATAATACAATATTTATTCTGATTAAAATTCAACTCACAAACGAGAAAATGTTCTTTCTGTGCAGTTTGGTGTGCGAGAGAATATGCTTTTTTGTTGTTCGCTGCTGCTCTTGTTGTTGCTGCTGCTAGTGGTTGCCTCCATTCTCTTGCTATCTTCAATACAGCCGATTCACAGCTTCCAGTGCAAAAGACTTTGCGTTTTATTTGAATTTTGTTGTTGTTGATGTTATTGCTTCTTATCATCATTGTTATACACGAGGCGAGTGTATGTGTGTATGTTTGTGTATGTTTGTGAATGTCAAAAAACTTTTATACACGGGATATTATATTTCCAATATGTCCATTTTGCTTTTATCCATCCGAAAATATAGAGAGAAAAAAAATACTCTTTACTCATCAGGGACTAAGAGGTGGCTTATTTAACCGAAGCGAAAATTTAATTCGATCATTCAAATCAAATGCCAATCTCTTGTTGAATGCACGCAAACTCAAAGGTTATTGTCCATGTTTCGTTTCCTAGAAGGTTACTCACAAGAGAGACCGAACATAATAATGCACCGGAAATACCAGAAATGCGAATAAAAAAACACAGATGGACCATTTAAAGCGAAAGAAAAACAAACTCACTTCTGAAATTGATTGAAAATAAAGTAAATAAAAAAAAATTTATTTCGTTAATTTATTAGCTGATGAAATTATCCTTTTATGGATATATTTATTTCGCAAATTAAACGCAAAAAATTATCATATTGATTTGATGTGATTGAGCGCATCTAACGAAACAGTCCCTGCTATTCGTCACACAATATAAAAAATATAGACGTATATTTTCCATATTGTAATTGTACAAAGACGTATACCACACAGTAAGCAGTGAAATCCAACAATTCGAGGAGAAAAACAAGACCGCAGAGCGTAGCTTCGCTCCGCTTTGCGTTCTTGAGATTTTAGTTACTTATTCTATTTTGTTTTTTCACAACAAACTATTTTTTGGCGCACTACATGAAATGTATTTCGTCAAAGTAACTTTGAAGTAATATATTTATTTGCAACAAAGTACAGAAAAAAAATTCTTAGTTATTTCAAAAATGAATTACAAGATCTTGGATTTATTTCTTTTTTATACTGCCTTTGGTTTGAATAAAATAAATAATATGAGCAATGAGCATAGGATCGAAAGTCACTTTAATTCTGTTCAAGACCCAGAAAATACTGAACGAAAAAAGCTTGAAATAATGTAATTTAAAAAAAAACATTTTATCATAAAAATTTGATTGGCGCTTTGAGATATTTTAATTAAATAAAAAATATGAGCATAAAATTCAAATTCACCATGATTTGTTTCAGTACTCAAAAAGTATTAAGAAAAAAAAAACCAGATTAGTAGCTCTACATTTCATGTAGTGCTGAAAACCCCAAAGAAAAAAAAGAAGATGAAGAAGAAGAAGAAGATGGAGAATAAATGTGATGCACGCAAACACATTATCCATCTAGCTGTTGCCTACCATAAAGCGTTGTGAGTACTCACAGTGTATATATCTCAGCTTTTCTATCTCTATTCTTCTCCGATACACTCCTTGTATCGGTTGATTTCATAAAGAACGATTCGTAATATGTATGTATAATAATCATCTACAGTATGCATACCCTATCTAATGCAATCCAATCCGATTCAATACTTGCTCACTCGCTCTCGTTCGGTGTGCTGTATATGTCCCCCACCTCTCCGCATAAGCGGGGAGAATGAAAGAGCGCGGGCGGCAAACGGCCGAGCGAGCGAGCAAGTGAGCACAACACACAAGCGGCGAGGAGGCAAAGCCATGCAAAAAGAAAAGGCAAAGTGGAGCGAGGCAATACGTATGTGCGTTTACTGTAAAGTTATTCTTTTCTATATTCCCTGTCTCGTTGTTTTGGTTGCCTCATTCTTCTCATTTTATCTTCTTATTCTTCTTCATTTGTGTTTGTAACTGTGTGTTCTTTTCTTTCAGTTTTTTTGTTGTTGTTGTTCTTGTTGTTGATCCTTCCTTCTGCCGTTTTCCCTTTGCACACTCACACACTGCTCGACTCGACTGTCGAATTATTTTGTTTGTTGTTGGGCGCGCATATCTTTTCGTACCGCGCGCCACTGCCTCTATCTGAGAGTGAGTTTTTATATTATGCTAACTTCGTCTTTTATCCGTTTTTCTTGTGTGTCGTATTCTTTCCATAAGCTTAACAAAGTTACATACGGTTACATGCAGTCAGACGAAGCGAGAGACAGAGTGAGAGAGAGAGAGAGTAAAAGAGTGCACAAATGTTCAAATGAACGAAAGAGTCGGATGGAATAGAGCATAGCCGAGCCAGGCCAAGCCAAAAGCATAGCAGATATGCTAAATCTATACATAAACACTACGACCTCAATAACATGCACCTATCGCAGAGAGAGACACGAGCGCTCGTGTATTCTTGCGACGCAAAAATTGTGAGATGTGTGGCTCGTCCTCCGGAGAGAGCGAATTTCAATATCAAGAACAATCAATGAAACTCATATCAAATAATCGAGATTCCAGTGTATGTACTTAGCAAAAGATTTGCACACAAATTTTTGCGTTTAGGTCGGTATTTTCTGTTTGTACTCTGTTTGGTTGTATATAGTAGCACCATGAATCGAAGCATATGAACATATAAAAGTAACAACAATCGCGAGCAGTGAACATTATCAACAAGCAAGAATGATGAGAGAAGAGAGAAAGAGAAGAAGGATTGAGTGCGCGAGCACGAGAGTAGGAGCGAAAAGAGAAGGAGACAGAAAAAAAGAAAGATGAAATGAAATGCTATAGCACATGCATGATTTTATATAACGCACTGAAGCGGATCGCACATCTTAATGCAAGTATACGGATTTTTTCTCTTCTGTATATTAAATTGTGTAATTTTTTGCACGTTGCTTCTTCCTTTCTTACTTTTTTCAATTCGGCGCGACAAAACTCAGTAATGCGTTCGTTTATAAAATGAAAAACCCATGATATATCTCGTATGAATGATACATTGTCAATTATTGTAATTTCCACGGAATATCCTATGATCACTATGGAATTTCATTGAGCTTTTTTCTGTGTCTCTTCCAATTTTTCGTTCCTCCATCCCATGTTGAGCTTTTTTTTACGTCCCGATGTTTTTCCCTGTCAGTCGAAGCGCACAAATGAGAGAGAAAAACGTTGACTATGACGTCAGTATGAACATTTCTCTGTTGACTTACCGACAGATTTGCCTTTTTGCATACATAAGACCGACAAAGCTTTGAATCAAACAAATGAGTAAACAACCACCCAGATTTCTGTTATTTAACAATGATCAAAAAGCTTTTTGCTGCTGCACCCGATTCCTTACAAGCACACAGCTTGTGCACACTCCGACACACTGGAAAATCATGTGCGTACAGGTACTGGATGCAGACCAAAGTGTGCGAATCGACCTTAAACGTCCTTTGTTGTTTCGTACAGTTTAATCATGTGGCGCGTCGACGGTGGATGTAAGCGACAAATTCGAATTCATAGAAACTCGTGCGCTTGATCGCATTTGAGATTTTTGAAGTCAAACACCTCACCGATATTCAAGCTGAATGATCGAATCTAATTTTAGAGGGAGTATGTGTCAACTGGATACTTTTATATATTTGACAAAAAAAAACGTTACACTTTAATTTGATCTGATTTGTCGTTGTTATTGTTGTGTGCAAGTTGAACGCTTCCAGTCAGGCACCATAAACATCGTTAGCTACTGAGCCGTGCATGATCTCAAGACGAGCAAAGTGGAGCCTCCGACCAAGGAGTAATCACGCTAAACGAGAGAGATCAAAAAGTGAAAAAAATACGAAGAAAAAAATATGTGAAGAAATTTGCCAAGCGAATTGTGTAAATATTGGGGGCTGTATGCATAAGCGTATCAATATCATCGGCAAAGTTTTTGTCGCTGTTTCGGTTGGCTTTCGACAAACAAGAGGAAGAGAGGAATGGAGGACCAGAGAGAGAGAGAGAGGGAGAGGGAGAGTGAATAATTCCCATCAAGTTTGCCAAGTTTACAGTCATTTTGCTAAAAAGACCAAAGTATTTGTTATATATTGGACACTTTTGTAGCGGTGTAGCTGTGTATCGGTTTCGGCTTGCATATGATTCTTAAAGGTTCTGAACGTAGGAGTATGGATACTTTACGCACGGTATTTGCGAGATGGCACAAGACAGCTCATCATTTGTTTGTTTATTTGCGTGCATGGTTCGCTCTCACTCTCACTCACTCATTCTGGCTGTGTATACGTGTTGGTGTGTTGGTGTGTGTATGTGTGGGTAAATGTACGTTTGGTGTTGGGTCGTTGAAAATGAATCAACTTTGCGGCCGACCCGAAAACAAACATTGAAAAAGACAATCTTACGCACTTCAAACGTATTTATGCTTATGTACAACGGGATAGAAACAACGCAATATACATTTTGCCTCATACACACTACCAGGCAAACACGAGCTCAAGCATATACACACACATACATAGAGCCGACACTCACGCATAGGGCCATTTGGACCAGAATGAGATTGTGGTGTAATAATTAAGTGGGTGGAAAAATCTTTTTTTCTTATTCCACAATTCTTATGCTCAATCCTCTGGTTGCCGATTCTTCTCGGGTCCTGCTCATCTTGCTCACTTAAACTTTCGCATTTGGATAAATACTAAAGTAACCTAGCAAAGAGAAGGAGAGCCATAGGCATCGCATCTATACAAAACACCGCATAACATATAACATAGCAGAACAAGGCATGAACGTAAGACAAACGACAACGAAGTCTTTTCCATGGACTCGTTCTCTCTTTCTCTCTACATCCACTCCATCCTTTTTCTTGTGTCCCTTCTTTTTGCTCTCGCTCTCTTTCTCATCTCTCACCATTTTGCGTTCGGCTCTTGCAAATTCCATCAAGCTACTGATGTTCTTTTATATAGTGTGTTCTTTGTGCGTACAATGTTAGAACTGTTTGTACTTGTGTGTTTGTTTCTCTGCTTATCACTGTATCATTGTTTTCATGATTCTTATGTGCTAGCAGACTAACATTTTGAAAATTCGTAATCGTATGGCAGAGACTTCGACGACGACGACGACAACGAAGAATTCGACGATGACGCTGAAGACGACGAAAGACAGCGATGGAACGAACCAACCGACGAAATGAAAGAACACGGCGAGCTTATGATGTTTAACTGAACGACATAAATACAATGAGTCAGTGAACGAATAGCAATGCACGCCGAGGGAGAACGTTGTAATAAAGGCCCCATAAAGATACAATATTTAGTTACTGCTCTGCATGCAAACTGTACTGTACGAAAGCAATGCACGACCCGTTGTAGGCATAATTTCAAATGTGTTTTGCAACCTATTAATTCAAACATGCTCAAATGATCGCGCGATCTACGCAAAACGCTCGCAATAGAATGGAATGGTTTCGAATGAATATACAGGATAGATGTATTGGATGGATTTTAAAAGCAACAGCAACGGAAGCAGCAGCAGCCGCATCAGAGCACCATCAACAAAACAGAAGAATAAATAACAACAGAACTGAATGGATAATTCGAAGGTATGTGTATCTAGTCGTCGAATGTATGGGCGAATCATACTTACACATTGTGTAAAATAAAATATATAATCTAAGCAATTCGCTTGTGCTAGCTCACTCTCGCTCACTCTCTGTCGTGTCATAATCAACAACATTGAATATCATCGCCATCGTATGCCGTCGTTTTGTTTCTGTTCACCGACATCGTTGTCTTCACGGTTCTTTACGGTTTATGTGGTTCGTTGCACGTCTCATACTGTTTTTATGACTTTGGTAAAATTGTGACGCTGTTTCAACCGAGCAGATCGGGGCAGGCAGGCAGGCATGCATACAGACAGCATCGAAATGACGAGTGGGAGCGCGAACACGACTTTATAAGAGTGTTCACTGTGTGTCTCTTTCTATCATCTCGCTGATGCCTGAGCCTTCACTCTGGAGGCATATCATAATTTTCGTTCGAAGCGAGTCAAGTTCCATTCCGACTTGATTACGTATCGATTTCAGTCAGCCACGCTCTTTGGCACTGCCTTTTCGCTGTCCGCCGTTAAAGATTTGTCATCATCATCATTGCCATTGCCATCACCATCACCATCACCATCACCATCATAGCCGCTGTCATCATAACAAAACGGGAACATTTTTACACTTTTCATCCGAGTGCCGAAGCGCAACGATGACAGCGACGACGACAGCAACAACAATGAGACGAAGAAGAAAAAAATGATTCTTCTGCAAACAATTTGTTAGTCATCCCGTTTCATCGTTGGCATATCATCGTACTCAGCAAATGCACGGAACGGTTTACTTTATGTCTGCTTTCTTCACATCAAATGGTTAATTTCGAACAACCAAATTGCAAAGGGGATAAAATCGTATAAATTCGAAATCATTACCATCTTTGCTACCCAATATTGTACAATACAAGTCAATAACGTGATTTTACGATGGATTTCGTATTTTTCCATGGTGTCAATGTTGCGAACAAGGAGCGTGTTTGATACGAACCATGTACGATGGGATTTAAGAAGAGACATAGAGCGAGAGAAAAAGGGAAAGTCGTGAAAATAGGGCCTGTGTTTCGGTGTTATTCTTCGTCAAATTTTCATCTCTTCACCAACGATTACGACGAATGGGCAAAATGTGCCCGAAAACAACCGAACTCATAGAGAATATTGACAAATATAAAACGAAAAACGACATCATTTTCCACCAATATTCGCACAAGATTCTCCCAATGTAATTCCATTCCATTTTCAAGATCTCCCGTAATGTTGGTATTATATGCGACTAAGGATCGTCCAATGGTTTTGTTTACCCACACCGCTCTCTCATTCACTCAATTCTGGAGTTGATGTTGTTGTTGTTGCTTCTTCATATCACATATAAATATGATGTGTGTGTATATTTTCCGCGCTCGGATACAATCGTAAGCGAGCGAAGCGAAAATGTGAAACAAAAATCCATAACCAACCAACCCGTGGGAATCTAATCCACTCGAATCACAGACATTAATTTTCAAAACCAGCCGACGACGCGTATGCTGCACATTTATTTAATGTGTGCTCATTTTGGCATTGTACGCGATCCGTAAGTATGCACTTACTTACCCATACCATACCATACCCGACCATGCAATACACATACTACATATTCCCCATAACTTATAATAGATGTGCTATGACAATGATGATATGTGATAGAGTGGTGCGTTTCGACTCCTATTTGGCACGGCGACACTCCGCTCGATTGACTCACTGGCTATTTCCATCACATTTCTTCCACTGTCTGTCTGTCTGTCTGTGTCTCTTACGTCGACTTCACACAAACACACAGACATCGACAGCCCAAAAAGAAGTATCTCTCTATCCAGGCAGCAATCATCGGTGCAAGAATGGAAATGTGAACCACCCTAATACCGAGTTTCATTGCAATAACTGTTTAAATGAAGAGAAGACTGGGAGTTGAGCATGTTAATTCTGCGAGTACACCACAACAATATAAACAAATAAACGTCTAGTGTTAACATTCTAATCGTTTCAATAGTAAGTAGTAAGTCCTGAATTGTAGATGAGCGCGCGCTCGCTCGCTCGCTCGTTTGCTCATATTTATACAGACACAAAGAAGGCTCTTTCTCGGAAACAAACACACCAACACACACTTAAATCTATATATGCGCACACAAACACACATACATATTGCTGAATGCGATCCCGAAACGCAATAATAATAACTATGCTCGACAATAGTATGAATCAATGCATTACATGCCGCATGAAATTTATACAATATATTTATTTATAAATATACAATGCATTTAAACAATACTGATGAATGCTCTTGTACGTTGGTATACACACATATTGTGCTATGACAAATGCATGGATATTATGCTTTTCGCTCAAATTGCGCACATCATATGAATATCAGTTCGCTCGGGAATATGTCTAATGTATATGCATATGTGTGTTGTTGACACATAAGGTTTTTGGTGAGTGTTTTCCAATCTTATTGATACCTACTATGGTTCTAATTAAGGTATTCTATGGTCATCTAGCTATTACCCTTTCAATCTCATAAAATATTCACGAATATATACGCATTTTGCTCCAATGCTGTGCACAAACATAAAATACACACATGTAAGCCAGCTTGGACCAAGAATGCATCTAATAATTCTATGGGTGAGATTGAGAGTGGAGTATGTTTTTTCTTCGGTTTATATTTTTGAAAAGGCGAGTATGTTTTCTGATGATTCTGTTGGCGTTAAAGTAGAGTATGTTGTAGTACCGTCTAGCCTCCGCGGTCTTCATGGTTTTCGCGCAACTGATAAAAGATAACAACATGGTGTCTTCGGCAAAGTTGTAGTACTCGAGGTCTTCTATAACTAAGCTGAAGACAGTTATCTCTTATCTCTTATCAGTTGCGCGCAAATCGCGCACATAAAAAACCAAATTTTATATAGAACTTTTTTTTCTTATCATTTTTCGCGCTTTTCGCGGAACTGATAAGAGATAAGAGATAACTGACTTCAGCAATGTTATAGAAGACCTCGAGTGCTACAACTTTGCCGAAGACATCAAGTCGTTATCTCTTATCAGTTCCGCGGAAACCGTGGAAAACCGCGAGGACCCGCTAAAAACGAACATACTCGCTTTTAACCATTTTTAAGTCGACAGAAACTTGCTCTTCTCTTTCGTAACAAAGTCAATGAAACATACACTACTCTCAATCTCACCCATAGAATTAAGAAACTTATCTCTTTTCAAATCCACTTGCATTCTTTTGACCGGAGAAATTCAAAAGGACATCATCGCTTGATATGCAAATTGCAAACACCTCCCAGAGGAAACGACCGTGATGACCGATGATGATTCGGTCGACCTAATGAAATAATTAAAAAATATGCAATCTTGGTCATTTTGCATACATTAAAGATGCCATTTATACATCGATTTTGCCTCAAATTAAAGCCACTCGAGTGATTGATTGGACATTAGACTTGAACAAACATTATGTTTGGTGTGCATTGAATTGATTTACAAATTAAATAATAGTACATGTTACACATACACATGCACACACACGCTATGCTAAATCAATTCTACATAAATCTCAAATTGTATTTATATATTATGCACATAAAAACAGGGTTTGATTCAAATATATCTATTCTAGTTTTTCTATCCGTTCGAATACTGCTTCTTCAATTCAACCAATAGTTTCATTTAAAAATATATCCAATTTATTTTTAATCAGTTCATAAAATGTAATTAAGTATCAAATTTGGTTGAAAGTGTATTTAAATGAAAGTAAATGTTTTGGTGTGTTTAGAATTCAGGAAATCGATGCCCTGCGGTATATATATATATGTGTGTATACTGTATATATCATAATCGCCTGTTTTTCCATCAAGTGGTGTGAAATGTTATGCTGTATGTGACTCAAAATCATCCGCTCGTTCTCTTGCACTCTCCTTGTTTATTATGATATTTCATATAATGACACAATATTCTCGTCTACATAAAGTCACAAACGCACAAGACGACAATGATGAGAGAAGATGATGACAAACCCCATAAAAGACTCGCACACACAACACACAAATCAACAATATGCGTTATTCCAAATCAAATAAACCAAAGTGTGATTTTTCTATTTACTGCATTCACTCTCTGTTTCGCTCCCTCTTTCTCTATCCCACTCTGTATCTCGCTCTCGCTCCGGCTCCCTTCATATATTTTGCAGCCAAGCAGGAAAATCAATCAGGAGTAGTCTGATGCAACGCTACGACTCGCATTGCAAATTTGTTGGATTTATTGAATCCGCCGCCCCTAATAAAACAACCAGAATAAAAAAAGAAAACAAAATAATAAATATATGAGCGAAACCCAAAATGAAGAGTTCGAGAAATATCTTTTTATGTTACGTGACCTAAACGATTTCGATATCGCTGGAAAGAGAGAAAAAATCGGCAGCGGCAGCGGCAGAGTGACAAGCCGCGTGTGTCTTTTCCATCTTCTATTTGTTACTTGACTGTATTTTGACAGGCAATGCAAACGCATTACGTTATTCATATATGTATGAGAAATTTTGGCTTCTGCTTTTATTATTGAGTGCGTTCGCCAATTGCAAGTACATAATTCGGTTATGCATAGACTCATTTGTTTGAGCGTATCTTGAAGCCCAGAGAGAATTGCACATTACACTTTTGCATTGAAATTGGGCGCTCGAAAAACAACGCGCTGACTTTTTTGATCACCCTCGCCCGGAAAACTACAAATCTAATCACCGAATCGATTATGCCAACACAAAATGGTTTCATTTGAAAAGGCAATTTCAGGAAAAAATTAAGTGAAGTTTGTTTTTTTTCGGTTGCTGGTGCTGATATTATGTTGTCTTTTTTCAGGTGTGACTTCTTATCAAAGAAACAAGTCGTCTAGATCTACCGCAACAAAAATCTTATTCGTCAACACATGCATTCTCTGACGACACTTGAATCTCATCACAGAAAGAACATTGGTGAATCGTATTTTGTAGGAAAAAAATGTGGCTGGAACGCTTTATATTTTCCATTATTTACAGTTTAGGTTGAAAAAAATAATCTGAATTGCGATCACATAGTGATATATGTGAGCTGAACCACCTTTTTGAGAGACTTTTTGTTGGATTTATAAATCATTTTTCGATTTTCATTCAACATTGAATCATTCTAAATTCTCAGAAGCAATATGAATCAAATGCAGTGTACTACATCATATTCTCTCGATTTTATTTTGAAGAAAAATGCATGAAACTTGATTTAATGCATAAATCATATCGCGACAATGAACCACATTAAAATCCAGTAGATTCAATCTACTCGACTAGCATTGGCTAGTGACTAATCGTTTGCACACCAATAAATCGAGGAGAAAAAGTGAGTATGTGAAATTCTGGATAACACTCATCCATGTATGATTTTAACATACGTCATCACAACTTTAATTTATCTTATTCCTTATGTGATTTGTTGTTGTTACCATTCAGACGGTAATTTTTGCTGTTTCCGGAAAATATGCATGATATTTTTTGTTGGATTTTCTTTTTATTTCATTTCTTCGTATTTTTTCGTCTTCAAAATAGACGCCCTCGTATTTTCCCTTGGGCGTTATTTTTATATTTAAAATCATTTTGAAATACTACGATCATTTACTCCATGATCTTGTTGTGAATGTGAACAAAAATATATTTACAATAGTCATTATTAAAGCGCATTTTCAGATTGAGACGCATAAATCGGATTTGTTGATACAATAATATAATGAATTCGGCGAAAAAATTCCGCTTGCGCACGGTTTCATTTTTGAAGAAAAAAAAGAGCACACGATCGTTGGCGATCGATAGAATTATCCAGAATGTATGGTAATAAAATTCTCTGTCATGAACGATGACTAAATTGGCAAAACTTGCTTCAAACGCAATTATTCGGCGAGAATTTCATGCAAATGATGGGCTTGCACATGGCCAAGACACAACCGAAAAATTTATTTGAATATTTAGAGACAACCTGTCTCAGTACGACACATCGAAATGAAGTGAAAGAGAAGAGTGAATGTGAGAAAAAGCGACTATAATGAATACAGAGCGAGTGCAATAACACAACAACGTAGATTAACAGCTATCCTGTCATCCACCCGATTTTGAGCATATAGTATAGAGAGATCTGAATTGATGTCACCGTGTGGAATGTACCAGCGACTGTTTTTTTTCTCTCTCCAGAATCACATTATCGCATAGATGGTGGATAGATTCTTTTCTGATGCTGCCTCATAGTCTCGAAAAATTCGAGTGGGACAAACAGAAGATGGAGTAGAAGAGAAAAACACATACACACCAGCGAACGCGCATTGCAATTTTAGTAGTTTGCATCCACATGAGAATGTGAAAAGTGCACTTTTTTCTAAAGCATTTACAGTAGTAGCAGCAGCAGTAGCAGCAGCAACAACAGCAGCTTTCCAATTAAAATGAGTAAAAATAGTTAAAACAGTCGCTGATTGAGCATAGAGACGTTTTCAACATGTGAAAAGCATTGGTCTTTATGTATTCGGTGCGCACTATATTTTATGCTTTTATGTTAAAAAAAAAGAAGAAGAACTGAGCGCAAATAAAGAGGAACGAACAACAAAAAACTCGCACACACACAAGAATGCATGGCGAGCAAGAGAGAAAGAGAGAAACGAGATGGATAAATAAATAGAAGAAAAAGGACCATTAAGTCGAAAGAACGAAGAGAAACGAAAGAAAAACTTTGCGAAACTATAAAAATGTTCTGTAAACTATTCATTCAATAACATAGGATCTGTAGAATAAATGCACGCACACACGAGAACAAACTACAGAGTGAACCCATCTCTCGCAATGGAAGTTTCGCATCTCTTTGCTTGCATTCGGTCTCGGTATCTGCATGCACACCGAAGTCGAAAGTTATTTCCCATAGCAGGCAGCAACGGCAATATTGCATTCTCAATGAACGATATGAACGTTCTGAGCTCTGAGCACTTAGCACATGCAGTACGAATGCATACGCGTAGAATGACAGAAAATGATGTGACACTCACATACACATACACACATGTATACACACAATAACATTTGGAATGAAAAAAAGAAGAAGAAGAAAACATATAGAAAAAAAAGCAGCAGTGGCAAAAACATGCTAAAGTACATACACAACCACTCATACATGCACAAGCTCGACCGAATGGCTCAAGAGCCGTTCTATTCGACTTCGTCCGTCAAGTGTTCGTTGGTATTCGAAGTTTATTTATTTATACACAGCACCGTTTTTGCATCGAAACAAACCAAACCAAACCATTCCGAATCAGAATCTACCACCACTGGTACAAATACACATCCCTTTCGAAAAAGGTACATATAGAGTCGGGTAAAGCGTCCATTGCCGCCGTAGTAGTCGTCGTCGTTTTTTGCTTGTGCATTTGCATCGGGATCCTGTGCTTTCCACTTCTATCGCAACATATACGATGCTTTCGCACATTCACCCGAACCATGAAGCGACGGTTAAATATAATGAAAGGTAATACGCTCGCTTCCATTATTATTACTGTTATTGAATTTAGAAGCAGAGACCAAAATATCAGCTCTTCATTGAAAATTCATCATTCAAATTAGCACGCATTTTCACTGTATACCGGTGAAAGTATGGATTTTCAGGACTGTTGCAGTTCGTTTTCTTACTTTCTATCTCTCTCTCCGTTTTTGTCTCCATCTCAGCCTCATTTGTTCTCATTTTCTCTATCTCAAGTAGCGAAGAGCGAGAGTAGTTGAAAAAATCAAAAATTCAGAATCCTCGTCTCTATTGTCAGAAATGATGATTATTGTACAGCGTATTTTCGGCATGTACACACGGCTCCTTGGCTGTTTGACTATTTGCCGATGTCATATATCATGCATAGCATTCGTATAAATGTGCAAAACAATCTGTCCGTGCTTTCGTGTCCCCTCTCGTGCCATTCTGTAAATAATAATAACAATATAAGAACGTAAGCGTTCACTTATCGTCAAGTCGAGTGAGTATGAAGGTTCTAGTCAGTCTTTGGATATGTTAGCTCGTTCTCGCTCATTCTCCGTTTCCACATTATGGACTCTTCTCGCTGCTGCCACTGCTTTCTGTCGCTCTATGTGCTTGTGTATATGTGCTATATTGAGAACATTCGGCAAGAATAACCTAAATGAGAGAAAAAAACCCCAGTTAAGAATGAAGGAGAAAAAATAAAATAAAATATCAACGACAACGACAACGACGACGGCGGCGACGACGACGACTACGACGACAAAAAGAAAACAATTTAAAAAATGTACGAGTACGTACTACATATACATGCAAGCAATCCCAAATCATACATATACGCACGTTGGATCAACAGCAAGAGACCATACAACACACACTGTCACGTCATGTATGCAGGGCGCGCGCGAATGAAACGAATGTAAATATGTGCAGACATAGACACTAGAAAATAGAGAGATTCATTCCGAATTATAGCTGTGCCATATTCGTATCTTAATAACCATCCTAATAATTTTGAGAGATTATTGAGATCCGATCATAATACCGATAAATCTTAATAACGCTATCAACTTTTTATCAGGTTATTAACTATATTCAAATAATAACGTTATCGGATGAATCTTAATAAGATCGTTTTGAAGTTATTAAGATCGAATCCTGATAATTTATCAACATTCAATCTTAATAATCATCCGGTTTGACACTGCCCTTGGCCCATCCTGGAGATCCACTTCCAGAATTGGGAGCAGTTCTGGTCGATTCTGAGGATCCACCAAAACCCACTTCCAGAACTTGATGATTATTAAGATTGAATGTTGATAAATTATCAGGATTCGATCTTGATAACTTCCCAACGATATTATTAAGATTCATCCGATAACGTTATTATTTGAATATAGTTAATAACCTGATAAAAAGTTGATAGCGTTATTAAGATTCCATCATAATAACGATATCGAACGATATTTTTAGTTTATTACGATATCTTGATAAAAAAAAATCGTGAGCACAGCTATATTCCGAATAAATGCTATGATATAGCGAACTCGGTGCGAGTGTGTATATCTCTCTTCTTCTTTTTTTCTCACTCTCCCTCTCTCTCTCCCTCTTTCTCTCTCGCTGTGTGTATTCCTTCGCTGCTTGCTTTTGTTCATTGTGATTATACACTCTCTGTTACACACATTTTATATCGTATTATAGCATTATTCGAATAGATGTGAGTAGATTGAAGCCGTCCGCTGCTGTTCATACCCAATTGAAATGAAATGATTATTCGATATTTGGGTGACTTGGTTGTTTTTTTTTATATTCCTTTTCTTTCATTCTTTCTTGCTTTTTCTCTTCTACGTCTATTCTGTGTGTGTGTTGTGTTGATTCTCTGCTGTTTCGATCGCTATAGCTGTTTGCTGCCGTTCTGTTACCGTGGTTGTTCACATTGTGGCTGTTGTTGGTGCTATAAATGTTCTTGTAGTCGCCTTTTTGCTATTTATGTGTGTGATTCAATTCAAGTCAACGCCTGCGGGGATAATGGAATATTTGGCTTTACTAGGGTTTTCATCTATATGTATACATATAGATGTGCGTTGTGCTATTAATTAATATGAATTTCATATGTAAGCATAATAATATTTTGTCGGCAATCGACAACGACGACGACAACGATGATGACGGCAGCAGCGACAACTGTCGTCTTCGTCGTCGTCGTCGTCGTTGCTGTCGTTTGCTGCGTCTCGTCAATCGCACGCGCACAGTAATTTCATTCCGAATCGATTCGCTCAAATTGCACTTACAAATAAATTATTATATCGAAATATGTTCAGCCTTATTCTATTCACTGTAACCAGTGAGCTATCACTCACTCTTTGCCACTTAATCATCCTTTCCCCCTCCTCTCGTCTGCTCCTCTGTCTCTTCCTCTCTTTCATCGTCATAATCGACTAGATCCTATTTAATAAATTTTTGTTATCCTTCGAAAGCTTGGTGAAAATTGCACAACAACAGCAATTATCATTCATCACATTGGCTGTCGACCATGTGACAATTCATGATTTTGCTCGGCGCAACTGACTAATGTTACTGGCTACAATCGTTTCTCTTGAGCGCGGGTCCGCTCTGTCTCTCCGTCTCTTATCTCTTCGTTACTTTTAACTAAAATAATGGTAAGGAGTCAGTTTCAAGTACCGTGGAGAATTCCAACATTCCATGCTAACTGAACTTGGATTATCAGTTGCAAAGCACTTTCAAAACTGTGATCTTCATTCATCATTAACCGACCATTCGTTGCGAGTTGAAATCGTACTTCGTTATGGAATAAGTTGAGAGCGAGCGAGAGCGAGAGAGAAAGAGAGGAACTGAGAAAAAAGACCCAACAAATGGCAAAGAAACGTTGAAAAATGTCATTGGATGGACCTTGTCAATAAGAAAGAGAGAAGCTGATGTTGCGAAGTAACAACGTGACGTCAATTACAGATGTCAATCAGTGCGAGAATACAATCAGGCAGATTCAACCCAGCCGAGACACTCGAGAGGGGAAAACAATGATCCAGGTCAAGCACCGAAGTGTCTGTGTTGTTTTCATCATAATAATTTCATGCAAACCAATATGCTCATTTGGACAGACTCAACTGAATTTTGAAGGATCGCCAAATGTAGGACAACAGCAGATTTCCATGAGATTTGCAACACACACACATGCAGATGTGGAGGTACAAATTGGTCGACTGGCGCCATCTATTATTACCGATTTCGGGGATATGATTTTGTGGATTAAAACCCAAAAATATTCCCAAAAATTCGATTAAAAATACAAAGCAGTTGGCAAGTGAATTGAGAATGTCGATATTAGTACGTTTCATAAATGATCAAACTGAACTGATTTCAGGTGCTCGATTTGGTGTCAATACACATTTGAAACACGAACACCGCCAACGAATTGTGTCATTGAAAAGCGGCAATGTTTCAGATGTTCCTTGCATTCGCAAACACAAAATCAATAGGTGTAATATGTTTTGGTGGAACAATATTTACACAGAGGTGCTTCAGATCATATAAATTTTGTTCAATGTTATTGTCTGAATTTATGTGCTGAAGTATTAGCGTCGATAATAGTTTACATTGAATTTTCTGCAAATCAGTCCGATTCGATCGATAATAATCGAAAAAATCGTTCTTTTCTGCTATCTATTTGTTGTCGTTGCCGTCGTCTTCATCGTCTGTGAGTCACCCGAACGAATGCAGCGGTTAAAATATCACACTCTTTAAATCCAATTCTCGACCAATTGGAAACGAGTCAAACGGATTTTTTCGTTTTGTTTTATTGGCCATGTTTTGACGATCCACCCTATTGCTTGATCGTCACACGTATTCATATATCTATGGATACATGCAGTGACGACGGTAAGCAAACTGTAACGCCGCTCTGATGTTATTACTGCTGTTCGCTGTTGCTTTGCGAATGTTTATATCTGTGTGTTGTTGTTTTCGGTTTTCAGCTTATTACTAAATGGCTTGAATGTGTTTCACTCTTTGAATCGTTATCGTTGCTTTTTGCTCGCACTTTTCGTTTTGTTCGAGTGACGTTCGTATGATTAACAATATATGTGCATGTATATCGTACGTACGCTGCCTGCCTGCCTGCCTGCCTGCCTGCCTGCCTGCCTGCCTGCCTGCCTGCCTTGCCTGCCTGCTGCTGCTGCTGCTTATATATCGAGAGTATCTTATGTCTATTGCTTGCGACTGTTGATGTGCGCACACGCTTTCCACCAAACATTTTTCTTGCGTACGAGAGTGTAAGAGTGCGACTAACAGCAACACCATCGTCGTATCCATTCCATATATATTCACACGGCTTCTGTTATGTGTGTGTATGTGTGTGTGTATGCGTGCGTATATGATTTCGAAAATGTAAGTACGGCATGTATCTGCTGCTGTGATATAGTGTTTCCTCTTAAGATATATACAATAACGTCAAACGTTCGGCTAGGGTAAATGCTGCTACACGAGGCCTGCATAATAAGAAAACACACATCGAATTTAGTTCAGACGTAAAAAGAATGGAAACATTTATTTGGAAAACAAACAAATTCGATGAAAATTAAATGATATTCAGTTGATATTATTGTTGTTGTTTGCATTTTGGATGGTTAAATTTGTTATGAATTCGGATCCCAAAAGAGTTTGATTGGTTGAATTGCAAATTTTCGATGTAACTCGGTACTTTTTCCATTTCACATGATGGAACATTGTTTTCGAATGGTATGCATTTACTATGGATTCGAACAGATTTTCTGTGCCATTTGTTTGTGTGTATCTCGAAGCGATGCACATCGCACTTCGCACCTCGTACTCGATCGGCGCTCCAGAGAGAGAGGGAGAGAGAGAGAGAGAGAGAGAGCGCGCGCTTAGCGTATTCAAACCGAACCGAACCGAACGGACGGACCGAGCGACGTTCAAGCGTCAAATGTTTCACACAGAGTGCGAGCGGTTGAATACATATTTTTCCCTCGTACATAGTTTGCCTTACATATTGTCGATACACAAATATTTAAACCGACATAATGCGACAACAGGCCGATTTCCGACGAACTCGAAACGTACTATGCGATACGAGGTATGTGTTGCTGCTGCTGCTTTTGTTGCCATTGGTGTTGTTGTTGGTTGCTGCCGTCTCCGCTGCTACTGCTGTTAGTGTTTTGTATACACCGTTGGTTTTGCTTGCTTGCTGCTCTCTTCTGTGTGCCTCTTTTTTGATAATTTGAACATTTTATTTCTGCTCTACACCTCGTAGTTTCAGTTCATTTTTGACATCGAACAGATAAACGTTTTCGATATTGTGGGTGCCCGTTGTCGAACAATTTGTTATTTTATACACATTTTTCTGCTGTCATATCGTGTATGCTGACTGGACGTATATGGTGTGTGTATTTGCGATATAATTTTTGTGAACTGACATTGTAACATTGTGGTGAATTATTTAATTTTTGAACAATTTTTTTTTCTACTTCAAACAATTATATATTTTTTTCTTCGTTTCGAGTTGTTTCAAACAAATTTTTTGACGTTAATGTGTTTTGGTCGATTTTTAAATTGTTTTCCGCCAATCGATTGATTACAATACATACGAATCACTTATCACATTTTTTTTCCCTGTATTTCTCTCCCGTACTCGCAATCAAAACAGAGAATATGAAAATTTGAAGAGAGAAAAAAAAACGGTGAAATTATTTCAGAACAATGTACATTAGATACAGTCTAATAAAACGACAAACAAATATTTGCATTCAGACGATTTTGGTGTGTTCAAATCAATGTTTTCGCTTCAATGTTTGAATTTGGAAGATTTATACCACACAAACATACGGTAGAGAAGTGACGGTTGAGTAGTTAATTGAAAATTAGAGAAGCAAAACGAAGAACGAGAGAGAAGAAGAAAAAAATACAGCAAGGAAAACAAAGTACATGCGAAACAAATGATTTTACAAGGGATGAATAACATGTGAGAGTGAAGTATAAACGAGTTGTTCCTGGTGATAATTTACAAAAAACATAAAAAAAAACACATCAACGAACGTAGAAAAATTTAATTCAAGAGATAGAAAGAAAGAAGAAACAAGAAGTTTTGTATAATAAAATTCAATCGTTCATCAATAGATTCTGAATAATAAAATACGAAGACAAGTAAAAAACATATGAGCAGAAAACAGTTTAGTCTATCCGCTTGGTAACTTTTTATGAATGAGGAAAAAAATAAGAGTTAATTAATAACATGAAAAAATGAAAACAAAAAGAAACACACACACACACATATATAACTTATGAACTATGAAGAACTTTCGCAAAGCGCGCTATTTGTGAACGAAACATATATAAATTTGTTCGGTGTTGAAAGAAAAACAGAGTGAGAACAAGAGAAAACGAGAAAGAAAGAAAGAAAAAAACATAAAAAATTACCCGCTGCTTATTGTGTTTGTTTTGTAAACGAAATATTTTTTATACGAACAACAATTGTCAATACTGATATATCTTGCGAAGGAACTATCTACCAGACACAGACAAAAGGCAAATCTTTATTGCAAATAATAACTTCAATCAGTTGGTGACACTTTTTTGCGGCTTTTAACGGATAATCTAACAATGTGTTTTGGTAAGTGTCAATTTTTACTATGCAAAAATCCAAATGTCTATTATATGCAAGGAACAATTTCGTTTTTTGAAAATTCCGAAAAGTGTCACGATGCGAAAAACAAAGGACAAATAAATCGGTAAATTCACGTGGAATGAGCTGTCATCATAGCATTTGTTTATGTGTTTTTACGATTTATGCAATTGATTGTGTTAAGAAAATACGCAAATGTGCTGAATTTCTCGTCAATTTTGCTGGAAAAATCTCGCATGAGCGAGAGGAGAGAAAAAATAAAACCGTACACTCGATCCTTCGAGTAATCGTCGTCAATTTGATTATTTGTATTGCTCCGAATACATGTACATATGGCTTTCACTAAACGCCCAAACGTTCCATGCTGATTTTCTCGATTCTCATTCTCTCCATTCACATTTTCCATTATTCCTTTCTCACTCTCAATCGCTGTCACATTCGTACTATCTAGAGATAGATCTCGCTCGCTCTCTTTCACACTTTGTGACAATATCTTTGCGATATGTACGGGGGACCATTCGCTCTAGCATACGATTTCGATATCTAACAGTTACAGGAGTAAGGAGAGCAGTACACGACATATATTGCAATGACAAAAATACCAACAACAACAACAACAGCAACAATACAACACACGACCATAACAAGAGCATCGTAGTAGTAGCAGTAGTAGCAACAGCAGTAACAACAGTAGGAACGGCGGTATGAGCGCCAGCATAGACCGAAATATGCACAAAATTCATGTATCTCCTCTCCATTCTTACCATTTCAATTGATGGGAGAGAAGCAGTCAAAGCGCGTAAATAAATATACAAACAGTGAGTAAATTGACTAATGGAAACTAAAAAGAGCCAGAAGTAGTGGCAACATAGCAATGAGCCATGCTACACCATACCATACCATGCCATACCATTTGACAATACGAAAGCAATACATTCGGAACAAATAAATTTGACCTCTCTTTACAAAGATACCATATCGTCGATACTTACTCTGTTACATGGCACTCGTGTACTCTTTAGTACATGTGTGACTTTTTTGTTGTTGCCATTGCTGTTGCTGTTGCTGTTGCTGCTGCTGCTGCTGCTGCTGTTGTATACTAAATCGAGACTGTTCGCCTTTTTAATTTTAGTGTGTTTGTACTGATATATGCGTGTCTATACCTTTAATGCTCCTGATCATGCGGCTCTATTATTTATACATGTATTGGTGTTTTATCCTCGCCATGGATCCACTTAGTGTTGAAACTACATATAGTTTGCATACCCATAATGTACACACATAAATCTAAGGCAGTGCGGTTGAAAGAGGCAATATTAGGAATTCGTTGCTGTTGCTTTTTATACAATCATTTTTTTTTCTTCTTTCTTTCTCTCTCTACGTTACTCAAAATCGGTTGTGTGTATGTATGTATGAAGAGAGTGGCGAAAGGAAGAAGTAGAAAAAAAACGACGAGCGGACCTATACTTCTATTTCGAAAAGGGGTGAACATTTTTAATACAGTGGTATTGGTTCCATTATGTATTTATGTGTGCAAAACTCTTTTTTTTCAACGTTTCGTCGGTCTGATAAAGAAAAATGAAGAGTGGAAAAAACCCGAGTGCGATGGGAGCGAGGAAAAGAGAGACGGCGCGCGACAGAGCGATAAAGAGAGAGAGAGTGAATAAGGACCCGAGAAAAAATCCCTGCACTTCGACAAGCCGCTAACACACGTAGACCGTGCGTACGATTTTTGTTCGTATGTATATGGAAAACAACAAATGCCGTGTGAAACATGGGCTTATTCATTTTTTTCATCCTTTTGTTAGCAAAGAAAAAAAAGCGAGTCGAAAATAAACCGAAAAAATATATATATAATTCACGTACAAAGAGAGATGAAGAGTGTGTAACGAAGACTCTTTTGGGTACATGCAACAATGAGAAAAATACGAAACCAGCAAATTATTGTGTTGGTTATTTTGTTGTTGCTGTTGTTGTTTTCGTCGTCTCGTCGTCGTTGTCGTCGTCGTATCTTCGCGTCAAATGCAAGAGAAAGAGAAGAACCCAATCAGAGTGAATAAAATGGCAAAAGCAGCAACCTTCCATCTTTTCGCCAACCACTTTTCCATTCTTGTCGTGGCGAGAGAATCTCCTTCATACGCATCACTTTTTTTGTTTTGTACATATATACAGCACAGAAATATCTTTGATTCGGCTCCTTTTGCACATTACTCCTGCACCGAATTCGTTCAGCCATTCAACTCCTCTTATCGCGATTTCTTTCCCATTCATTCAGTGAACAAGAAGCGATCCGAATTATTTCTTAGTCGACTTTTGTCCCACCGAGAACAATTACTGTATACATCTTGACCTTCGGTTGACGAAATATACATTTTCAACCAAAAGAAGAAGAAGAAGAAGCCAAAAAAATGTAGCTGAGTTTCGTTTGAGTTTTTTTCTCTCTCTCATTCTTATCCTCTTCCTTTCAATGGAATAGCACGTGGACTGTCATTGATCCCGAACTGCTGAATTTGTCATACTCTTTCCATTCTTGTCGTTGTTGTTGATTTTGGGTTCGACTCTTGAATTGGACCCAAAAAATGTTCGGAATGGCATATAATTTAACAAAAGGTAACGTTAAAAAAAGGAATTCATCAAATATTTCGGATGATGATAATTATGATAATTTCATGGTTAGAATGAGGCATGACAAAAGGAATCTCTTAAAGTGAGGCATCATCATTTTTTTCTAAAACTTTTTCTTCTTGTATCCGTTTCCGCGAACACTTCTCGATTCATAGCCGATTCTCAATGGGTAATACCTGGCGATACCTGGAAGTGTTGTTGTCCGAGTTCGTTTTTCATTCGGTATTTAATACGTAAATCCGATGGATTGAATGTTGATATAAACACCAAAACACACACAGAGGAAACGCATGCAAGGATGTTTTGCTTTTAAATATGCCGCCTCGCACAATTATAATTCCATCCGAATGCATTGCACCGTGGCATCCCCACAGCTACTCTAAGCCTCAACAGCAACAATAATGCGTCACATTTCAAAAAATTTGTTATTAAAAATTGAGTGGAAAAACAAATGAAAGAAAATAAAAGAGAGGACAGAACGACGTACAGATGAAGGAACGAAAAAAACAACAACAAAAAACACACACACACACCAGCCAGCCAGCCATAGTCACAATGTGCACAGGCAGAACAACTGCTTTTCTTTTGCTCGCAATATGTTGTTGCGACGTGTGCTGTTTGGTCTTTGGTTTGATATGTATGCTGTTGTTGGTGTTTTTTGTGCGTTTTTTTTATCCGTTGAAAACATCGCGCTGAACTGCATCATTCAGTCATTGTGCGCGGCGCGTTCGTTTTAAACCACTGGATTGAAGATATGCCAGCAATTTATGTGTATAGTCGCGATACATTTGGATATCATACAATACACAACACACACTGTACAGTGTACACACAGTCAAACATTGCATTGTATTTTCGGAGCGAACAAAGTTAATAATGAATATGAAGAAGAAAAAAAAATACAGCACACAATCATTGATTGAAGGCAATATCATATTTTTGCAATGAAAACAGAGAAAAATATGCCAATCGGAGAGTATAAAACAGTTGAATCTGTTGAAGAAAAAAAAAGAGAGAGAGAAAGATTGGGAGTGAGATAGAAAGAGAGAGGAAGAGAAAAAAAGGGCCTACAATTCGAGCACCACATGAACACAACCGAACAGAAACTAACAAGAGAGAGAAAAAAACACAGTACGCAAAAGCAATAACAGCAATAGCGAACCAAACACATCGAGCACAGCTTCACATTAAACGCTGAACGATAAATTAAAACTGCATTTTATTGAATATATGCGATGTTTTGAATATTATTTAAATGTGTAAAACATCGAGTGGCATTTTCCATTGATTGGATTTTCACATTGGATGGCGCTCTCGATTGGCATGCTCAACGATCGCTATCTCGCGATGTGATTCCACTAAAAAACCAATAACAGCAGCACCAATAACAACAACGAAAAACCAAAATAAAAAATATTACAGCAAAATATTATCGTATTATCGGCTATGAGTGTAGTTGAACATTTTTCAAAATGACATTAAAAAAAGGCACCTTTTTTATGATACCGTATATTTTTCCGCCGCCGTTGTCGTCGCCGCCACCACCACCACCGCCGCTGTTCCAGCCATCAATATACACCACAGGCCATAAGTTTGGATACCCCTATGAATGAATTTGGCCCAAAATTTTTAAATTTCAAACCGCTTGTCCAATTTCAACATGCTATACGTCGTTGGAAAGGTCTCGGAGAGTACGTATCATTTTTGGTATTAAACATCAAAATCGGCCAGCTTTTGGCCAAGATATGGCTGATTGAAGATTTCGGCCAAAAATTACAAACGGCCATATCGTGGCCAATCGCCGGCCGATTTTGATGTTTAATACCAAAAATCACATCTACTTTTCAAGACCTTTCCAATGGCGTATGTAACTTTTTAATCCGATGGCCCGTTTAAGACTTCGATTTTGGCTCCCACAGCTCAAAGGCCAAAAGATGGCCATAGGCCGGCCAAATGTTATCTTCCAAAACTTCCATTCGGTCAGAATTTCGATATATTTTCATATCCAATACTAAATTTCAAGTGAAAATGTTCAAAAAACGTAGAAACAAACGTTTCATAGGGGTATCCAAACTTATGGCCTGTGGTGTATAAAACATTGTCGTGTATTTGTTAACGGAAAAAACGGTGCCTATCTCTCCATTGCATGTCACGCGCAGCTGTATGTATATATATATGTGTGTGTGTGTGTGTGTTCGATCGTTCGCTCCGTGGCTCTGTATACTTTGTGATTACTATTGAAGTAGTGCTTGATGTTATTGAAAAGAAAGAACTTGATTTGCGTTTATTGTGCGACTAAGTAACATTTCTACGATTTTATATTTCATTTTATTTTTACCTCATATAGTTCCTCGGTCCATTGCCGTACAATATCAGTGCGGCGTTGTAGAATACAATCCCAATTGTAAATTTTGCAGTGGAAAGGAGTTAGTGCTGCCGATGCCGTTGCTGCTGTTGTTGCCGTAAAAAAAAGCAACAACAACAAACAAATGATTTACTAAACAGAAACAGGAGAAGAGGCAGAAAAAAACGGCAGCAACAGCAGCCAATTCCATGATAATAACAATAATAATGCCAAATGATTCAAACTATGCACACATCGAGCATTATATTTCGTATTGGGCCGCGTGCAATACCGTGTTGTCGTTTTCATGGTATTCGTCAATCTTGTACGAATCGAAATGAATTTTATGAATATGAAAGCCTACAGGCCATCAACGACAGCGCACACATTTTCACTCGTACTCCGTGTATATAGGTTTATAATTTTATGCATTCAGTCAGTATGCATTGCGACCGCGAATCAAACGTAATTATTATGACAATGATTTTTTTTTTTGCACTACCACTCACACACACATTCACATGGAGTAGCTCTGGCTTCGTGAGCGTGTATGCGTTTAAACAATTTTGCATCGTTCTTATTTTACATCAAGCTATAAATGCTGAATTGCCGAAGGTCTATATATTCAATAGTGAATTTTTCAAACTCTCGAATACTGTCCGAAAAAAAAGCCCCAATGGATGCATTTAGTTTTATTGCTATGCATATTTGTATTACTATTTGCCATTGCTATTGGCATAGGCAGGAAAAAAAAGAAGCATTGGCTGTGCGGAGAGTGGCCGAGTGCGATTGACGATGTGTTTAAGGACGGAAAATCAACGCGTCTAAAAATACAAAAGCCTGTTTATTCAAACAGTCGTACCCCGTATGTATGACAGGGGACTAGCGTCTAGTTTCGTTTTTGGAAAACCATCACCCATCACATATTCTTATTCATAGTATACTATAGCACATATCAACAATATCATGCACGTATTATAAATGAAAATATGCATATATACCATATATAAATAAAAATATATTATTTCGTGTGTTATATTAATATGAATGCATAATTATAACGACTTTATAATAATTTATAATTATGTAGTTGCTTCCTCACAAATTCGCTCAGCCGAGTTCATTTGATGCAATTTTGATTTGCTTGCGCTAGTTCGTTCATTCACTCGCTTGTTCTCACACACACATCCGATACTGAGCAGCAGCGGCAGCAGCAGCAACGAATAGCGATCAAACGAACTGAATAAGCGGTCATTTAAAAAAAATACTCAAATTAAAAACGATATGTGCCAATGTTTAAATGTGCATCGGCTGAGTGAATGTGAGTGCGTGTATGCGTGTGTCTAGGGCTAGCGCTCCCGTTCGAAGTTCGCGCGAGACAGCACTCACCGAACGAGGTGCAAACAAAGCGTACGCTTCGGAAAATGTGTATCATATTTTTAATGATAAAATGATACAGGATGATAACGTGTCTAGCAGAGCGACATGTTTGCACCGAATCCACGACTATACAGATATATATATCGTATGCTGTTGCTTTGGTGGGTTTTGGGTTCATTCGCCCGTATTTCGTGCATCATGTTCTGAGGCAGAGATAGAGGTTAACCTATCAGTATTGGGAATTTATTTTGCGTGAGCTCAACACCAACCAATTTTATTGATATAATTTGTTGCGTTTTGCTTTTGTTTCGCTTCCATCCTTTTATCACATTTCTCTCGCGCTCCCTCTCACTCTCTCTCTCTCCTGTGCTGTGCCCGAGCACCCGAATATAACCATTATTATCATGGCTAATAAAATATAGTACGGTCATACATTGACTCCAGCATTAGGCGAAGCGACAGCTCGAGTACGAGTACATGCCGACATATTGAAAGCCCATATATTATTTATTAGCGAATACCAAATTCGAACATTTTAGTCTATTGAAGATAATGGTGTGCTGAGCCACGAGCTGAGCTGCGCTGTGCTGTTGCGCCCCGCAAACATGCACAATTTTTGAGTAGCAGCTATAAATCTGCTCAACGCTTTTGAATTATATCAGCCAAACAAAAACCAACCGGTTTATTATTGTAAATGTGCATTCGATGTGTCGCACAAAATATCATCGAAAATGAAATAGACATAGAGACAGAGACAAACGCAGAGAGAGAGAGAGGGAGAGTGAGAGTGAGAGAGAAAGAGAGATATAGATATGCACGCAAACTGCAGCAAAAACAAGCAAATAGGAACAATAACAAAGCAAACCACAACTATTTTTGTAATCGTTCTGCATTCGATTATGATAATGATTATAGAAATTCATAGCGTCGACAATAGCCCAAAGTATACATTTGGTGCGGTCGATGTGTGTTGTGTGTGTGAGTGTGTTTGTACCTTGGGCCTGAGTGAGTGTATATGGCGACATACAACGTACGAAAATAACACCGAATCGCGTTCGTTCTGCACTCTTGCAAATGTCTGTTGAGGTTTATTTATTTCCAATATATCGTTTGCACCTGTATGCAGTTGCACCGTGAAATTCTCTCTCGATCGAGGCTTTGCCATTTGTTTCTGTTTTTGGCCCATTAAATTGCACTTTGGATTGGCTTGTTGTTTTTGTTTTTCGGGCAACGGCATAAACAGCACACATGATCTAAATATTATTATTTGTTAAAACAAAAAGAAGAAGCAACAATAGCAGCAGTAGAAAAAAATGACAATATAAAAAATGAGACGAAATGACCGCGAACATAATAACTCATTGTTTATGTTTGCATCTGAGCCCAAATATGTCACGTCTACTGCTAGACACCCAATTGAACATCGCAATAGTTGCAAAGTAATTTTCTATTCTATTTCATTTTACGGTTTTGGTCGGTTGAAATTGAATTGAATCAATTACAAAAAAAAAACACATTTATAGTTATTGTTATTTTATTGAATACGATGCGCTTAGAATTGTGTATTTGAGAGTTTTTAGAGGGATATACATATCAATTCAATGAACTTTTCGCTAAAAATTAGATTTTAAAATGGCAAAACAATGGATTCACATCATGGACAGCCGATTCGATTGCACGATTTTTTTTTCTTTTACACGAGCACGATTCTGATTTATTTTTTCGATTCTTATTGCCACCCAAAATATCGCATTTAAATTTATAATACTTGCTAATGAGACGGCGATTCTTCTGTGAGAAAAGAAAAGTAAGAGAGAAAAATTGAAGAACGATTGACTTTACTCTCCTCTGAATACGTTAGCTTTTGCTTTAATCCAGAGCCTCAAGAATTCGAATTCGGTATGAATTAGCAAAACGTTCTTCGGATCAAATTGAACCAAATTTGTCTGTCGATTTTTGTAGCAATTGTAAAAAATGTCAGCCGAAAAAAAAGTATAAGAATAAATTGTGCTGTTTTTTTGTTGTTGCCTAAAATGAGTATCTAACTGGTTTCTATTTGATTTTCTAAGTTCTATCACATTTTGTGTATTTAGTTTACATCGTGCTAAGCGATTACTTGCTCGAATCAGTCTTCCATATTGTTGTTGTTATTGCCGTCGTTGTCGTCGTCGTCGTCATCGTCGTCGTCGTCGTCATCGTCGTCGTCGTCGCCGTTGTTGTTGTTGCTAAAATAATTTGTATGTGCTGCGAACGGGTACACGGATAAACCATTCGAAACGATCAAAATAAACATACATTATACAATGAATAAAGTGGCCATGTATTGCATTTTTGCTATGTTGTTATTTTTTTCACTCTTCTCTTTAGCCAATGATGCCAATCGTTCGATTCGCCATTGCTTCTTTCTATAAATCGAAATTTGAGAGCTGGGCCACAGCGCGCGCACGTCTCGCCTTCGTTGAGAGACAGAAAGGGTGAGAGAAAGATAGAGATAGAGAGAGGCCAAAGCTGGGGAAAAAATCTGAGCGCTTACTTAATTTAATTTTGTTTTTATTTCTTTGCATGGTAACACACAAATCCAATCGATTGTCGACACAAAATATCGCTTCATCTCTGCGAATTCAATTTAATGTGTACGAATTCAGAAGTCAGAAAATTATCAACGCGGTCTAAGGCGACAAAGGTTTTTTTTTTGGTTGTAGTTCTTATTGTTCTGGCAAAGTGAGGTACATCGAAATAATAAACCAAGTCACACATAAATCTAGACTATTAAACATTGATAAGTTTCAGTGAATTCAAGCAAAAGTTTGCATAACAATGCGATTTTGTAAGAAAAAAAAATTCATTCTCTTCAATTGAGCGCCGTTTCACTTACTCAATGGAATAGGTTTCAAACGTTCTTACGTATGCTCTTTCATCGATGATGATGACAATGTCGGCAATCGGAATTGATTTTTGGACATTTTGATTGACGAAATTGGGCTCTGGAATCAGCTATCGAATCATACATACCAGCATATGGAGAGTACAACGAAAAAAAATGAAGCAATTAGTATGATTTTTTTGTCTTTTTTTCCATTGTGCACGTGCCTCCAGTTGGTTTATTGGTCTGATTTCACTGTGAATGAGCAATCTTATTGTACAACCGAAAAAAAGAGACACAGAGAAAAACGCTCAAGTGGATACATTTGTTCAAGTCGTTCATGTCAGGTGTCCTTTGTCTGCTTTTCCTTTTTTTTTCTTTGCTCAATTTGTTTTTTTTCGGTTTTCTTCTTCTTTCTGTTACTGAATTGTTTTTTGTGTCTGTTCGTTTGAGTTTCTTTTTTATTTAAGTCTTGTGGTTCATCGATTTACCATCATCAGCATTCGACTGGGCACGTATTTATTATGCATATGCTCGCCTTTTCTTTTGATTTCTGCCCGTTGCCACACTCATTGAAATACGTTCGACGTTGCGAGTCGTTTGGATTTGGGCACATAATTCGTTCACTTTGGTCAATTTTCCGTTGTTTTTCGTCTGTTTCGTATCATCATCAGTCTTTCTTTGTATTTTTTTGAACCTTTTTTTATGGTTTAAATTTTTTTTTGTTCATTCGTTGACGATGCATATGTGTGTGTGTGTGTGTGCAGTTTTTTTTTTCATTCGACTCCTCTGTAGTATTCTGCTCTTTGCTGCTGTGTGTAATATTTATTGTGCTTTCCACCAAACCAATTTTTCAATAAATAATTAAATATGGACATATGTTATTTAAAAATTCTTCATTTGGTATATGAGCTGAGCATGTGTTCGCGGCCGTGTATGCTTGCATGTTCTGAATATTTTTGTTCTTGTGGTGTCCGTGACGATGGTGTGTCTTTGTGGGCTGTCTTGTTTACGCTGCTTTCTTGTGTCGCTATTGATGTACTGCTGCTGCCATCGACGACGACGACGCTGACGCTGTTGTTGTTGTTGATGATCGCATTTCATTGAAAATGGAACAAAATACGTAACAGTATCAAAATAATGCTGGAAATAAATGTTACAACAGCACAAATAAAGGGAGGCCATAGCACATTCGTTCAATGTGCTTTTCTAAATTTTTATATAATTCGTATAAGTTTTTCTCTAGCTCTCTCTCCCTCCCTCTCTCTCTCTCTGTCTGTGTGTGTGTTTTTCGCTTCACTTTTTGTTATTCATTCGTTCATATTTTTGAGGTTAAATTAAACGTTTTTTTTCCATGATTTCTTTGTTTGTGTATTTCTTTTTATTTTAATTTGTTCGTTGGCGTCGCCGCCGCCGTCACTGCTGCTGCTGCTGTTGCCTGCTGTATTATACAGCTCACATTGAATGGCAGTCTAAAATATATGACTTGGTGTCTATGTTCCACACAACAATAGTTCGACACGGTTTTTTTGTTGTCGTATTTAATGAAAAAAGTATACAATTCGTATGTCGTCGATGGCAACGATAAATGAAATACGTACGAAACGTTGAAAAATTTGGTTTTTGTGAAAAGGTTAATGCTTATATACATATACTTGACGGGATAGTTTTCGAACACTTAACGAATATACACATCTCCAGCGCACTCGCGTGATTTATCTAGTAGTCGACGCGACTTGAGTCGCGTAGTTTAGTGGTGTTGTTGTTGTTGTTGCCGTTCTTTTTTTTCTCTTTCCCTCGTTCCGTTTTAAGACTTTACCCGTCAACAGAGCAAACGGTGAGAAGAGAAAACAATTGTAATTAATAATATTGAACGGAATTGAGGCGACGGTGACCCCATCAGAGACACCGAATTTTTGTTCGGTCGATTGTCCGCCACCAATCTCTTAAATATTGATCACAAATCTGATTGTAAAGGTTATTAGGCGAGAGAATCACCGCCGTAAAACGTTGAATGTGACCGCCAATGAACCAATTCCCAAGTGACAACAGCCACAATTCAATTGACACACCAGCTACACCAACATTTACATGCACTTATAATAACAACGGTAAACTGTACATTTCGCGTAGCCCAATAAATATCATAATTTTGACAAACCTGCCAAAACAAATTTTGTTTCTGTAAAATACGGTTTTTTTTTCATGGAAATTTAATGAAAAACACATATTTTGCTCATAAAAATTTATCAAACAAATTACTTTAATTCGTTTATCGAATACACTAAACGCTTCCAGTATTATTTCAAATGACATGTGCACTGGCTCACAAGATGTGTGAAGAGCGAAGAACATCGATTAGGGCGATTATAAAAATGTGCATCTGCAAAAGGTGTTTCGACCATCGTTCCTGTTGTTGTTGTGGTCGCCGTCGTCATCATCGTCTCCGTCTTCGACTCTTCAAACGCACACGCTCACAATCAATTTAAAATTTACATCGTTTTCAATGATCGATGTTATGGCTACGGTTTTTAGTATATGCCCAGAACTGTTGCTGAGTTCATCGAAAACTTAAACGAAGAAAAAACACACGCACATACACACACACACGCACGCACGCACACAGAAACAAATTATGAGAGAAACGAAAGAAAGAAAAAACATTCTTTCACTGTGGCGGAGTTATGGCATCCTGTTCAAAATTGTAAAAGACAAAACAACTTGCCCTAGTTTTTTTTTGTCATCTTTTTTAACCATTGAAAATGTCAGTATCGATTCAGGGCTCATGCCTGAGAGGGAAAACAAAACGACGAACCGAAATAACAAGAGTTTCCGGTGCGATCAATCGGGAGTCAGGCAAAATGAAATAAGATGAAATTCAAGAAGAAAAAACCGACGTTCAATTCGAAGGTGTTTTGAAATAAGTCCCTCATCAATGGAAATATCGATGACAATAACGAATTTTGTGTATACGCTAAGAGATAAAGTTAGTTCGTATCATTTTTGTTGTTGTTGTTGTTCTTTGGTCGTATTCAGAATGAATATAACGAGGGTATCGATATTTAGCGATCTCACTGTTCTTTGATTCGTTCATAATTCATCGTTCGATATGGAAACAGGTCGACAATCAACGATGAAATATAAATCAACGCGACTGGAGGAGAGAATATACGACGACAAATATTCGAATTCCAAAAAAAGATCGACGTGTGGTTTTTTGTTTTTCTATTTCTTTCAATGAAGCACACGTAGCAAAAAACTTAGCCAAATCGTCTGCAACCGCCGCACAAAACTTTGAACTCTCTTCACAGTTCGACGACGGAATATCTCACCCAAAGGTGTGTGTTCGCGCGCACACACACACCTACCAACCTTTGCTGTTCGCTTTGCGTTTGTTCGTTCAAATGGGTATCACACCAGCCGTTTGTTTACAACCGCACATGTCTACACGACATCGCGGTTTCTTTTGATAACTTAAGCAGTGCTTTACTTTTGACATTACTGAACCGAACCGTCTTGTTCCGAATGCGAATTGTTAGACAGTTTTATATTCATCTGGAATGCATTGGCAAGGACAACAACAGTCATTGACAGACAGCCCGGACCCCTCCAATAATCTTGCTCTCGTTCTGTTTGCGTTTTTGTATCAGCGAGTGTATCGAATGTGAACACAGAGTGTTTTCTCCCAATTGGAGCGCAAATCAGATCCTTTCATTGATAACCTAAAACTGTTGCTATCCAACACAAAGATCGGGTAACATCGAACAACAACAACACCAGCAACGACACAATTTTTTTCTTTGCGATAAGGCAAAATGTATCGATTTCAGATGGTCGGTGATTCAATTCCAAAGAGAGCAACGACTGAATTTAATGAAAAATTCAACCGAAAAATGTACACGCTGTTTGCGCGTATAATTCGATATTTCTACTTTTGTTTCAATTTCCAATATTGACTAATAATTTTTTTTTTGTTCGCCGCCATCGTCGTCGTTATTTTTGTTGTTTTGTTTCGACGGTGTATTAGCATTGCCGTTGTATTTCATACCAAATACAAAATCATACTCATCATATTCAACGTCGTTTTGTCGAGGTTCTTTTGTTCTTTACATTATATGTATATATTCGTATTTTTTTTTTTGATTCTCTGTATTTCATTCTCTGTGTGTTCGCTCCCGTCATTTTCATCGGTGTATTGACTTATTTTGCTTTTTCGCTGCTTTTTGCTGCTGTTGCTGAAATTATCTTGTCGCACGTTCGGTGCTTCAAGTTCTGTCTCTGTCGCGCGCACATTTGTACACACCGATTTTGTGATGTGTGTATTCGTGCTGTCGCTGTCGTGACATCGTCAGCGTCACCGATAACCTTCAGACTTTTCATAATTAGACAAAGTCATTTACTGCATATCGTGTGCCATACCGTACGATATTCGTACTGGTTGACAATTTTTTTTCTACTTCTTTTTTCAGTTAAATTTTTATTTTATTTTTTCATATAAATGAATGAGAAGAAGTGGAATAAAAATCTTGTGTATACAAAACAAAACCGAGAAGCAGAGCGAAAAAAAACACCGCTCGCTACATCGGGTAGGCAATGAAGTGTGTGTCTGACGCCAAAATGCTAGACATATCTCGCTGGTGAGTGTATGATTTTTTCTGATCCTCATTACGAATGCAACGTGCTTTTTTTCGACAATTTATTGTTATTCCTGTCGAACGAGTCGATCCCTGAAGAACATCTACATTTACGGCTTAAAAAGTGCGACAATTATGGAATGCGACAGAGTCAACCAGAATGAAGAAAATAATGATGTGAGTGTGTAATACACGTCTCCGGTTCAAAATATCAATTCATTGTTGTTCAGCTTCATTCAGAGACAAAGCCTTACATGTCACGGCATATAAACCGAAAACTTTATGAATGACAACCGGACCACGATACCGAAAAGCTGTACGCCGAATTAAAAAGCCAGAAAATATCACAGACGCAGAGCGACAGAATGCTCAAAATATTTGAACAGTATGTCTGGTGTCGGTGGTGCGTGGTCCATACCGACTGATGTCATGTGATTGTCCTGTAATCGATCAGTTTTACCTTTCTACTCAATAGTAAAGCCGATAATTATTGAATGTGTGCTGTTTTCACATGTGTATATCGCCAATTACGGGCGATGTACAATGTACATTCAATCGAATTGATGAGAATGTGTGAAAGCACGCGCACGAGAGCATTTCGTTCGTTCCGTTCGTTCGCTTGTTTGTATGACGCTTCATGTCTAGAACACATTATATAATTCTCATTTTATCGTTCATGTTCTCGATCGTTTTGTATGATATTTGTCATAATTCGGTTATCTATTTCAAATGCATGATTGTTAAATCTTAACCTTTTTCATCATTTTCTTTTTCTATTTTCAAATTGTTCGCGTACGCTTCGATTCGTGCATTTATCAGCGATAAAAAAAAACAAGATTTACACCGTACAAACAAATGCGTCAGTTATATGCACCATGCTTTGACGCACACTCAACAAATCAAAACAATGCCACTTGAAACAAAATCCAAATAAAATGTTTTCGGTTCAGACGTTTAATGTTCGCTCGATTGTTGAGCAAAATTGAGCCAAGAATTGATTTCGCAAAGGAAAGGGAAACACGGCGAATCGGTCGAACCAGGTTTTTTTCTCATTGCAATTGCATTTAATAACCTAAATTCCGACCAATCGAAATCTGGTACAAATGAAACTGATCTCGGTGCGTGAAGAAACAATGATATGCATCGGCCCGTGTTTTTTCTTCTTCTTCGGTTTCTGTCGGTATCCTCCTATAATTATATGCATCAGTAAAACATTTATTTTGGTTTGTGTTCACGTGCAAAACGGACAAAAGACAGTAGAAAAACAAACACGCATAAATCACGCAGTTAGTGTTGTGACTTGTTCGATTGAACAACATCGAACTGAAAGCGATCACACATTTTGCGCACCATTCTTTTATGCACATTAAACGACAATTATTATTTTTTGTTTGCCGTTTATTTTTAAGCAACCAATTTGTGGGAGAGCCATTTCAGTTGTGTGTGTGCGCGCGCTTTTTTATTGCTTCGCTTTTATTTTGTGCATATTTTGTTCACCTTCAAACCGCAAAAACCTTAAAATACTACAGCTATTTTAAACAAAATTTACCTCCATCGGCGCACCAAACAACAAAGCAAAAAAGCAAAAATTGCGTGATAAGCATAATGCTAATGCATCACTCGCAGAGATATTGTATGGAGCGCGCGCGCGCAAAATGAAACAAAAAAAGAAAAGAATCATACAAATGTAACGATCGACGAAAATGTGTGATTTACACAATTAAGCTAAGTACACAGTTCCTTGTGAAATGAAAAAATTTCTCCGGTGAAATTTTCACCAGTGATCTTTGTTTCAAGTTTTTTTATATTCAAATTGCAAGTATAATGATTTTTGATGTATAAAACAGTTAGCTGCTATCATTATCAACACAACATATCAATAAATTCGTGTTTTGAATTTATTCTTCTATTTATTTTCGCCTCTACAAATTTTTTCACGACCGTGAAAAAATTTGCTGTGACCGAAATATATAGAAGAATAAATTCAAAACACAAATTTATTAGTGTATTGTGTTGATAATGATAGCAGCTAACTGTTTTATACATCAAAAATCATTATACTTGCAATTTGAATATAAAAAAACTTGATACAAAGATCACTGGTGAAAATTTCACCGGAGAAATTTTTTCATTTCACGAGGAACTGTGTACTTAGCTTTATGTCTAAAAATACAATTTCATCACTGGCTTCCATGAGCAGTGAATGTTTCGACTTTATTCCATAAAAAAAAACTTATATTTTTGCCTTTTCCGTGGTGCTTCCCTTCGGAAAAGAAGAAAAAAAAAGAAATACACGGGCCTTTCGAAAATAGACAATCTCTGTGGAAAGTTGGCAGCAATTTTTTTCCTCTTCACTCTCATACTCAAGTTGTTGTCGCTTTTTTTTTCGTTGGTTTTATCGAGAAAATGAAATGGCAGTCGAACATAATTCACCAAACAGATTATGGTGAAAAGCCTGAAATGAGCTGTCGGTCTGGAGCCAAAGTGGAAAATGAACGGATCGTCGATGAAAATGGAGTGTGATGTTGTTGTTTGTATTGCAGCCGAAAATTAGAAACACACCATTTCTCAAGCGAGCATTTTGCCTATGTGTACCGACCGATCAGCGTACGCACTCTCTTGTGTATTTTTAAAATGTGGACTTTTTTTTCTACTGTTTCTGCCTTCTCTTCTTCTTCTTCTTCTTCTTCTTCTTCTTCTTTTTCAACTCAACATTATAATTTATTTAAAGAAAATTGAAGGCACTTTTAATTTCAAACTAATATTCAATTCTATTTTCGATTGTTTCCCTTTTCATCTTGCGGTCTACCGTTCCCTGCTTTTCTACACTGAATTTGCTTGCTCCTTACGTGTGTTCCTCTTCTTCTTCTTCTCTTTTTTCTTTCACTCGAATCATGATGATGCACGCGTTCCGCGCGATCCGATACGCCGATGTGTGTACATTTTAATTCCTTTCGGTTGCCATCTCTCACTTCAATTTTTCGACATATGCCTAAGAGTTACCGTATTATTTATTACCCGAGCTATTTTTACTAACGGAAAAAAAAGATAGTTTATATCGGCGCTGTTGGTGAAGCGTACATTTACAATCGTCAATATTTATACGTATATACATACATATATATGCACAAAGTAATAATAAAACGATTTAGAGTCTTTTTTACATTTCGTGTTGTGTTGCTGCTTATTTTATTTCTATTTCAAACTATAAGCACAGCACATCATATTCAACGAGAACATAGCGCGAGCGCGCACGCACATGGGGAAAAAAACACATATATAGAGACCCCGGCAGAGAAATCAAGCAAACAAAATCAACACACACTCAAAATCGATTGAGATGTGATTATGATTTTGAATTTTCAAGTGTTGTATATTCAAACATACATACGTGGAGGCACGATATTATTATCGATTAAATCAGAGAGGGAGAGAGAGAGAGAGCGGGAGAGAAAGAAACGTTCGATTGGAAACGAAACCGAATTGAATGCGACCAAATAATTTCTGCATTTCGCCGACTGGTTTTGATTATCAATTTTGGTGGAATTGGAGATTCTACGACACACAGAAAAAAAACCGTAATACGCATTGTCAAAAAAATTTCTTCGTGTCAATATTTATAACGGTTTATTTCCGACCGAACACCAAAAAGAATAAAGAAAAACGATAAGCATTTTGTGTTTTTGTCTTGCTTTCGACATCATTGGAATAAGATTCTCATTATGTTATTCGCTTTTGGCGTGAATGATAAAGTAATTGCGCAAATAATCTTTTTTCTCTCTCTCTCTCTCTCTCTCTCTCTCTCTCTCTCTCTCTCTCCCTATTTTTGTAAATAAAACACATACGTACGTGAAGGCGAAAACTACGCATTATCATTAGATGATTTGTACCGGAGTGTTTTTCGTCCCCCCCCCCTTTCATTCTATTTGAAGATATATTATTTTGTCAACAATTTCGGTGTGTCTCTTCTAAACCATTTCTGCCGTGTGTTTGTGTTCGGGCGGTACAATATTCTGCCATTTGCGACACATGTATTCTAATGTACAATAGTGATTTTATTTTTCTGTGCGAAATTTACACCTTTTTTATTTCGCATCCACGTTGTAGTCACCATGTACGAGTACACGTATCATCGGTAGTACTATATGATGAATCAGAGCGTTTATTTTATGTTACATTTAATACTCAAGGTGTCAAATGAATCGCCACTTACAGCAAAAGAAGCAAAGAAAAAAAAACAATGAAATTACACGACTGATTTTGTTGTGTGTTTTTTTCTTCTTCTCCTTTTCGTTTTCATTATTCTCGCTTTCAATTTCGCATATTTGTGTTATTTCCGAATAGAAGAGTGAAAAAAAAACACACATACAGAAAATGTCATTAAATGATAAGACACATATATATAACTTTGCACAAACAATCGATTTGTCATAATCGAACTTCAGCGATGAAATTGCTTTTAATAATGCATTTATTTTGTAATTTTATGTTGGCATTTAAATGCAAACACAAATATAGGGAATGCTTTGCAATTGTGGTTTGTTCGGACAACTCAACGAGAGGAAGAGATATTGATTGCAATCAAATTATATCTATCGAAATATGTGTTTTTGTATGTGGATATGGTTACATTTTATTTTCCAATCTTTTTTTTTCGTCGTCCTGTTTTTTGCAATAGTATTTAATTATTATTCAAGACACACACACAAAAAATAGGTAGAATACCTTTTCATTTATTTTGCAAAAGCCAAATAAAAAAAAAGCCAACGTGTATGACGCACAAAATGTCATGAAATTCAGGCAGGTGCAGATGATGTTCATGTGTTTGCTAAGAAAATTCAATTGCAAATTACCGAAATTGAGATCGGTGCAAATAAAACATTTTTGCATTTTGATACGCGCAATTGAAGAATGAACAAACTTGAATGATATATATATATACTTACACGAAACTATTTGTGTTCATTGAATATTACGGGTCTTTCCGTAGTAAATTGGTCTTTTTTTCTATAGCTTTCGGTTAAATAGAAACAAGTGACGATTTATTTCGTTTCCATTGGCAGTTTGTGTTGTTAATGGGTGAGTTTGTTATCGTTTTTTTTTTCTGATATCGCTTGACATAGAAGCTCTCGATGTTTCATACCTTGATATTATTTCTCAAATTTGTTTGCCCGATATATATTTGCTGTTCAACTAAAATCGAGCGCAAATTTGCAATCACTTTTGACAAAATAGAAACAGAAACGCAGCATTTGGAAATGCCAGCGAAAAATCAATGCAAATCGAAGCAAAATAGAATGGACACGAGGAAATGTGCTCGAAAATCGGGGGGGCTCGACAACATCAACAACAAAAAAACGCAACTCACTCCAATCCAACACACTCGAGAGTTGTGGAGCTTTCAATTCAAATTACGAATAATTATAAATTATTACGAATTAAATATTAGTTGAGTTTATCGACAAAGGCGATAGAGAGATAAATGCTCAGTGGATAGCATTTCCAAAGTATGCATACCTCGTACCATTCTAGTATCATATCGGCTAGTATGTGTTTGTATATATTCATAAAAACGCCACGGAATTGACAATATCTCTCAAAACTGCTGAACCTACATTTCCATCACACACACAAAAAAAAAACAAAAAAAAAGCCACACGAGCTTACATATACACGCGTTGCCTCGCGCAATCGCTCGCTCTCGCACCCCGGATGAAGAGAAGAGGTAGAGAAAAAAAAGCTAAACATATTTGAATAATTGTATGTACGCTTTCGATATATTTCACTGCTATTCAATTTGTTGATTTTGTTCACAATTTTCAATTGCGACTGACCTTCGGAAACTATAATTATATAATTACAATTTTTTTTTTGCTTTCTTGATTTCGTATACAAAAATTGTGTGACACGAAAACAATTTTTCGTTGTTGTTGCTCATTGCCTTTGTTCGTTGACGCTGCTGTGTGGTGTTTGTGTGTGTTATTAGTGTTTATCGGTAAATAAGCATGAATATCGCCTTTTATTTTCTGACTATGTACTATGGATAGTTATGAATTCAATCAATAACAATCGATAGAGAAACGGTCTCTAACTTCGTCGATTGTCACTCAAATATGTCCGAATAGTTTTCGTGTTAAGTAAATATCGCGCTTCGTAAGCGTGTGCGAAGCTCTCTTCCTGTTGGAGACCACGCACTTTGTATTTGTTCCGAAGCTGAAATCCTCCATAGATTTCGGTAGCCTCGATCGAACGTTCGAGCGAAACGAGTCGAGTCGAGTTGAGTTGAGTTGAGTCGAGTCGAGTTGAGTCGAGAGGGAGAGAGGGAGAGATGACGCTTTTCCTAGTTCACAAACAATGTTTGTCTTATTGCTTTCATTGTTAATGTTTCATTAGTCATTTCCACGAAGGGAAAAATACACATGACTATCGAATACGTCGATCTAAAGTAAAGACGACAAAATGAAAAACATCAACAACACGAAACAAAGCGCAAGTGAATGCGTTCAGCATAACAAGATCCAAATATGCGTATCATTTTTCAGTGCATACATTTTTTTTTATTTGAATGAAGAAGAATGCAACCAGAGAAAGAGATTAAGTGGCTTTATTGCCACTTTTGGGAACAAAAAATTTATTCATTTTGTATGTGTGTATCGTTTATCGCATTTATTATTACAGCCATTTTTCATGGGCAAATGTTTCAATAAATGGCATATACAAAGCGAATGCAAACGAATTTAAAGAAGAAGAAGCCGAAAAAAATGACTTTGAAATGGAATCAAATCACACGCGAACAACAAACAGAAATGCAGAAATATTCGCACACTTAACGTTAGCAATGCATGAGAATCATGAAGCAGCCAACGCCAACACGTTTGGTGCGCACACAGCAAGAATAATATCATTGGCCCTTCATAACAAAAATCTCGGGAATATAAGAAAGACAAAGCGTTAAAGATCAACAATGAACGCAGAAACAAAAAAACAACAATAACAACAACGACATCAACGGTGCGAGCGAGTGTCTTGCAGGTACACCGTTGTGATATTGCGCTTCGGCAATTCGAACACTGCGCGAACATTTACATGTATCGATAACGCCTTTGTCTAAAGAAGAAGAAAAACAATCTGACCAACCATTTCGCAATGATTTGTATGCGTGGAATAAAGCTCTCCGCATTTGAAAAAGACGACGAGAGAAGCAACAGAGAAACATACACAAAACAGAACCAAACCGATGAGACCGTCATTTTAAGAAGCAAAGACAAACCGTTTGCTGCAAACGAACATTGATAATTGCTTGGATCGAATTCATTGAGCGAGAGAATGGGCAGCCGAACGACAATATAGCCGAGTGTGAGAGACAAAGCAAGAGATTCATTCGCCCCGATGACGATTCGATGTACAAATTCCGTGATTCACTTTGAACAATTTTCAACGTCACACAGCGATGCGTTCGCATATCGAGAGAGAGTTATTTTTGATTTTTGTCGGTTCGGTACGATTCGAACGTTTGAACAATGAAATATAATAAGAGAGACACTAGAGAGAAGCATCCGCAACAAACGGGCACATCAATGCTGCACATAGAATCGAGATTAAGAGGGAGAGAGAGTTGGAGCTATTGATGTTTATTCAACATAACAAAATTGTGCTGCTTCTTTTTTCTTCTTCTATAAACTTTGATTTTTCACGGAGCAAATAGATGGATGGATAGATGGATGGTGTTTGAGAGAGTAGCGAACGTTCAAGTCGGCGGTGAGCAGGCGACGACGACAACGACGAAAAAACATTTGGAATTTATAGCAAACGAAACTAAGCACAGATATGTAGAAGAAGAAGAAGAGACTGTGCGAGATAAGGAAATGCATCTCAGCTCTTCTTCGCTGTGTGTGTATGTGTATGTCTTTTTTTCTCGTTTAAATCTTGCAGAAGATATCTGAATTAAATGAAATGCATAGTCGCGCGCGGGCGCATATAGCGAAGAAACATAGGCACACACAACGCAAATGAATCAAATGAAAGACACACAAAAAAGAGCAGGAGAGAAAGGTCGACAATTCAGTTGTTGTTCAACACTCGTATAACAGAGAATCCACCGAAACACTTATGTACGGTCGCCTGTCTCTCTCTCTCTATCTTTCAATTCTCGTGCGCGCAAACACACACGCCGAATGTGTATCTTCCTATACAGCACACACACGCTCTTGATACGGTTACTTCACACAGTCGATAATTTTATTCTATAAATATTTCAATAACAATTGTACAAAATATGTGTTCTAAGCACTTTCAAAACATTTTCCGATTTCCATCTCGCTCTGCCACTGCCACTGCCACCATCGCCGTCATCGTAATCGTGCGCGTACTCTCTCACAGTAACGAAACGTTGAACTATTTACGCCGTTCATTTCGACCGATCGCACTCGTACACTCACATCGAGCCATGATTCTTGCACTGTCTCTCGGCTTGTTGCGATTTTTCCTCTCTCTCTCTCTCTCTCTCTCTCTCTCTCTCTCTCTCTCTCTCTCTCGTTTCTTTTCTTGTGTTTTGTTGTTATTTCTCTTTTTCATTTCGTCGAGGTTGAAACGCGCGCGCGTTTGTGTTTTTTGTTTTGCATTTGTTGTGGCCGTTGTTTAATTTGTGCGATTTTATCTATTGACTGAACCACTCACGGATTTCGAACAGCAACAAAAAACTGTGGATATGTTATGAGGAGAGAAGAAATAAAACAAAACGGAACAAAAATTTACTCTATACATTTGAGGGAGTAAGAGAGAAACTGTTTTGAAATAGGAGAAGCAATAGTAAATGCACTTAGCGTGTGCATTCCATTTCAGAAAGTAGACGATCGAAAGTCGTAATGAGGTAGAGAAAACAAGAGCTTCGAACAAATTTAGATAATCTATCCTAAAGCTATACATAATCCCTGGCCAATGCAATTTACATAAAATCATACCGAATCATACAGTCGTCGTTGTTGCTTCAGTCGCTCTCTTCGATACTACGTTCAAATGGCGATTTGTTTTCATCTCTGGACGCTGATGCTAATGCATAAATGTGCAGAGAATGTACAGAGTCAGTCTTCTGTGTGTACACACTTTTCGGCTTTCCGAATTTGGAAATGGGTATAAAAGTGTGACAGTGAGATAGAAAGAGAGGGAGAGAGAGAGAGAGAGAGAGAGTGAGAGCGAGTCGATCGGATAAGTGCAACACACCAATGAACTTTGCTCGAAATCGAATTATCGAAAGCACTTTATCTGAAACAGGAAGAAGTTGGGCGATTTTTCGGAATGACAACGGAATGTGTTTTTCGCTTCTCCACACTTCTCTCACACTGGTGGTGTGTGTCCGGCGGGCAGCTCGCGTACCAGCAACAGCAGCCTCAGCATCATCGATGCTCACCGCAAATATCAACGCTGAGGCACGTATAACGTAGCATAGCAATTAGAAAGAAAGAAAGAAAGAAAGAAAGAAAAAGAAGAAGAGAAAAATGACAAAGAAAAAGAATGAATCGAACAAAACGGAGCAATATTATAGTAAAGATAATAAAAGAATCCAACCGACCGAACGAGTGAAAAGAAAAAGAGAGCCGGCTATATATTGAATATATATATATATATATCAACGAATATTTGTTGGTTTCACCAACCGATGAAAAATTGTCCGAGAACAGCAAGCATATCAATCTGTTGTCCATTGCTAATTCATTCGCTCGATGATATGTAATGAGACGCCAAACGTATGGCAATGGTACTGAATGTTGGTGGTGTTGTTGTTGATGTCGTTGCCATCGCTGAATTGAGCAGCAACAGCAACGGCAGAGCATCGACTTAGGGAAGAGAAAAATTACTTATGCCTAGGGAAATGAAATACCGAATACATAAAGTGAGAAAGATGCACTTACACAACAAATCCAATGCTTATACATGATAAAGTCACAAAGAATCAATGAGTGCCAGGTTAAACCACATAAGCATAAATGAAATAAAACGATTAATAAGCGAAGCCGAATTGTACGGAGCGGACGTATTTCAGCGCCGTTGCTAAAATATGCCGTTCATAAAACATACAATAGCGAAACGAAAGCGTCAACAGACAAAGAGCGGGAAAATGATGAGAAATGTGCCAATCGCCGTTCACAGTGGTATTCATTCGCTCGCTCGTTCGTTTATTCGTTCCTTCGTTCGTTTGCTCTGCCAGAGAGTAATGAGATGGCAGAAGAAATCAAACAAAGAGGCGACAAAAGCACAACTCGGGCTCGAATGCGAGCGAGCGTGAGCGTGAGCGCGAGCCCGTTCATTTGCTCACACAACGGTCCAACTACTCACACTCTCTGTGTGTAGCCATCAACTCACGGCGAGCGCATGAAAACAAAAGAAAAAGCCGATTGGAATGTTAGTCGAGAGGCCACTTAACACAAATAAGTTCATATACAAGGAAATCGTAACCACGTATTCTTCCACCGAGTGAATATTGTTTGTGGCAATCGTGTGCACTGACGAAGACCAAGACCATTGCATGCTACGGCAAGCAAATATTCGTTCATACCATGCCATGCCGTTGCCATTACCATATACCCAAAAGCATAAAACATGCTAAAGCAAAACGATGCAAAACCATGAAATATCAAGTCGCCAAACCATCTCACTTTGCAACTGACAACAACGCACTGGACTCTATGTCAATTAATTTGGGAAGGGCATTGAGCTGGCAAAACTGAATCTCATTTTAAATGAAATCGCGCTTCTCTTTGATACCAACTTGTTCCTCTTCATTCATCACTCTGGAGTGCGTCTCCAGTTTTCTGTGACTCATTGATGATGATGATGTTTGCCAAATGTGAATTTTACCAACTCTTTGCCGAAATCAGTTGAAAAGTTTTGAAATTGATCTCAAAGACTTGCTTACACGGAAGGAAGTGTGTTGCTGTTGTTTCTTGTTTGTTACGACTGAGAGAGTTTACATTTTTTGTTTTCTTCGTTCGAGCGATACTAAATGGTGTCGTAAATATTCATTGCTGAAAATCAAATACATTCGATCGGCTTGTTATACGTATGCATGTGCATGTGCATTGTGCATTCAAACATACAATGAGCACACACACACACACACAGATACGTGCATAACATTTGCGTTACAAACGTCTTTGATTAAATGGATTATGTGTTTATCAGATGCACCAACGGAACCATATTCAATGGAAATATGTCTCGATATTATATATTATTGTTGAGCCAAACTTGCCGTGGCTGGTGGGTTTGCGATTGATGTTTATTGCTCCACTGGCCAAGAGTGAGATCATAAAACTCGGTTGACGCTTCGATTCAACGACGTCAACTTCTTTTTGGCATGACAACTTCGTTTTTTTTCTCTCTCTCTCATCTTTTTCTCTCCTTTATGGGAAACGGAATACATTTCCTGTTAATTGGACAGTGGGGCGCTTTCAAATCGATCATGTTCGGAATCAAAATGGAAAAACGCCACCACTTTTTTGTGTGTGTTGCCGTTGCTGTTGTCGTCAAATGTCGATATTGGTCTTCCTGAACTTTGTTCCGAAACCGTATCAGCACTAATGCCAAGCATCGAATCTATGGCCGTTAGTGCTCTCGATACGTTACTATGTTTTCTGATTTTTTGCAAAAGATATCATTCAAGTGTCAAGAGTGTAAACAATATAAATAAAATGGATTTGCCTCTTATTTTGCTCGCTCATGATCTCTGCGTATGTGTGTGTGTGTGTGTATGTGTGTGTGTGTGTGTGATGCAAAAGCCATCTCTCTAAACTGCCTGTGGGTTGCATTTTTTCTTCTCGTATGTTTCACTCGGCTCTCGTAGTCTCATTCTGCTCGTTTTCGGTTCTTAATTTGTGTGTGCAAGCATGTTTGTGCCGTTGCCGTTTTCCGTCCGATGAGCGAGTGCCGAAGAACTCGCCAGCGACAAACATACTCTCTGAGTTGGAATGAGATGGAACAAACGTAGGAAAAAAAATAAAATAAAATGAAAATAAAATAAACTAAACTGAAAATCAGAATTAATATAAAGTATAAGAAGAATAAATGGAGTACATTGCACGTTGAATCAAGTTTTTTTTTCATTGAAATCTTGTTCGGTTTCTCTCAGTCACCATCTTTCTCGCTCTCTTTTCTCTGTGATGTGTGCGCGATTTCTTTCGTATTTGTTCATTTGTTTTTGTATTTTATTTTATTTAAATTCTCATTCTTGTTCTTATTCTTATTCTTACTTATTTTGTTCATGATATTTTCGGTTTTGTGTGCTGTTGCTGGTGCTGTTGTTGTAAGTCGTTGCTGTTATTTGGTTTTCATTTAATTTTCGTTGCTTATAATATACTTCAGCTCATTCTGTTTAGTGTGTGTTTGGCATCGTGTTAATCGCCGTCATCGTTGAACACTGACAACGATGTCGTTGGCTCACATGTAAACATTTATTCACTCGGTGCGATTATAAGTATTTTATTTTTCTTTTTCTTATTCTTATGCTTTTCTCATCTTTATCTCGTGTTCTTGCTGTGCTCTCTGTCTTTGCCTGATCAGCACATACTTTCTGTTCTGATATTTTTGTTCCCGTTCTCATTGTTGTTTCGGTGTGTTGTTGTCGTTTGTTTTGTGCGTTGTGTTTTCTTTTTATTATTATTATTATTATTTTTTGTTTTGTTTCTCGCTTAGCTCTCTCGACTTTATTGAGACGAAATCCGAGGGTCGAGCCGATTTCATTTTGGTTATTGCTCTTGTTTGATGTATCACTTTTTTTCGTTGTTTTTTTTCGGAATGCTGTCTCTGTTCCGCTGTTGAGCTCTGTCTTTTCTGGTCTTCTTTTTTATTTTCCATGTGTGTGTGTGTGTGTGTGTGATTTTTTCTTCTTCTTTTAAATAAAAGAATTCGTTGTTTTCGATATATATAAGCAAGAGAGTGAGCAGTTAACGCATTCATATTTCTGTGTGATGTGATGATGGTGATTCTTTGCATTGGGCGGAAAGCCTTCACCTTTTCTTCTCTCATTTTCACATTCGTGCGATACATTATAGTTTCGTTCACTGATTTGTGTTGTTATTTTAGTTTTCTTCTCTCTTTTTTTCCGTTCATTTTTCCGTTGTTCTTTTTTTCTTTCTCTGGATGAAGATGAGTCCCGCTCTCTCTCTCTCTCTCTTTCTCTCGTCTCACTCGATCTGCTTTGCACTGCGTGTTCGCTTACAATATCGACATGTTTTGCGATTTGTGCGCATATATGTATGTGTATCGAACGCATTCGAAAGATGTGCATTGTGCACACTGTGTATCCGTGCAACGTTTAGTCTTCTTTAATTGTTGTGTGATGTTATGCAAACAAACACGAACTTCGGTGTTATTAAGGCCAAACTTGTGATTATACACTGTGACGCGATGAGTGGAATCGGTTGCAGGAATATATCAATATATGAGCGCGAACAGACGACTTGAATATAATCCTGGTTTTTCCGATTCAATGTCTGTTCGTTTTTTTTTCTGCTCATGCGAAGAGCTCTTGTCTCTTCTTCTTTCCAGAGGGAGAGAGAGAGAAAGAGAGAGAGAGAGAGAGAGAGAGGCAGAGATTGCAAGCATAGCGGCTTTGTCGGCATCGAGCCTCCTCTCTTTCCAAGGAGTCACCAATTAAAGTCTACCAAGAGCGAATGCTTTATGCACTTCGGAAACATGTTATTAGTTACCATTTGGGTAGAATGCGATGAAAATGATCATATTGATCGTCGAGATCATTAAATGACCGAAGACGAGCTGCAGCACAAGGATTGCATTTTTTGCTGTTGCATTTCGTTCGGTTATTCACCGAAAAATATTTATATAATTTGATCCTGATACATGTAGATTTTTGAACGATTTACATCGAAAGACGCAGAGTAATAAAATAAGCGAACGAAATTATGATTAAAGAGTGTGCGAAGAGTCGAGACGTTTCCCGAGACATGATCACATGTATGCACATGATGTATACGTATATTTATATATATATATATATATATGCGGTTGGTGGAATAGTTTACCGCCGCCGTTGTTTTCTTCTCATTTTTATTATTCATTTTCTTGAATAATTTGGTCAAATGTGAAATCGAGATCGCCATCCAATATTAAATATTTGAATAAAAAAAACAACAACACAGCGACGAAATGATTTCGTTGAACCGAAAAGAGAAGCATGAGCAAGAGAACTGAATGAGTGTGCTCTCATTGTATAATGGAAAAAAAAATTGGATGGTCAACCTATCGCATGTATGCTACGCAGTTCGTGTATTGGGTTCACGCTTTGTTTGCGCCTTATTTGGTTCACCAATGCAAAAAAGACAGCGCGAAAAGAAAACGGAATGTACGAAAGAATATAAAAATAATAGACGAAAAAAAAAATCGTGCAATGAACCCGTGCGTATGCGCGCGATCCAAATGTATAATAGTAGCACAATTACAATTTTTTCGCTTCGTATTTTTTTTCCTTCTTTCTTTTACATTTTTTCCCTTCATTTTTAAAGCTGTTATTGTCGCTTGTGTGTGCTTTCTTTTTGTCTTTGTAGTCTGTATTTTGCTTGAAATGCTGCATTATTTTACATTTTTCTTTTCTGTTGCTCTCTTCGGCTCGCTCCGTCGCTCGCCGTTTTCCTACTCATTTTGGTCGCTGTGTGTGAGCGTGCGCGCGCGCACACACACACGACTTTGGTGCTCGCCTGCTCCACAATATGTATACATATAATGTTCGAATTGGTGAATTGTGCAGCATTTTACGTGTGTGGCTACAGAAAAATCGTTTCTCAAATCAAATATGTTTACAGTTAGTTATTGTGTGTATGGTTGAGGCGGTGAGGCCAAGATGATGAAACAGCAAAAATGAATGAAAAATTTTCATACCTCTTTTTCCTCAAGACCGTTGTCTATCTTTCGCACCGTTCCAAATATCTTTCAACTGTGTATTGCCATTTCGTTTGGCTTGGTTTAAAATGGAAGACGGAACGAATCAACCAACTAACTAACCAACGAACGCGAATGAAAAATAACGACTACGACGGCAACAGCAGCAACAATATCAAAACAAATCGTGTGCTCCTCGCCTTTATGTTTGTATTCGACACTGTTTAATGAATAGTCAATTGGAAACATCAACTAATGCTTTCGCCACATTCACAAATCACCAGTACAATTGGGCATGTGATACATTCGAAAGAAAATAATACTCGAGCCAACAATCGAAATAAGAAAATCAAATCAACTCACGGCTTCGCAGCTCTCGGCCGATGTTTCAAACAACACGAACTGAAAACATAATACATACAACACACACACACACACACACACACTCGAACGAATGAAAGATGAAGAAAGAAAGAAATAAAGAGGAGAAAACAACAACATTGAAAACGATGCAATAAAAACAGCAATGAGCCGAGCGCGCACAATCATAGAAAACAATGCCAAAGCATATGTAAGCGAACGATGATCGCTGTCATTTTCACCAGTAAAGTGCGGCAAATGATCCTCGCACCCTCTCATACATATCTCTCTCTATCGCTCTCTCTCTCTCTCTCTCTCTCTCTCGGTGTGCGCGGTCGGTCGCGCGCAACCAGAAACAACGAATGTGCCAAACATACGGCCATCGATCGTGAGAGTTAACAACAATCAATAAGTGGTACACTAATTCGGCTTGCGGTTTTATCTCTATCTCGCTCTCAACGTGTACAGCACACACACACAGCACACACACAGCACGCTCGACTCTTGTTGTTGGCCTTTTTGCATACAATTTTTCATACGCGAAACATGCTCAATGTGTACTTTTGTCTGCTCATATCCGCTACTTCTACTCGGCTATTTTGACTGCCTGTTATATCGTTCATCTTCGTCTTTGAATCGATCGTATTCCGTCTTCAGGCAATGCAAACTCAAATTCCAAGACATGATCGCAGAAGTGCACGCAAGCGCCCGCACGCTAAATTAAAGAAGCAAAACACAAAGTAAAATCTGAATCACAACACTTGATTTGATTGCATTTGTGCAGCAAATAATAGTAATAACAACGATAATATGAGTCGTTTGGAGCGAAAATGTAATACAGAAAAGTTGCGCGGAAAAATATCAAATGAAAAGAGATAGCAATATAGTTCACTATAGTTTACTATACAGTATACTATATAGCTATCCCTTTTCCACTCATTCATCATCGACATTTTTCCGCGCAACTTTTCTGTATTACATTTTCGCTCCAAACAACTCAATAATATCAATGATAAGAAATGAGGACCGTGTACGTATAGTGTACAGATTTTTTTTTCGACTCTTTTCTCACTTTGCCACGCTTAAATGCATCGACATGTAAATAGATTCAGCACAATTTCAATATTAAATACACATTTCTTCATTTTACAAATCACATTTCAAATGTAAGTTTTAATTACCATACATCCATACATAATTATGTAGGATTAATTGAAATTTTAAATTGAAACTCTTTTATGGATGTCATTGGAAATATATGTGTATGGCTTTTTCTCATCTTCTCTCCACTGAATGCACATTTCTGAATTTTATTCAATATTTTTGCATTTCAATGGCAATTGCCAGTCATTGAAGCGAACATTAATTCGCATGAAATAAACAGCCTCTCTGATCGTCTGTATGAACAGATAGGAAACGTTAAACAAGAAAAATAAAGTGACACCTGGAGAATGGTTGGAGAAATAGAGAATCATGCATATAGTTTGCTATAACAAGTATGCATCTGTGTTAGTTCGAACATTGAAAGTATGACACATTGCACTTAGTTCCCAGACGGCGCTGTATTGTTTACTATTTTCATGATCAGGCAGGCTGGAAATAAATCGAAGAACATTATTTGTGTTGCCGAGAGATAAATACGCCAAAATGTACAATTATTAAACGTGTTTACCATCTAAAACTTACGAAAAGTGTAAAAAATGCTCCAAAATTAGATCAACTGAATCACTTAATTCAATCAAAATAACAGAAAAAGCAATTCACCCCGGTGAAAAATGCGCACACCGCGACGCTGGTTCAATTCAAAAGTGGGTTAATTGACGAGGAAGCTCGTACCTGACTGAGCTAAGATATGGCCTGTTTTAAAACTATCAATGGAATGACTCGTCAGTATTTGACTCTATTATTCAAAGCTTGTCCATTATTATTCTAATGGAAATTATCAACAACTGTACGGTGTGATATTTTACATTGTTGTTACATTGTTCGCTCATCGAATTGTTCGCTTTTGTTGAGTTCCGTTCAGTTTGAGGCAAGTGTCGAATATCGTGCTGGAATTAACCGAAATTTTTTTTACAACAACAAAAGGAAAATAAAAAGAAAGAATTGTACGATTTATTTCGTTGAATCGCATTTAGAACAATGACCTTCTGAGACGATACACTGATAGTCAGTCATGAATGCGTACAAAACGACACACGATTTAAAAATCAACTGTTTCAGTATGGAACGATGTTTGGTGCCAATGGAACAGAAGAAAAAAACAAGTAAAAAAAAAGTTAAACGTTAATTTGTGGATAAATTTCATTTGAAAATTCGTTCGAATTTTTTAAATTAGTGTTGAGGATTGCAGATTGTCACTTATGAATAAAATAGCCGGAATTTTAATGTCACTTCCCTCCAATTGGGAATTGGTTCCATTTCTTTTAAAACTTTGAAAGAAACAAAAACAACAACGACAACGCACACCGAAAAATAAAAATCCTTTGTGACTTCATTTAATATTCACTTTCGCATACGTTTTACTATTTTTGACATTTATTTGTTTCGGTCCAATTCTGCAATGCGTTTAATGAAATAAATTTCTGGTCTTGTGTTACTCGTACGCACACACCGCCAATCGGGAAACGGCCAGGCAAAAATGCTGATTACGTGATAGCCAAATGGATTGCATTGAACTGATGGAGATTTGTATGTTTGTATGCGTGTTTAATTCAGCTATGCGAATCGAATTGTTTTGTGTGTGCACGAATATTGTTTTTCCCTTTCTGTTTGGCCGAAAAAATGTTGCGGGTAAAATTATAAAACTGATGCCATTTTTAAATCGATTTGTGTGCATAATATTTAATAAACTGCAGTCCAGATGCTCATGCTGATTGCTCTCTTTCTCGGTCTCTCTCTCTCTCTCTGCGGCCCGGTCATTTCGACTTGGACGCCAAAAGAGTAATTCATATTGATTTTACGACTTTTTAACCAAAAATACACGCAGATATTTCAATTAAACATTTTTGTTACGTAACAACACTAACGACGCAATTGAAATCAAAACAGCAAAATTGTACGTAGCATGTTTAAATGTGCCAGAGTATGCAATTATATGTTTCACTGGGCGAAATATATCGCATTCGAAAATGCCAACACAATATCTTTCGCATTCATTGGTTCAATGGCGAACGAAAAAAAAATGGTTACGAAATAAAAATGTGATAATTTTTCTTTATATTGGTAAATTTGTAGTTTTTTTTTCATTCTCTGCTCTCTGCACTGCAACCGTATTCCACTCACTGTCATTTGGGTTCGATGGTGTGTGTTGCGAAAAGAGAAGCGAAGTGAAAAAAAGACACAAACACACACACACACACGCGCGCAACATCAAGAGACCAATCATGTCACCTTCGTTCTAAATGACACTTTTCAATGAATTTTATAAAACATTCACCGTGTACCAAATGCAACTTTAACGATCAACATTTTTCCATTTATGCTATATATATACATATAGATATGTATGTCACCTTTAACCATTCTATTGTATTTTTGTTTTATCTCTGTTTATTCCTTTTGTAGGATTGATCGCGGAATGAAAGTCCGAGCTTGGTTCATTCGTCAATCGCTCAAGCGTCTCCAATGTCTGCAGTTGTTTGTCAGGAGCTGCACTGCAACAAAAACAACAACAACAATCACGACAACCAGTCAAGTCAATCAAATCACATACATTCCCGAACGCCTCAACAAACGGCCCTGAGTAAAGTTTCCCAGAAATTGAATTCCACCAATTGAAGTTACGTGAACGGGAAGAAAAGAAAGAAAGAAAAGACAAAGGTAGAGAGATAGAAAATTATGCAAACCAATTGAATCCAACTTTGGCCTGAATTTGTAAGTTTTTTTTCTGAAAAACAAAAAAACGATGCCATTAAATATCAAGCCAACAATGTGGAGAGCTTCCATACAATGCTTTACTTTTCTTCTTCTTTTTCATAACAGATATAAATTCGCAAATGCATCACTTTGACCAAAATTACCAGTACGAACAGGAACAGCAACAATCACGTTTTTATCAGCAGCCACCGCATCAACAAAATCAACAGCACCAACACCCGAAAAGTTCCGAAGTACAAAATTCTAGCTCCAATTTGAACTTTAGTGTAAATAATAACCATGTGCAAAGTAATTTAAATATGGTTGCTGTAACAGGAAGTCAACAAAACATGGATATGTGTTTCAATTCACAGGTGAGTTTTGTATGTGAGACAGAGAGTTTTAGTGGCGGAGTTTAGCATAATAATTCAACTCTCAATGCTACCGCCTCAACACTCAACACACTCGGCATTAGCATTTATTTTGAATTTTTATTTAAATATTCCGAACTCATGAGCAACAACAATAAAACAAAAAAATTGACTTGGTTTTTTTCTTCTCGAAATTGGCAGCTAGGCAATATGAATATGCAAAATCAAAACAATCATTCGTTCATGAATAACGGCAAGAATAATGCCAATATGGTCCAAATGAATAATATGGCGCCGCTGAACGGAATGAATTATAACAATGTATCACGGCAGTATCTAAATGCACAGAATCAACAGGTATATTTGAATGGAATGAGAAGAAGAAACACAAAAAAAATAAAACAACAAAAGAAAATGATATAATATCTGCTTGGCAATTGATTGTCTTTGTTGTTTGACAACTTTACTATATGATATCGGCCATTGTTTTGTTTTCAAATTTTTATTTTTGTCTTTTGTTTTCGCTCATACACAGATGCACCCCATGAATCAAATGACCAATACAAATATGGGCATGAATACAATGAATGCAATAGCACAATTGAATCAAATGAGTGAGATGCAACAAACAAATAATCCAATGGCAAAGATGCAAGGAATGGCTAATGGGTAATTGAATTATAATTTTAAACTAATTTAATCGCGACACGACTTGTAATTGACGGCCCAAACGTTTTTATTTTTACACCCTCTCTCTCTCTCTCTGCTATTGTTTACAATAGATACCCAACACGAAGAATGTCACCGTATCCAACATCACAAATGCATGTGGCACAAAAGCGAGGTATGTACCCAATGAATCATCACCATCAAATGGCACCAGCACAGAACATGGGACCGAATCAAATGTACCAACAACATCAGCAACAAAACTATGGCCCAGTTCCATCTCCAATGCATCAGAATTATATACGGCCCAGTGCGAATGCTATGGCCGCCAACAATTCATATCTGCGTGTTCCAAGTTCGGGAATGATGCCACAACAAAGACCTGGTAAATTATTATTGCTTTTGATCATGTGTGTCGTGTGTGGAAAATATAAATGACACGCACAGTGCACAGTTTTTCTTCCACTTCTCTATTGACTCGATCAATTTTAAACATGCTAATAGCACGATTCCATTTGACAGCTCCACAATACAATATGAACCAGGGCAATTCACCAGCGGCAGCCGCTGCAGCGGCGGCGGCCGCAGCAGCAGCAGCAGGAGGCATGATGACGAACAATCATCAAACACAATACTATAATCATCCCGTTCCAAACGCCAACATGAATAATATGAATAATATGAACAACATGAACAATATGAATCAAGCCGGCTATCAAAACATTCAGGGGTAAGGATTAAATCATTTTGATGAGGATTACATCAGCCAATCGTTAACATTCACTGTTTCATGAGCGAAATAAAAACATGCATGCGAATTGTTTTATTTTCTTCGTAAATGTTACACAATCAATTCAGTGAATTACTTTGTTTTTTTTTTTTTCCTTTCGTTAACATCATCATCGTAATCATCCTTATCGTTATTTATCCAGAAAATTCATTGAAAATTTTTCTTTTCGAAATGCAGTTTCCAACAAGACGTACGATTAAACTATCAACACAGTCCAGTACCTGGAAATCCAACGCCACCATTAACACCTTCAATAAGCAATACAACATCGTTGACTCCATACGTTAGTCCAAATCCAGATATCAAACCACATCCTATGCAGAGTAAGTTTTCTACATGCATCTAGTTGTACCACATACACTCATTTTCTTTCGACCAAACACCCGAAAGTACACAATCCACTTAACAGTCCAATATTCATTTGGTCAAAAGTGCGAAATGCACTCAATCAATCACATCAGCCACGAATCGATTTCACAAAAAAATTGGCATTCATTAAAGTTTCAACACTTTCCTTCGATATTTACAAACTTTCTCTCCTTTCTATTTCAGAAGACGATGAATTGCGACTTACCTTCCCCGTACGTGATGGCATTATTTTGCCACCATTTCGATTGGAGCACAATTTGTCCGTCAGTAATCATGTGTTCCAATTGAAGCCCATAGTATACAATACATTGATGAACAGGTAAGTGATTGGTTGGAAAATTGAACTGTGCATCCCCCAAAAATAGATGAGCAATTCCACAATGGCTGATAATGGTAGAATCATGCTTCACTTGCCCAACACACACACACACACATAGATTCAAGAGAATGATGACATTTAGCCAGCCACTGGAAAATCTCAATCAATTTTTGTTTTTGTATCCATTTATATATTATACCTATTTCATTCGAACGATAGACATTTCATATGACTGGGGTTATTTCGTTCGAATATTGTGCCAATCTTTTTGTGTGCATAACTGCATATTGTGTTTTTTGTTTTCTGTTCCCCTTGAAAATGTGATGTAATATTCGGTTGTGTTTTGTCATCAGATCGGATCTAGAGGTGCAGTTGAAGTGTTTCCACCATGAGGATCGTCAAATGAACACAAATTGGCCAGCCAGCGTTCAAGTGTCAGCGAATGCAACGCCGTTGGTGATTGACCGCGGCGACAATAAAAGTTCACATCGACCACTTTATTTGAAGCGTGTTTGTCAACCCGGCCGAAACACCATTCAGATTACAGTTAGCGCGTGCTGTTGCGTAAGTTAATCACCAAACCATTTGTCCTTCCTTTCTCCATCTTTAGAGCAGGAAACTGAGTTTCAATCGACATTTGCTCTCATTTAACATACATATAAATTAATGATAATTTGATTATGATTTTTTTCTCATCTTTTTTTCTCTCGTTGCAGTCTCATTTGTTTGTGTTACAACTAGTTCACCGACCAACAATTCGGCATGCGCTGCAAGGTCTATTACGTCGTAGTTTAGTGTCTGTCGACACATGTGTGGCCAAAATCAAACGAAATTTCAATTCTAGTCAAACACTAACTAGTGAAAATAAGGATTCAACAACAGATCAAGCATCGCTTAAGGTTTGTGCTCCCCCACCATACACACTTTTCCCTTTGCACAAATAATTTATTTGAAGTTGCGATTGTAATGCATTCAATTCTTGTGCCAATCCGTAAATAGGTTTCGTTAATATGTCCCATAACGTTCAAACGGATAACACTACCGGCACGAGGTCACGAATGCAAGCACATTCAGTGTTTTGATTTGGAATCCTATTTACATCTGAACCGTGAGCGTGGCAGTTGGCGGTGTCCCGTGTGCAAGTAAGTTTGAGTGAGAGAGAGAGAGAGAGAGAGAGAGAGAGAGAAAGATTTTCGACAATATTGACCTAAAAAACGATGAAATTTACTAAAAGCCGATTTTAAATATTCTCTTTCAATCGTTCTGTATCGTGTGCGCCCGTGTCTGTGCAGTAAGCCGGCGTTAACCGAAGGACTTGAAATCGATCAATACATTTGGGCAATATTGAATACATTGAGCTCAACGCCAATCGAAGAAGTCACCATCGATTCGGATGCCAATTGGAAATCAGTGCATGGACTTGGTGCAGCTAATATTAAGGTAAATTGTTGGTGTTGCATATAAATTATTGAGCGTATCGACACATGAGCCCGAACAAAAACTTAACATTTTCATTTTGTGTTTGTTTGTTTGTACGTTTTGCAGACGGAGGACGATAGCGAAACAAAGCGGCTGTCAAGTAATGTGGTATCGCCTGGCTCAACACAAATACCAACCTGGGATAACTCACAAGCAATGAGTCCTTACATGAGCCCGGACATGAATTCAATTGCAAGCGGCAGCATGATAGGACAAAAGTAAGAATTTAATTAAACATTCACTCGAATCACATGTCATTTTCTTCTTTATGACTCAATTTTGTGCATACGTGTACTGGATGAATATATATATGTATATTAAATGATTGTCTTTTTTATTTGTCTCTTCATCGACCAGCAATCGGAATTATGACAACGGTTCAGCATCTGGCACAAGTGTGGCACCGACGGGAGACTATAGTCATGGAAATCCATTAGCACATTTAAGTGAATCTGTGAACGCTATTGATCCATTGAATGCCATGGAAAAAACAATAAACGAGGTACATAAATATGCTGTTCATTTCGATAGTGGAGAGGATATCGATTCCAATTATTGGCATGTGCAAAGTTGCGAAATCTATATATGGGTTTCTATCCCGGTCTCTGTCCATCGCATTTATCTATCTCTGCTTTTGTGCTAAAGTCACACCACTACTGCAACACTAATTTAATTGTAAATTGTTTGCAAACAAAACGATTTGATGCGCAAATGCACATCCTCAATTACGCTAACATTTTCAATTCCATACTCCACCCACTACGGTTTTGCGTTGAATGGAAACAGTTGACATTTCGTATTCATACGCGCGGATAACAAAAGATGTAGGAACAGAGAAAAAACCCGATATAATACGAAAACAACACACACTGCAAACACACAACACACTCGATCATATATGCATTTTGGTACAGTGGTGTTCGTCCGTTAACAAATGACATGCGCAATGACTTTTCTATCTTTCAAACACACACACACACACACACACATACAAACACGACTTCATTGTATGAGTCGACTGTACTAATTTTGTTAGCAAAAAAAGTCCCATTCTATTCCAATATTTTGTGGGCATCGAATGTGGCACGTACTATCATGTTCCACATACGAAAACACACACTCGATGTGTTTGGGGATGGCAGCGATTCTTTTATTACGACGCATTGATTTGTACATGAAGAACGCTTTCCAACCGTCTCCATTCGCATAAGCGTCTCCATTCGTCTCTCTCAATCGAAGCTTACTCAAGTTTAGAGTCAAAGCATCGCATTGAAGTTTATCATCTAAGCTCATTTTTTGGATGAATACGCTTTCCAAACCGTAATGTTTGTGTTTCAGGAAGATCCAGAAAATAAACAATAAAAAAAATTCAAAAGAAACATTTTGAAACAAACTGAAACGACATTTATGTAATGACCTACTGTCGCATTGTAACATTGAAATCATCATTGTGTAACCATTTTTTTTAGATGCCACACACACCGCATACACCTGGAGGAGCAGCGGCCACACATCCATTGACACCAGGTGGACCTCCAAGCGTTTCATCCATCTACAATGAAACCAATAATAACAGCAACATGAATGCGAACCATTCGTCGCCGGCCCAAAATCAATCCCCGCAACACAAAAGCAATATGAATAATCAAAACTTAATGGATAATTTATCGTCAAATTCGCTCGCTAATTCCCGTAACACCGGCAGCTTGGTCAATCTGTCAGTCGATCTAAATTCTGATCTCAATTTTGATCCAGCTGCTGTTATTGACGGTAACAGTACAAACGATTTGAATGTAAGTGGACTTGATTTTCTCTGTAATGTGTGCCCCTTTTATTCTCTCTTTTACGTTCGATATTTTAATTTTTTTTTGTGTTCTTCTCTTTCGATTTTGCAGCTACTTCCAGACAGTGTTGTAGATCCCATCGAACTTTTATCATATTTGGATCAACCCAATTTGAACTTACACACGCCACCAAGCAGCGGCTCTAGCAATAACCCAAACAACGATGACATTTTGGCCGCCCTCTTCGATTAAACTATTAATTAGTTCGATTGTTCGATTCACATGAATCACACGGCATCACATCGAAATAGGCCAAGTCAAAACAAAACAACAGCAACAAGAACAACATCAAAATATACATTTACAAAAAAAAAATACCATCAACAAAAATGCATCATAAGTGACATGGATAGGGAAAATGTTTCATTTTCGCTTTTTTCAACAAAACTAAAATTGATTGTAGGAATTCCAATTTCACACAAAAAAAAACGACCGGAAAAAAGAAAAAGAAGAAAAAAAAAATACACAATTTTTTTTATGGGAATGTAATATTTTCAAGACATTTTACACCCAAATGACTAAAAACTAAACTGAACAAAAAAGAACACTAAATAAATGAATTAAAACGAAAATGAAGAGAAAACTTCGAATAAGAAGAGAAGAATTGTTGAGAATACAAATTTGATGAATTTAATTTGGTCTTCTTACGTATTGTAATGCTATTTTAATTCATGTATTGAATAAGAAGGCATGTAATGGACTGCGGAACATGTTTAATTTATTTCTATAGATTATACCGAAACCGGTCTGTTTATTTTATTGTATATCAATTCCACCCCATCCCACACTCCTTTTATCACTCCCAACCTTCCAACAACACAAACAAACCCAATTGACATTTAATTTATCTGTTGCAAAAACTACGTTGATATCGATTGTGCAGCTAGCGGCAGTCTTTAGAGATGATGAACAAAGAAACTAAGGACACCGAAAATTGTTTATGTTGGTCATCCAAGAAGAAAAGAGGGAAGAAAATAAAAAGGAGAAAGAGGAAAATGAAGAAAAAAAAGGAAGTTTAAGTCGTAACGCTAATTTAAGATTATTGATAACGAGTAAAAAATTGAAATAAAACAAAACAAACACACACACACACACACACAAAATTAGATTAAAAATAACTAAAATTTCAAAGGATTTAAACTTATGTGTGATACGGCTTGTTAATAAATACAAATTTTATGATTTATTTATATATCAGGCTACAAACAAAAGTACGCTTCAATGGCGTATGAATAAAGTATAATCAATTAATTTAAAATGAAAATAAAACAAAAACATAATAATAAAATTACAACAAAAACAACAACAGTAAGCATTCAGTAAAAGTTTCATTGAACAAAATTCGAGTAAGAAAATGGTATAGACGAAGAACAAACTGAGGAACACTCACAAAAATGCAAAGTGACTAAAATAACAATGGAAAGAAAGAAGAACCATGAAGGAGGCAAGAAGAAGGGAAAAAACTAAACAAACAAACACAAAAAGTCTCTGTTATGAACTGGTACAACACAGAACTATTATTGAAATGGAAAATAATAAAAAAAAATTAAAATCTAAAGTAATTGAAATGACGTCTTTTCATTTACATTGCACTAGCAATTAAGAATGTTTGGCCAGCGGCTACGTAATCGTCATCATATCAAACATTCAAACATTTTCCAGCGGATTTATTCTTGGGACGTAGTTTTGTGCAATGCATGCAAATTATTTCGCCAAATGGAACGTTTTTGTACTTTTGACACAACCAACTCTAAATATTCATGAATTTTCTTGGGCTCGCAATGAATAAAACCTAGAAATTACATACATATTCACCAAGAATTTTCAAAAGGAATTCCTTGAACTCATTGAATTCAGAAATTATTCACGATGACAAAATCCATTGATACATTATTAACAACTCGCATCGAATGCATTTTCAGCATGCATTCTTTACGTGCTGATGGGTTGTCAATCATTGCAATGAGCGAATGAGTGATGATGTGTAGATTTTTTTTTATTGGTATTTTCCTTTGCTATTACCGGCAATACAAGTCATTGTCTCGGCATCATTATTTCCTTGAGTTTGATTTTCTCGCCGAATTTTAATATTTTTTTCCTATAAAATTTATACTGACAACACACTTTGAAGCATTTTTTCTTCAGAGCACTGTCATTTAGATGACATTTGTGAATCAATCGGTAATTGTCACCACACCAGCCGTACATTTCCATAAGTCGATTTCGATTATTTTCGAGTAGTCTCCCATTTTGTGCATCAAGGGAGAGCTCAATATCATGCAATGGTCAAGTAGAAGCTTTAAAATCCTGAATACTTTTTGTCAAAATACGAGGCTTTTCCATGCAGAGATACTACGTATCTAACGATTCAGCGATTCGTGTCGTATTGTTTGTAGATGTCATTTGATTTTTTGAAATGTTGTGCTACTCATAACCAGCTGTCGGTGACATACATTAAACCAGGAGCCAATGATTTGGACAATTTAAATTGCTTTCTTTTGCCGGTTTTCCTTCAACAATTGGCGATGATCCCTCGAATCACTTGCTTCATCCGGTATTAATCGAAGGGAATAGTACAGAATGAATCATTTTAACTTCATTTTGCATAAAATTTAAAATTCAAATGAATTCAAATGAATTCAAATGAACAAAATGAAATGAATGCCAAAGAATATTTATAGTCCCGGCATTTGAAAAAAAGAAACAATTCATTATTTTTATGTCAAGCGCAATTATTCCATGCCTAATACACAGAACGAATGTGCGAATGTACAGCGTTTCAATTTTTTGGCATTTTTCACAATTCTTTAAATTGGACATTCAATCGCTATTGACGTTGACATGACTTTGTTGCTATTTTGGTCGAAAAATACGGCGCTCCTCTATATGAGATTTATACATATAATGCAGTCTAAACAGCTTACTGTAAATGGTTTTATTTGCGACGAAATGGCTAAAGTGATCAGAGTTTGACTTATCCGCCAGATATATGCTATGGCATAAAAAAAATATGCGCATATTTTTTGGTACATTTGGATTTTGTGACTAGCTTACCATGTAAATTCATATGGATATCACGAGTTTGGGACAAAAAATCGTGATATCCACATGAATTTACATGGTAAGTTAGTCACAAAATCCAAATGTA
>NW_022601467.1:13431987-13458496 GCF_009176505.1 Sitodiplosis mosellana | reverse complement strand
CATGTGGATATCACGATTTTTTGTCCCAAACTCGTGATATCCATATGAATTTACATGGTAAGCTAGTCACAAAATCCAAATGTACCAAAAAATATGCGCATATTTTTTTTATGCCATAGCATATATCTGGCGGATAAGTCAAACTCTGAAAGTGATAGTCAACATTTTAGAAGTTGAATGCTAAAAATTTCGATTCAAACACGTATTTACGCATTAGATTGTGGAATCTATTTTGATGCTCTCTATTTTAGACATTTCCATTTCGATGTGGACGTAAGCCATCATTACCGAGCAGCTATGGCCTATTGTCTGTTGTAGATAAGTGTTCTTTGGAACCACCGCAGACGTGTGCAAGGGATGGGGGGTATTCCGGTTTTTTTTTTAGTCCTCACTTTTTTCGGAGACTGGTTTTACACAGAGCGGTCAACGAGCGCTCGTTCGTTCGTTCGTATGCGAACATGTTCGTTTGTTCGTTCGTTCGTTCGTAGAATCTACGAACATGTTCGTTCGTTCGTTTGTTCGTTCGTAGAATCTACGAACATGTTCGTTCGTTCGTTCGTTCGTTCGTAGAATCTACGAACATGTTCGTTTGTTCGTTCGTTCGTAGGTAAAATTTCATTTTTTTTTCAAACATAAAATTTTCTTATTTCTTAAAAAAATATAGGAATGATCTTATGTACTCAATAATACTGTAAGCACTGTAATACTGTAATTTTCAAGTTGTGAACATTATTTTCGCACAAAAAATTGAACGAATATTTTTTTGAGTTTCCACTTGCACAATTGGATGCATAATAATGCAATAAGCAATAATAATGCTGGTTTCAAATGTTGTGAAACGAAGAAAGTGATGCATACGGAGAGAGAGATAGAAAAAGTGACAAAGACAGTGTTCATCTCTTTTTGCCAAGTATGGTGTGCACATTTCAGATTCGTCTTGTTGCTGTGATATCATGAAGCACGTTGTCTCTCGAACTGTGTGTGTTGTACGATCACAGAACAAAACATTGTCTAAACGTATAACTGTTTTGCACGTGGCGATTTAACACAGTGCGTAAAACACACACTGTTTGAACGTCCATGTGATTTAAATCATCACTGCAACAAGTCTCTCTGAATTGCACACCATAAATGACAAAAAGAGATGAACTTTGCTGTCTTTGTCATTTTTATCTCTCTCACTCTCTCTCTCTCTCTCTCTCTCTCTCTCTCTCTGTATGCATTACTTTCATCATTTTACAACTTCCACGTTCATGTCCAGCTAATTATCATATCATTCTATTCTCGCCAGCGGACACACAAACCACAATGAGTGAAAGTAAGATTTTCAGCGATGTTTTTTGTTGAGTGAAGATGTTTTTAATTAGTTTTTGTGCGAAAATAATGTTCACAACTTGTAAATTACAGTATTATAGTGCTTACAGTATTATTGAGTACATAGGATCATTCCTATATTTTTTTAAGAAATAAGAAAATTTTATGTTTGAAAAAAAAAAATGAAATTTTACCTACGAACGAACGAACGAACAAACGAACATGTTCGCAGATTCTACGAACGAACGAACGAACGAACGAACATGTTCGTAGATTCTACGAACGAACGAACGAACATGTTCGTAGATTCTACGAACGAACGAACGAACAAACGAACATGTTCGCATACGAACGAACGAACGAGCGCTCGTTGACCGCTCTGGTTTTACACTAGATAGAATCGATTTCCAGACCCCCCTGGCAAAATCATTTTACCCCCCCCCCCCCTAGAATTTTTGACCTTGCACACGTCTGGACCACCGCCATATTTTGGCCCATAGATCGATCGGCATCGAGCGAGGTTCATGGATGGACGCAATATCACATCTTGATCTATCTAATCGCCGAAATAAATACAACGATGGTGACGAAAGTATGGACCAATACATTTGCGATGAAATGACCTTTTGCAGGTGCTTAAAGCACTTCATCTATATTAAGCGCTCGAAATATTGCTTCTTAACCATGGCCGTTGTTTGACGACAGTAAAGGGCCAGGGGAAAAAAAGTAGCAACCACCACCACCACCATCACCACTAGCATCGCAGCCATTTCAACAACGACAAATATGCGGGACTGAGAGAAAAAGAAAGAAAAAGTCAAACCCAACGCATTCTAAGCGCTAAATGCTCGCCGAGAAAATAACATCATACACACAAATTCTTTGAATATGGAGTTGTATATGCAAATTTCTAATCTTTATAATCCGGGGCTTTGCATGTGCACTGTTGCGAGAGTTCTTTTGCATGTGTAGAAAATTCGAGCAATGTAAATGAACCTTTGTCTTCTTTGTAACTGGCATATCAACCGATACAAACCCGCGCACAGAGAGAGGGAGAGAAAGAGAAAGAGAGAGAGAGAGAGAGAGAGAGAGAGAGAGAGAGAGAGAGAGAGAGAGAGAGAGAGAGAGAGAGAGAGAGACACACACCGAAGTGGCAAATGCGTGCGACTGCGAGATAATAGAAATCTAAAAAGCCTTTCATTTGTTTCATGTTTCAGTCTGGTGGGAGTAAGAGTGTGTGTGTGCGTATGTATGTGTGTGTAGAGAAACTGAGTGGCTGTGTCGTTGCTTATCTTTCTTGGCTTTTATACTTAGATAAAATCTAGATTAAACTGTAATTTTAAATTTCACTGTAAATAGCCCATGGATAAAATCCTTTTTACTGCCTATTGTCGTCATTGTTGTGCTACAGTTGTTGTTGTTGTCGTTATCGTTGTTGTTATTTCCAACACGTTTGCCGGCTCTCAAGCGTTGCTTTTTACATTTTTTTTTCACTTTTTCCCTTTTGGAATGGTCATTAAGTGTCATACATTTCTGTTGTTGAGTTTATATATACTAGGGACCATCCCCATAATAGATTTGCATTTGGAAGTTGCTCATTTCATCCAATCGCATGGAACGTCCATGATATCAAGTGGACAAACAAACAAAGGAGAACACACTCACACGCATATATATAGAGAGAGAGAATGGACATTTAAATGAAGGACACAATAAACCATCAAAATTTGATTTTAAACAAACAAATTTACTACATCTTTTCGTCCAATGTTGACGGAAAAGTTTGGCATGCACGATGAGCAAATGTCAAAAATTTAATGAAAAATAAACATATTACAAATACCATTACCGAAGCAACACACAACCGGATACAAGTGACCGACTATGAATTGCCGTTTTATTCATACATTAAGCGCATTTTGATTGCCATCAACAATAACAAAATAGCCAAGCGTCACAATAGCATCACAGTAGCCTTTATATCGCCCACGATGTGTATGTTGTTTCCATCTTTACTCCATTAATGGCCGTCTCTACCATAAAGTAAATCAATGAAATGACCTTTTCTCACTTTCGTTAATGACTCAAAATGATCTTGTAATTGAACACATTTTGTCCCCCGAAAAAACAGTGCACACAACGCAAATGACAGATTTGGTTGGACTCGAGAATGAAATCTTGTGGCCATTTTTGTTTTGAACGACATAAAACAATGTAATATTGTGTGTTTGGATTCAATTATTGCATTTAAACAATCACTTTAATTGGATAATGGGGACAAGGTAACGCCCGTTCTTCATTCACTAAAAACAAACAGCAAAAACAAAAACAAAAGAGAAACATTTGCCCGGCAATCAATAGTTGTGTGGGTCGGTTCCATTTGGTGTCGACGAATAAAATGAAGTTTATTTTATCGGAAATGCTTTTCGGGCTGCTTTTCCTACCACTCTTGCGCGCACACTCTTGCTCTTCATCTTTTCCAACTGAATTATTAGCAATATGAAAAGTGTGCTCCATTCAATAGCCGAATGCCAGTGTTTTTGCACTAATGGGGCAAAGCTTCTTCGTGGAAATGCCTAATCACGCTCGCATTCTTCCACAAATACACGGCACACGCACACATACACTAATGCGACCGGATTAAATAAATTTTCATTCAGAGTTAAACTCATACGGGCAACACCACTTACTGATGCTTTCGTTCACTCAGAAAATGGTTAAAAGGTGAATACTTTGTTGCTGATTCGCATCATTCGCTGGTGCCATCACAAATATAATTTTCCCTTTCGAATTGCTTGGACCGAGAGAGGCGGGTATCAAAATTGGAACATTGCATGTTATGCTCATCCAGGATTTGGAAAAAGATCCAACGAACAAATTGAATTGAATTAAAAAAGAAATTCTTTTAAGCAGGTACAGGGGGAAGAAAGGGAGACAGAGAGAGAGAGAGAGGAAGTTGTTGAAAACATTCATGAAAATGCCATTAGGCAAAGCAAGCTCATGTACACAGTTGAAGTTTTAGTGTCAATATTTGAAAAATCTAAAACCATCATCGTATATTTGCATATCGAAATGATTAAGTGATTTTCCATGCGATTAAGTGATTTCATTCTCAAAAAGCATAGCTCGAAAACAACAATTCATAAATAGTGTTTGAACAATTTCCGAAATATTCATGCATGTCAAATCCAAGTGTATGTATGCAAAATGACTCGTAAATGTTTGCTGTTCGGCTGGATTTGTTTTTTTTTATTGTCTTCCTAACCTCAATTAATTGAATTATTGTCATCATTTATTATTATTATTTGTGTTTTGTGCCTTTTCATAGCATTTAATCAAACGAGTCTCGTGTATGAAATGTACGGTCACATCTATTCTCCGGCGTTTTTTCAACAAAACTCTGTTTGACGATAACACTGTCACACATTAGGATCCATTCGTTTGTATCATGCTAGAGATGGCTTGTTGATTTTGGAGAAGAAACAACTTTTCGAAATGACATTTGAAGGATTTTAAAATGAAAATTTAATCATCAAAATGCGAAGAAAGTGAGCCGAATTCAACTCCTTCTCGCTCTCATCCTTGTTTGATTTAATCAAGCACTCACTCACTCACACACACACTAATCCACAATTCCAATGGACATGGCCGCCTAGCAATGCAATGCTCAAACTACGCGCTCAACACAACATGACATGCAGACATTATGTGTACCAATCGAAGAATATGCTCGAGGTATTTGCATGATTTGTTTTTATATCAACTTGTTGCCAATTAGATTTCTTTCGAGTTTTTCGGAAGAAGTTATAGGAATTTGTGAAGCGCGTTAAATTTACATTCACCATGCATGCTGTGCTGCGAACAGCCAATGTGCGGAGCGTCAAGACTGGAATTAGCATATTCAATCCTAATTTACTTTCCAACTTAACTCTCAACCAAAACGAGAGAAAAGCATATGTGCTCGTAGAGGCCTGCTAATTCCATGCGATTTCCACACACACACATACACACACATACCAACAGATTTTTACTTATCCATAGAAGCTACAATTTTACTCGATAAATTTAATCCAAAACTTTTTAATGTAATTAATAAAATTTATTTTGCATTAAGTTTGAAAATCTCGACATAATTGTATGCAATCATTCAAGTGCCAAAAATGGAGAGAGAGATAGAGCGAGAGAGAGAGAGAGAGAGAGAGGCGTAGGGAGTGTGATGGATGAGTGAGCTATTTAAAAATGTGTGTGCTCAACGGCTGATAAATATCGTTTGTATAATATGATATCAGTTGCGCCGCATTTCAATCAATGAATGTTATCTGAATCGTGCGGATTCCAATTTATCGGCCAGCTTTCAACTCTCAGTTTGTCGGTTGAATGTTTGGTGTTTTTTTCCTTATTTCGGTTTTCATAACTGAATTTCGTGTATTTATCCCCTCGAAATAATCGCATGTGCTGTGCGAAGCAGATGTCCAACCAAACGACTGTCACCTGAGCAGAAGTACCGAAGAAAGAGAAAAAAAAAACAATATTGCTGAACGTAGTAAGAATGTGTGAGAACGCATGCAAAATGAATCATCAGTGAATTATAAGGCCGGAATGAATCGCCTGATGGTCGATTTTTGCATTTGAATGTATAAACTGCTCATTTGAGTCTAATTGGTGAACAAATGAGTTTACATTTCCTGAACAATTTCCAAAATTTCCATTTTATAATTGTGATCCAGTTTGCATGATTTCAATATAATCGGTGCATGGAAGTGAGCACTCAGTCGGTTTTGTTTCTCGTTTGACAAAATTGAATGTCAAATTTTAGCTAAGTTACGAAGTTGAAAGTGTTGAATAACAACGTCTACATTTCGAAGATGTTCCACATAACTCTCGTTCATTTTTGCTTTTATTTCAGTATTAGGAGGAAAAAGATATCATCTAAAGTAATAAATAAATAAATAATATCATATTTGAAAGCACTAAATAAACTCATAACATTTCGCGAAAGCCAGACAGATAAAATTCACAACCCATAATTTTGGCGTTTTGAGTCATATACACACACACACCTTATCGATTTCACTAAGAAAATAGTTAGTAAATTATTAAAGCAAATAAATTATAATGTGACTTGGATGCATTTTGGCACAAGGTATCACAGTCGATTCGGTTTGCCTTATACTCTGAAGTAATCTCCTGAAGGAAAAGCAACTTCGTTCTGGGTATTGTGTGTGTGAATATGAAAAAGGCATGGTTTATATTTACCACACCATCGGTTTTTTAGCATGAATATCTTTCTCCATGAGATGTGTTCAGTGTGTATTGAAATGCAAGAAAAAAGAAGAAGATTTGTCTGTTCAAAGTTTGGACAATCGTTCGTTGGTTATGTGAAGTTCATTTGCTGTAGCATTGTTTGATCATTCCATTAATTATTCATCGAATTTGCAGAAAAACCACCAAACCATGCATTTGCATTCGACTCTATGAACCAAATTGAAAATTCGTTTTATTTCAATTTCAATTTGCCGAACAGGACGTTTTGTGGCTAATCGTCTCCAAATCGACTATCTTCTCTCTCTCTCTCTCTCTCCGTTTCATTTCATGTTTGTTTTTCATTATCCGGTATGCACCCTTTCGTGTGTTTCACCTCAACTTATGCGAATGACCACGGCAATAGCTGAAGCCATTACCAACAGAACATACCCCATTGATTAAACGATCTGTATTTTAATTAAGCAAAAATTTGACAATCCACGAGAAGAAGTGAAGCGTATTATTGTATATGTTTTCAACACGTTCAAACACTTTTCAAATGTTTGCTTAAACAACCGACTCATTTTGGCTGAGGTGCACCGAGCGACACAGCTGTATGATAGTGTACGTGGGTTTTTTGTGTATTTATATATGCATGTGTGTATGTGTGTGCGCGCACAAATTGTGATGCATTGCAGGCCTTAAGTTATGATTCGCGTTGAAAAAGAAATACTTCAGGCAAATGCATATTTTTGCATTAATTTCAGGTTGTTGCAAAAAAGAACGTTTGGTTACTGAGCACACAAACATCAACAACGACATCCCAAAAAACACATAAATTTTATAACTGTTTTTTTACTCTCTCTCTCTCTCGTTACCACTCTATCCATCTCTCTGTCGGTCTTCTTTGCCTTTTGTCTGGCAATTTTTCCATGGTTTGTTTTTTTCTCCTGCTCTCGCAACATACCTGGGCAACAATTAAACCTAGCAAAACGTATGTAAAATTCAATCTGCATGTTTTACGAAGCATGAATAAAAGAATCATTATTCACATGACAAAAGCATGGAAGATAAATGCATCGCGCGTACTCCGACCCAATATATATATATATATATATATATACATATACCTATATGCATGAATGTTTATAAAAAAAATATGCATCCTTCAGCGACAATTTTTTTTCCTTAGTACGAATTGTGTTGTGAATTTTCACACTTTTCGCTCAATTTATCTCTCTTTCTCTCTCTCTCTCTCTCTCTCTCTCTCTCTCTCTCTCTCTCTCTCTCTCTCTTTTGGTTCAAACATTCTTTTTTTTTCAATTTTCATTAAAATTTCTTTAGATGTATGGGTTCTGGCGGCTAAAAAATTTCACTACATATATTGATGCGTGCGTGTGTAGTCCTTAAATTGTGTTTATATGTATTTTTTTCCCATCATCATCGTCGTCGCCGTCGTCATCGTTGTTGTTGTTGTTTAATTCGCTTTAAATAGCACTCACAGCAAACGACCCTAATATGAATTTTACCTGTGTGTTTGTCGGCAGAGTTGAATTCCAGTATCGAAGCGAACATTCGCGCGGTATTTTCCAATTGGTCTTTGTGTTCTTTTCGCTGCATGAGTCTTGTTTTCGCCCCAAATGTTTGAAACATGTTTCGTCTCTTTTTTGTACGATCCCTTTGAGCATTACCCGTATTAAAACGCACACACACACACATTGAAATCGAGCAGTATCGTTGTGTGCGTTGTGTGTCAATATGAGAGGGAATTTCAATTCCATTACATATGTGCCGTGACACACTCACTGATCATGCACTTTTTCTTCTACTTCTTCCTGTACGAAACACAGATCGTTGTAATGGTATTTTTACTACATCGTTCGTTGTATACGCTGTTTGTGTTTACGTTTTTCATTCTGTCTCGCTCATTCTTCGCCACAGCAGAAAAACTGTTTCACCATTTGTTGTCATGAATGTCCTTATCCTATTCAACATCACCACTGGCTGAAGTTAGCTATCTGTCTTGTGGCGCGACCACCGATCAGTGTAGCACTTACATTCAGCTTTGTAACCACGTTTAATTCCATTCAAATCGACAACGTTACAGGAAATTACATTTTGTATTTCTGATTTTTCGAAAAAAATTTCTTTCTCAATAAAACGGTCTTTTTTGTCGATCAGTAATTTAGTGTAGATTTTGAAACAAAAGTGTGAATTGGTTTTGAATTTAGAAAAAAAAACCAACAAATATTTGATTCAAACGAATAAAGGGGAAAAAAGCGGTGCGCATACGACAAGTCACATCATCATCAACAAATTTATTCCAATTGGCGGAATTGCGACGTTCATTCAGAGTAAGTGTAACGCGTCGGTTTTTAAATCAACGCACATTAATACCAAATATTTCGAATTTGTATTTGAATAAATGATTGAAAATTGAAAAAACTAATTTGATGAATGGATTCAAAAGAAAGGCGAAAAATGTAACCCATCGATTCCATATTTGGTTTTCCAACAATACACATTTCATCATCTATTTTGTTTGCATCCTTCGAAGGTTGAATCCGCCCAGGTAGACTATTTTTGAAAGTGGAAAAAAAAGATCATTTCTCATTTCCGAGAAAGGTTGCAATCGATTTTCGTCGATAACCGAAAAAGCCAGAAAAAATCCAACAACAGCACCAGAATGAGAAAAAGAAAAAGAAGAAGAAGTGTCGGAAATTCACTTTAATTTTCAAACTGGTTGCATCTGATCCGTTTGATTTCCATTCAATTTAACGACATAATTACATTTATTTAATTCCACATTAAAATTGAATTAAATCAAATTGATTAATTATGCACACAATCATGCATTTGAGACTTGTTTCAAATAAAAGTGTGTTTTGACTTGTTGGCTGATTTGTTTTTTTCATCGTGCAATCGATGCATTTCCGTTGGCATGCATAATTATGCTTCGTTTTCTTGAGAGAGCAATTGAATGATTTCATGAAATTATTCAATGATATGAAGACTTGAAATGTGTTTACTTTTATGCAAACCGTTTTACGGCCTGTAAATAGTTTCTTCACATTTGCATCGTGTACCCGTTGCTCAACTTGCTCACACTGTACACAAGTTAACCAATTAGGTTTATTGATTTGCAATAAGCAAGCAGATGTGTGTATCCGTCACCTGAGCGATCTGTACACTGAACGGCGATGCACACGTTTCGAGTTGAAGGAGATAGGATAAATGAACAAAAAAAAATGCACGCATGGTGTAATAATATAGAGCCAAATGTGTACTGACGCACTGAAACTAAAAAAATAATGGAATTTTGCATATATTTTTTTTCCAATTGGAACAGACTTATCATCGTATATTTTGAATAAAAAAATAAAACGAAAATAAAATCGGTTATGGTTTGAAAGTGTCTTGGCGAATAAATGGGCTGTGATGGCGAATCCTTGAATAAACATTTTTGCAACTGTTGCAACTAAAGTCATATTCATATAACGTACGATACATAGGTTTGAATTTAAACCATTCCACATCCACACATATTCAACCTAATGGTTTTTTTTTCCTTACCAGAACACAAAAATTTGGAAAAAAAAAGAAAAGTCTTTGTTTTTTCATGTCCTCTCTTGCGAATACGAATCGGAGATAAAAACAAAAAATCTTTTGTTTTATCGTGCCAATCCAAACAAATTCTTTTTTTTTCTTCTGCAATAACACAAAACGAAAGCCATAAAATTTATATTGTTCCCTGCAAAACACACTATCCAACTTTCATTAGTCAAACATTTTGTTAATTGTTCGAACATACCTGAAGCACAACGAAATGTCCTCACCGAAAAACAGTATGTAAATACTAATCTGAGGATTTTATGGTGCTTAAATGGAGTGAATACAAAGAGAAGAAGGCACACACACCAACCGACTGCAATAATACGCAGTGACAATAGCAAAAGGAAAGTTTTCAACACTCATTTTAAGTTACATTTACCTCAGTTTTTGTTGGCATAAAATTGTGCTGCTTTGCATGAAATCTTCTTTAGTTTTTCTATTGAAAATGGATGTGTATGCGCGAGTGTGTATGTGTGTTTTCTTTCTGTCTTTTTGACAATTCAAATAAGGTAATAAAATTGTGTGTCCTTCTTCATTTCAGTCATACAAACGTTTGACGAAAGAATACTTCGGAACAAACAGAAGAAGAAAGCAAAACTATCGAATTGCCGTCTCATTGTGTCAGTTTTGTTGTATTTTTTTTTATTACGCTCCACTTTTGATTGCCATAATTTAAGTTCAACCAATTCGCGTATTCTTCATTTGTACTTTCTTTATCATTTTTATTCTGGCGGCAAAATAGCTTCACAATTCATGCGAGACAGAAGAAGAGTGAGCGAGTGCGAGTTTTCTTACACGACCAACATAACAAAGAACGGTGTTTTAAAACATTGCATAGCGTTAATGCATTGGATTGTGTGTATAAAGTAGAAGCGTGCACACTTCTTCTTTTTCAGTCTTTCTCTCTCTCTCTCTCTCTCAATATCTATCTCACTCACTCACTCACTCTTTCTCTGTGTCTGGTAGTTTTGCTCGTGCTCTGGTGCGTTCGATCTGTCTCTTTTATTCCAATATTTTGCTGCTGCTACCGCTTCTCGTATCGACATTTGCTACATCAATTCCAACCAAATATATATACATAGAACTTAAAACAAGCAGCGTGCAATCAATATTAAATGCTAAATGTTTTAGAGAATAAGACAATAGCGTTTTCTTTCGTTCGTATATTATTCATAAGTCATATTTCATCTCGGAGTGTGCAGCAGCAGCAGCACATTTTATATTTGAATTTTCGACGAACAACGACATCGAGAAAACCAACTTCTGAAATTTGCCCTAATACGAATTTTACTTGTGTTCGTGGCCATACTTGAATTCCAGTGTCGAAACGAATATTCGCCCGATATTTTCCAATTAGTCTCTTTATTGAGTTTTTTTTTCTCTTTCATTCGTTCGTTCTTTCAACTGTCAATCTGCCATGGTTTCGCCCCGAGTTTGTTTCTTGAATATGATCCCTTATAGCATTTTATGAGTCGCTCCGTATGAGTATATGCATGTGTGTGTGTGTGTGTGTGTGTGTGTGTGTGTGTGTGTGTGAGTCTGTAAAAGTAGGCACTTCGTTTTGGATATGAGTTAGTGTGTGTGTGTGTGTGTGTGTGCATGAGAGGGAATTTCGTTTCCTTTTTTATTCTTCTATTTTACGATCATATACACATTTTTTTTCCTTCGTCTTCTTCTTCTTCTTCTTTTTCGTCGTCGTCGTCGTTTCGACCGAACATTACAGATCAATGTGATTGTATTCGTTCTTTGAATACGTGCAATTATGTTGTGGTGTTCTTTTCTCTCCCTCATTCCATGCTCTTCCATAAGAATTATGTCGACTTTCTTATTCTTTTTCTCACCACCAGTGAACTAGCTGCACCAGTGCGCGCCGACTTATATCTCTTTTTGACAACTGCCGATCAGTGTGTCCCATGAATTCAACTAGTGAACACATCGAATACAGTTTCATTTTACAAATTATTCAAATATTTTCGTTTTTCAAATTAGTTTTATTATAGTTTTTTTTTCATGAACATTTCTTAAAATTTTAATTGTATATATCAGCAACTCTTCGATTTGTTGAAATAGGTCCGTGGCGAATTACCGCCCATCAAGTAATTTGATATTTGAATGTTTGAATAAGAAGTGTGCGCTGGTGACAAGTTACATAGCTGAGTGCGTTAATTCCAATTGGTAGAACTCGTAACGAGTGTTTGATGTAAGTGGCGCGCAATTTATATTAAGTTGATATGGACAAAAAAAAATATTAATGGACAAGCAATCATTTTAAATTTATATTAATATTCAAGTCGATAGAGAGAGAGAGAGAGAGAGAGAGAGAGAGAGAGAGAGAGAGAAAGGAAAAAAATATCGTCCATGCACTTGGACCAAATCGCCGTTTTGATCTGTTAATGTTCTGCTGTCTGACATTTCGGCATTTTCTTCTTAAGTAGAATTACTCAGGTAGAGTTTCATGCATGAACCCAAAGGGAAAAAAGATCATTTCAAGTCTTCCAAGAAATGTTACACTCGATTTTTAACAATAAAACAAAGCAAAAAGAAAACAATCCAGAGAAGAAAATCGAACAAACGATTTTTGTCGAAGGAATTGCTTTGCCAATACGATTTTCAAACTGTATACCAAAGCGAGTGTGTCACACATGTGTTAGTGTGTGTGTGTAGCATCTCTTTTTTGGGGAGTTTTCGGTTTTTTTCGTCTTCTTTTTTTTTTTTAAACACAATATAGATAATACACACGCAGCGCATATAAAAAAAAGACAATATACAAAAGAAACGAAACATTGAAGATAAAGCTGTATAAACCGACAATCTATTACCCTTCGAAATGGCTGTGATTGGAGAGGCGAATTTTTTTTGTCTCTCCATTCATTCATTTTAAATACATGCAGGCAATCAAGTTGAATTAGAAAAGTTGTTCGTTTTATTACACACTTGAGTGCATTAAATGTGGAACAAATGGAAAAAAAGAGACATATCACATACATATTTTGCTGAGTACCGAATAAAAATGTTGAATCGCTCAGCACGTGGTTTACCACATCCGAAAATCGATGGGTTCAATGCAAGTCAACCAGCCAAATGCCAATTTTCAGTAAATTTTTTACCGTTTCATATGAAATTTACATTTGAATATTTTGATTACATTTGAAGTAATTTTATTGTTTTTTTTTCTTTCTTCCTTTTCTCTCTTCCAACCCCCCCCCCCCCACCAAAATGTTACATTGTCTGTCATCATTTACATTTGGTTCGAAGTAGTTTGTTGGGAAATATGAGCGAACAAAATGCGATTGTCTATGTTAAACGAGATGCTGATGAGGGAACACCTGTGAATCCGCCAATGTTGTGGATGTTAATTGAATATCGAACGCGCAACAAAGTCACAAATTACGAAGTTGTGGCAGCGAAAGATGTGTGCGGTGGCGGTGGCAGCCGGGCAAATTCGGGCTTAGAATCCATGCATACGGGCAAATTGATTTATGTGAAAAAAGACACCGGTCTTGTGCAGGCAACCATTGTTACCATATCAGACGATAAACAATTTCTCAACAACGAACTCAAGGATTTGGTGGAAATGCAAAAAGAAGAGTACGAGATACACAGCAATAAAAAGCGAAAGCGTGTGTCGGTAGCAAAACTAGATAGCGTGGCCACATCGTCGGCGGCAACACAATACACGCGATGGAATAGCGGTGCACATGACACGGGCACAACAACCCAAAATGGTGGCGGTGGTGCGATGAACAAGCAATCGGTTATCAAATCGAATCCGAATGTTCAAAATTACCCACCAATGACATTTGACCAGCAAACGCAAACGGATTTCAAGGCCACGGCCGATTTTAGCAACAATGAAATGCGTTTCAGCAAAATTTTGGCCACCGAAGAGGATATTTTACGTGATGTACACAGTATGACGGAGGAGAATCACGATATCAAGCAACAAGTGGCCGATTTACGCGTTGAAGTGGCCGAAATCAAGACGCTGCTGAAAGATATTTCGGAAAAATTAACACACCAAAATGATGGTGTCCACAGCACGAGCACTGACTTCAATCGCACCAGTTCAATACTAAATTCTACGCAAACGTCGTCAACGTCGGTGCTCGCCCGAACGCCACACGTTATACCGCCGAGAATCTTAAATTTAAGCCATCAATCGAATTATACGCCTCACACACTGAACTATAATTCAATCAGCATCGAACCGGTCATTGAGGCGAGCAACGACAGCAATTTCTCGTACTCGAACCACAGCCGCATGTCATTGAGTGCATCAAATCAATCGATCTATCAAGCGGACACAAATCACAATGAATCGGCGCATTTATCGGCCATGAAGCTTGATTACAGCAGCAACAATAGCAAAAATGCCGATAGTTTTGCCGATGACGAAGGTGATCCAAATGAAGAGGTTGTGATCGGACCAAACCATACAACTGTCACACGCAATGTGCTAACAAACATTAATTGGAATTCACATACAGCCGCCACGCGACGTTTGTTGCGTGCCAAATTCAGCCGAGAAGTATTGGCAACACATTCGCTAACGGGAAAACCGTCACCTGGTATGTTGATCGACACAATATACATAGCCATTAATCAATGTAGTCAAAATGTTTTTTTCACTCATTTTTATCTCTTCCTCACTCTTTCCTCACCCAAATGCAGCGTTCATCGAATCGAGCAAACCGACGAAAAACCAACTCAACCCCAAAATCATTGCCGACATTGTTCAATATGTGGCAAAACGGTGCAAGGTCACGGATACCGCTGTCAGAAGCTCCATCACGACCAAATGTGCCGACGAGAATAAAATGATGCGCCAACGCAACGACAAAAACCGTAAATCGCTCGTGAAAATTGAAAACAAAGAAAACGTAGAGAACTGAATACCAAAACCATTTGCTAATCGTTATCAATTAAAATAGATATTATGTGTATCGAGCGTATCGATATAATTGCACGATTGTATATCCAATAAGAGCAGTAATTTTTTTTTATGGTGCACTACATTTCCGTATAGAGCGCAACATTGAAACGCTTCTCTCTAGACCTATTACTTTTATACACAGTTTTAATACAGTATTAGAAAGGGACATTTGTGATTATGGCTATAATATTTTTTTTTTAAATGAAAATGTATATCCCGGTTGGAGCCTTGGATTTATTACTGTACAATTTGAAGTGAAACCTAGGAAAAGCAAAATGAAACGAAAATAGAAAAATCAAAAAAATGAAATAAAGGCAAAATTGTAGAATTATTGAAATAATCATACGTTATAAAATGGACAAATAGAGAGTATTTTCATTGAGTTGAATGTGGGCGAAGCACTCAATTTGAGCTGAACAAATTTATCGGTTTTACCACACATATTGGTTTACCACGTATGGTTTTAGCCGACGAACAGATTTTTCGACCAAAATGTAATACAAAAACAAAAAATGACGACGAGAAAAAAAAAGTAATAATAGAGAAATGGTTATCTTGAACATACTAAACCACGAAATCGATGTTACGTGAAAATGTGTTCAACTTACTAGAATTAGCACTTAAACTGAAAACAAAGTTCGGTGGTTCTAAATCCTCTCGTAATGCCAAAGTGCCATGGAATGTGGTATTTGACTGGAGAGAGTGAGAAGAGCTGCTGGGAGTGTGTGTTTCAATTCTTCATTGTTCTGAAATTATTTGCAGCGAGAGTAAAATTTGATATGGATACGAATGAGGAAGAGAAAGACACACACACAGAGAGAGAGAAAGAGAGAGAGCGAGGGAGTTGGAAGTGAAAGTAGCGAACATTTGCATTCCGGTCATAATTCTTCGCATCATCGAATCGCTCTAGCATTTTCTTCAGACGTTTTCTCATTCAAGTACTCTATATCCTTGTCGCGTAGATGGAGCAAGCTACACACACACACACACACACAAACTGAATATTCATTACGTGTATTCAGTAGTAAGCGAACAAAAAGATCGTTCTGAGCAGGAAACAAGTCGAAGTAAATTATTGTAAAATGATTTTATAAAATAATGAACCAAACAAAAAAATAAAACACGTAATCAAATTATTTGCTACTTTTTGTTTCTTTTCAATTGTTGATTGGTAAAATACCTTTATGCGAGAAGGATTGAATGAAAAAAAACACACGTCCATGATCTGTATTGCATGTATTTTTAATGTGATAAGCAAACAGTGTGCGCAGAAATGTTTCATTATAATTATTGACCAGCTGGACGGCATTTGTTGCGAAAAAAAATTCAAACACAAACAGTGGCACTCGCGCGTATTTATGGTGAATATATTGCAGACTCAACGGCACAACGGTCGGACGACAACAGCACAAACATTTATACACACACACACACAATTCTGATTTGTGTATGGCAGCAACGATGCGAAAATTCGCATCAAGAAACTCGATTAACTATTACGTTCCCATATTTATTGTTGTTGTTTTTGTTGTGGCTTCACGTTGATGTTGTCGCCGTCTGATGTTGATTGCTACTATTTCTGCCATTGCCACTGCTGCTGTTGCTGTTGCTGTTGCTGCCAGTGTGTACGTGGTGTTTTCATGTGCGCACTGTTGTTTCGAGGCAAGGTTCTCGAGATTCGAAATTATGCAAATCCAAAACCATTAATAATTGAAAACGTACCAGCACAAAATATATTTATAAAGAATGCGACGAAAGCGACCACGAAAACACATCTCTCTCCTTACTCTCTTCTCCGCTCTCTTTCTCTAACTTGAACTCTGCCCACAAATCCCGCACACATTCGATCCGAACATTCAATCCACCACTAACCAAATAATATTAATGTCACATTATTTCTTGGCGGCGTCTGGGTCGGCTGAATGTGGCGCAGCGCTCGCGGACATTGCACATCCAGTAACTCAGTCACTCGTTCGTTTGTTTGTTCGTACAAACAATCTCCAGCTTCGTCATATTCTCATTGTCCCTTTCTCGTTTGCACACAGCCGGCTATCACGCGCGCGGGGCACACACCACATAAATACAGATTGGCAAATGAGAAATTACGAAACACACAAATCGAATTTACCGTCGACAAGCGCGTAACAATATTGTGAAAAAATGAGTGAACAAACATTTTCAAACCATTTTAAATTTATCAATTGGCGCACACAAAAAAAGAAAGGTTTTCCTACTTCGTGCTTCCATTCACTGTGCAAACAACAAGTATATTTATGCCGTTGCGCCATGCCGCAATTGTTGCCAAATTCTTACTGCGGAGGAATGACGAAAGAAAATTTAAAAAAAAAACACTCGACACGAACGAAAAGAAAAAAGCACCTCCACTACGAATTAAAAAGAAAAGAAAAACATTCGACGAGAAAAAAAAGTGGTAGAAGCAGAAATAGCAACAGCAGAACAACAACAGAAATAATAGCAAGTCAGGCAATTGTAATGATGCCACAATGGTCCCGTTACACATTTTGTTCTTTTGCTTCGATTCAACTTCTTTCGGTGAACAGGCGAGAAAAAGAAAATGCGCTCTTACACACGAACCAACAAAAAAAAAAACACTCGACTCTGGCGCACACACACAGTGCTTACATTTCCACATCCACTTATTATTTCAACAGATTTCAAGGCGAGTACGCTAATGTGATATACACTTGGTGAATGTGAAACACGGTGCACGTAACCGTATCGAGGTGATTCCTTTTCCTCACACTGTGTACAAGAAAACATATCTCCAATGATTTGTATTCACTTGATTTGCTTCGATTTGTTAAGTCCTTTTAATGCCACGTTCTTTTTTATCGGTGTGTCATTATGATCATAAGTAATTGTGTACCTGCCGAAAGTTACACACTGTCAATGATCCTGTCAATTTTTTTCCACTCCCTCCACCGGCGATAGCAACGAGAGAGAGAGAGAGAGAGAGAGAGAGAGAGAGAGAGAGAGAGAGAGATGTCTGTAGGGATTGTTGATGGAAGACATTTTAATTGACTTGATTCCACCTTCATGCCACATCAATAATGGGAAGCCAACAGGAAAAAAAAGCAACAACAAAAAATTGGCTCAGCACAAAGAGCATACAAGAAAAATGACGAAACAGAACTTCGTGTTCGGTGAGCGAAAGTTTTTCACCCATGTCTGACTGGCTGGTGTGATTGTGCCAGCCAGCATTGGCGGTGGAATTTATAACTTTCACACTTTCAGCAACAATTAGACATGTTAGTTTACTGAACTAAATAGACGGATCTTTCTGTCTCTTAACTGTATACTCTTATCTCGATAAAAACCAATTCGAATCTCAACCTTCTAGAGAAAACCTGCTCGAAAATTGCCTGCGTCATATAGAAAATGGTATAGAGCATGGCTTTTAAGTTGAAAACTTTTTCTACTCGTTTCACGTGTTTTTTTTTTCTTTCCCCTCTCCCACTCGCTCTTACTCTTTACTATGTCTATCGCGCCCTCTGTTTGTCTGTTTTCCTCTTTTCTGTTGTTTTTCTTCCTTGCCGCACATAAAATCCGCTGCTTCCTTGCCGCACATGAATCCATAAAATATAAATCCATAAAATAGACACTTGATTAAGCATTGCTTTTGAATGCAACCATGAAACTTGGTTAATGTGACAACCAAAACACATTCAAACATTGAAATTCATTCGTTTTGCTTTACTTTCTTCGGAAAAAATTTGTTTTTGTTCTTCGCTTCATTGTCATCATTTCGGTTATTCGCATTGTGCGTACTTTTCAAGCACAATTTTGAATGTGTTTCCCGGTTTCTAGGATGGAGGGGGGGTAGGCAGGAAAAACGGAATAATGCGTCGATGTAGAAAAAAATATTCGAAATCTCATAAACCATAATCTGAAATTAAACAACATTTATAAAGTTTTTTTTTCCAAAGTTTTCCCTGATGGCTGAGCGCTCGTTCCGATACAAAGTACAATTAACAGCAACATTAACAGTGCACAATTTTGTTTGCTAAAGTGACAAAAAAAATCGCAGCGAGCTTCTCGTGCTTCAGATAATTTTGCATTTTGACGAGTTTAGTATATTTAGATGTGTGTTCGTATGATGTGCGAGCGAGCTAGAGAGAGAGAGAGAGAGAGAGAGAGAGAGAGAGAGAGAGAGTGAGAGAGAGAGAGAGAGAGAAAGATAAAGGGAGAAGGTGTGGGTGTGAGCTCGAATAAATGTTTGTGTCATTCAAGTTTCATTCGTTGCGGGAAGAGGAGAGTGACGAAGTGAGACTGAGTGGAAGAAAAGTGGTATTTTGGACATAAAATGTATTATCGTTATCTTCGTTACCGTCGCCAGCGCATTTGAATAAATTCATCTAAAAAGTGGGTGTTAGAAGTAAAGTTGAAATAAACACAATTCTTCTATTTACAAATTTTTCGAACGTTTTCGCATTTCCATTCGTTGTTTTGTCTCTTCTGCTCTTCATTCTGTTCCCTCATCATCATCACCATCATCATCATCATCATCATCATAATCATCCCCGACGTCAAGTGGTCCCGTCATTTCAATGCATTGATACCACTTTGCACACAATGTATACATACTGAGCATACACAGTGAGTGTATCGGTGCGTGAATGTATCTTAAGTATCGAGTTAAATTCATATTGAATATAACCGAATGTTATTGCGTGGAGAAAAACATCGATCTTTTATTGGTCGCTTGCAAGTGCTTGTTATCAGAGAAGAAACTCATATGCTTTCATTTTGTCCCCATTTTGTCGTTCTCTCTTTGTCTTGCTGTGTGTGTGTGTGTGTGTGTGTGTGTGTGTGTGTGTGTGTGTGTCTGTGTGTTCGTAAGTAAATACAGTACTCGAGACATAAAAATCAACGATCACTTACTCGAATATGTGTGAATGAAAACATTTCAAGCATCCCGAAACAAACTGGAAAATGTTTTAGCAAACATCAGCACAAAATGTGTCCACTCTCTTGCGAATTGCCTTCTGTTTACAATCATTTTCACTCGAACTAAATGTCTGCACAACGAATACTTAACGATAAAAATGACAGTAAATGTTGGACAAGATTTTTCGATAAGAATTATTGCAATTTTTAATGACTGTGAAAACGAATTTTAAATAAAGCGTCGAGAATGGAAATGACAACAGCGAAAAAAAGAGTTCGAACGCGACTGACGCTCTTCGGAGACGATTGGCACGAAATCACAAGCACTCGTAAACAGAGATTTATTGGAAAATGTTTGATTTTTTGAAGCATGCATGCATACACATATCAGACGCGTACACAGCTGAAGTATGGTACAATGAAAATCAGATTGGTGGAAGCGAATCTGAACCCGACAATATATGTGACTGCAGGCACATCTACAGAATGTAAATTGATGTTCCATATTGCTTACATCATGGATACATTGGAAGTAATAAGAGAACGAATCATCGGTACGAACAAGCTAAAAACCAATATATGTACAACGAACTGCACCATCTTCAAAACCGATCTTGAAAACCACAAGTTAAATCCTACTACTAACGGTACAACAGACCAATGATTCACTTGAATTCCATTCATTCTCGATAAACTCAGACATTTTTGATTGACTTTATTTTGAGTTAATCTCGGCAACGATATCTTCATTAATTTTCAGTTCTTTAGTGAAGTACAAACTGTTAAGATTTTCGTGAAATCTAAACAGTGTCCACTTCATGTTTTTCACCATGGTCAATGGTCATGCATTGACATTCATAGAACTTCAACTATGAATATCAATCGTTATGTATCCATCATACACATTTTGCATACACTATGCTTGCTGTATGTTTAATAAAGTATAAGTTCAATTTTTGTAACCAATAATTTTGATATTGTGACTTACATCCCAGAAAAAACTCGTGAAACCTTTTAATTTGTGGCAATATTTCAATGCTTTTCATGAAAATATGTCACAAATTCAAGGGATGCACGATTTTTTTCTAGGATATAAGCCAAAAAAATCTGTAGCCAATTAGGTAATATCTAGAAACCTAGGGGCTGAAACAGATATAATGTTAGCTGAATGTATTCACTTGGACCCGATGAATGGTTAAAAAAAGTGTTTTTATTGAGAATGCACCCACCATCAAATTGTCAACGTTTTGCTTTCTGCGTTGGCGAATTTTCGGCCATCGCAACAGCTACAATAATAGCAACAGCGAAAATAAAGCACGAAAAACAAAACAATTTGCCTAACTGGTTTTTCGGTGTATTATTTTCGGCCGTTGAGTGCAAAAGCATGCAAAACATTTTCACTTGACGGCGTTGAATTTTTCATTTTGACAACTTAACAAAATAACTTTTTGTGCCGGAAATATATTATTTTAATAATGCGATTTGATTATGCTGCGCCAAGTTTCACCCAAATCGTTAGAATATTTACTAATAACCCGACAATGTAAAGATATAGACGGTCGTTCATTGAATTTATGTTTATTGTAAAGCAATTAAGGCGAACTTTTTGGTTTTCATACAAGTACACGAGTATTATTCGCACGAGTGCTGGAGGCGCGGGTGGCCGGCAGCCATGTGTAACGGGGCGAACGAGCAGCCCAAACAAATAACAAAAAAGAAAATGAAGAACGGGAACGTGTAGTGAGGCAGCAACCATGTAAAGTGTTGAAGCATCTGGCGAAAGATTGGCTGATTGCGTCGCCATTTCTCTCGCTTGTTTCGGCGACGGTCTTTCGTGCAAACAATAGATTATAATAATATTCAAATCGAAATTAACGGCTACTGCTAGAAATCATAAGTGACATTCTGTGTATTGCTCCATGCCGTGCTCAAGTGAGCGAGCGGACAAAGGGGAGCGCACGTCTCTTTTGCCGTACGTCAAAAAATTTATGCAATTTTTGTTCTGTTCGAATAAATTTAAAAATAATCCTTTTTTCATACGCGCTTGGACTGTTGATGCTGCAATACCGAAAGAGCTGCTCTGGTCCTGTTGTTTCTATTCATATTCGACATGATTCGCCTACCAACATTTGTATTCGATTAGAAGGCACACAAAACATTTCTTTTTTTTTCTCTTCCTTCCTCTTCACTCACTTAAACACACACGCGCACACACACACCCATTCAGAAAACTCCATTACGCTTAAATTAGAATTTATTAGATATTTATGCAATGGTCTCTTCGAAACACAATATCGATTCAGTTACGCAGAAAAAAGCCATTTCTTGTACTTACATCAGACCAAAATCGTTCTACTATGTGAACGGCACAAACACATACCAGAATTTGGTGTTTGCTGCATAAAATTTATGAAACCAATTTTGTACGCATAAATGTCTATACACCGAATTAAATTGCCACTCTGGAGACGACCGAAACAACCGAACAATTCGATGGCACACCGGAGAGAGAGCGAGAGAATAAAACGGAACCAAAACCAAAACCAAACCGAACGGTGTGTGTGCGTGCGTATGTGTGTGTATGTGTGTGTATAGAATGGCAAGAGGACATCGTCCGATAACAATACAGAGAAACGCTTCTACAAGACCGGCCAATTCGCACAAACATTAGGTGCAAAGCATTAGTTATATTAACTTTCGAAATCTGTTGCTTAAAATTATTAATTTAAAATAAAAGTTAGCAAACTTTTCATTCGCTATACGATTCTACTCCATTTTTCACTTATTATTGTCGCTCGATCATTTTCGCCTATCATACGCCTCGTTGATGGCGACGAATTTCTGCATCTCATAACAACGGTACACAATACACAAACAATGCAATCAAAACACTGGCAGCAAATGATGAAAGTGTTAGCTGGTTTGAAAAGCACATCTCTTTACTCCGAATTTTAATCAAATTTTACTTAAACAAATTCCGAAAAATGTTATTCATCCAAACAATTGTGCGTTGTTTTCTTGTTTTGTTTTTCAATTAATGATGAATAAGCACAATCCAATGGAATTTTCTAGCAAAAATCCCAAACAAAAATCTCAGTTTGTTGTACAGTTTCGTCAATTGCGTTATTCAGATATTTAACGTTCACGCAAACGGATGCTCTTTTATGTATATACTTGTATTATTATTTATAAGAAATCATGAATAAATAACAACATGACTTGCAAGGTATGAAACGTGCTTATGGGCAACGCGCATACTTTTCAACCACCTTTCAATGTGGAGTTTAACGTAATTTAATGCCACCATTCCAATCCAAAATCGGCTCTGATATCCATGTAACGATATTTCTGCCATCAACTTAAGGCAATATGCGTTTCTTTATAAAATCGGAGAAGAAATTCGGACCGTATTATACGGTTTTGTACAAGTTTTACGTCATATTCAAAATGACATATTATTGAATTTTGATTTGCTGTACATAAAATTCAAGTTGAAGAGCATCCATAGCAAGGCGAATTAACGTTTTTTTTTCCTTTCTTTTGTTAGTATATGTTAAACGGAAATCGATTCTGCATACATTGTTTTTCGTATAATATATATATATCTTTGATTGCAGTTCACATAAGAATGTTTAAGTGGTTGGCGAGCAGAGAGGCAAGGGAGAAGATGAATCCAGCGATTTGCAAGCTGTTGAGAACATAAACTGGACTTTCTTTGTAAGAGGCTATTCAAATTTATGCTTGTTTCCCCCTCGCAAAATAGGACGGCCATTAAATTGCACTTGAGAATTTGTGTATTTTCCACAAGCAACTACGTGGTTTCCTGTGGTCAAAACTTCGACTACAATATACCAGCCTGTCTCGTTCAGCAGATCTAGCTCTAGCCTGCCCTCTCTCTCTCTCTCTCTCTCTCCCTCACTTAGTCTGTCTCTCATATAGCTTGTAATTGTTCGGAAGAAGAGCTAGCTTTTTTCTCTCATAGTTTTATATTGCGAAACGAAACTCGGAATTGTTTTTGGATATAATTCGCCAAATTAACATTGAGCCGACGCATTCGCGAATGTTGGCTATTAGCGTTATTGTTGTGGGCGAGAGGGAGGAGAGAGAGAGAGAATGTTTTATTTCAAAACAAGTAGAAAGTGAAAGAAAATGTAGCAACAACAACAACCGAAAACGAAAACAAAAAACAAACACAAAAACAACAAGAGCGCTTTATGTTGTATCATACTTGTACAGTAGTTTTAGTTGATATATTTCATCGTGAAAGCAAAGTGGTTGCATTCGTTTCCAATTCGATTGTCTAATGAATTTTGCGTCGTAAAGTTTTCCTGAATCGGCGATACTACGGCGACACAAAACAAATTAAGTTCGTAGGTTCGAGTATTGCATACTTTGTGGCAAACAATGTTAACAATGTTAGCTATTGTTCAATCTATCCCGAGTGCAGTAATGTATGAATACGCTACGAAACAGAATACATTGTACAATTAGAATGTTACGGTAACTTTTAATGTGGAAATTTTCGGTTATACTTGAAAGAGAAGCCAGAGTGTTGGAGGAGCAGATAGGGTAGGGAGGGAGAATAGAAAAAGAAAAAGTCCAGAGAAACATAGAAGAGAACCTTCATTGAGCATGGCATATGTGGCTGTAGCTAAGTTATGATTTTGGTGAGCTCTTGGGCTTTGGCCCTCGTATCGTTAAGGTCGTCTTGCACATACTACCAATACACAGTGTATACACACTCCCAATTTTTTTTGTTTTGCTTGATGATCATTCCCTTTTCGTGCCAAAAATAAGAGGAGGTGTGAACGCACATTTTATCATTTGGATGGACATTGTTTTTCCTCATTGCTTGGCTTCGTCTATTATTTATGCGTCCAATAATGACATTTTCGTTGAGTTTCCCTTGGCGAAGCACAAGTTTTCTCGGAATATTCGTACTCAATACCTTCCGTGGTTACCGAATGAATCAGTGCAGTTGGCTGTTGCTGTTTATACGTTCAATGTTCATTCCCTCTCCTCTTCGGTTCAACTTGGCCCGGTTCGGTTCGGCTCGGCTCAGCCACTGCCTCAGCTCTGGTGGTCTTTTAATAGAGTAGCAAATTTGGGCTGTATGTGTGTGTATGTGCTCGGGAGTTTGAGTTATTGGTTGCGCTTACGTGCAAAAGCAGGCTTCCTTTTGGCTTTACAAAATTATACTAAGCAGAGAGATTTTTTCACGAATTTCACTGCTTCTGAAACTGAGGTCGCTAACGATACGCTACGTGCTGATACGATTTATTTGTTTGTTTATTTTACTTACTGTACCGAACATTATCGTTATTACGGTTTGTGAGTCTGTAATTTAGATTTTTATTTTTCCATCGGCGTTTATTTATATTTATTTGTTAGTGTGTTGCTGTTTTAACCTCCCCCCACCTTTGCTACCGTTTCAGATCTCTAGTGGAATTGTTTTTTCTCTTCGTTTTTTCATATTTATTCGTGTTCACATGTTTGTGACTCTGTGTGTGTGTGTTTTTTTTTCTGGGGATACCACAATATATGCCAATGAAGAAAAGAAAGACAAGAAAAATGCCACATGCTAAAGTTTTACACCAATAGTTGATATGGCATGGTTACGTTTTTATTCCGAACCAGCTATAAATAATGTGTAATTTAATGCCGGTCGACCCCTTTCACTTAACCTTCAACTCATTTACCAAATTCGGCCTTTGCCTGTTCCATTCTCTCTCTCTTTCTCTTCGCCTACCTCCATCCCACCCTATCATTCTCTCTGCAATATTTTTTTTTCGTTGCCCACTTTATCGATGTCATTACGTCTAAACAAATTCAAAAAAAATGTTCGAGATTTAGGTTGAAAATTTTGAAGGTATGGTCGAATTTTCCCACCCGGCCAAATACAAAAAATATCATTTTTCCACACACAACAATCAAGCAAAAAAAAAATAACATACACAAATGCAATGAGCATAATTGGTTCCACTGAAAAAGGTGGACGGAACAAAATTTTTGCTTGCTACAGTTTTAGATCCAAGGATAAAAAATATGCCCATAAATTCTTTATGACAGCGACAATTTCACTCTTAAACATTATGGCATATATGCGAGGGAGAGAGAGAGAGAGCGACCAAGTAAGCGAACAAAGTAGGTGATATGCTTCTAATTATCATATTACAATTCGAAGCGTATGCGTATGCTCGTGCTTGTGCTCGGTTTCATGCTAAATAATTGGTGCAGCAAACACATAATTAGTTGAAATTATTTCAGAATCAGCGCTCGTTTGAAGTGTAAATGAAAATGGGTGCAAAAATAAACATAACGAACTCGACAAACACGGCATCGTCGTCGCGCACATCTAACCGAAAGGTTAACATTTTTGGTTAAAAAAAATACGAGCGGGTTTACTGACAATGAAAATGTAAATAAAAATGAAAACTGAATTAAAATATGACTTACCTAGATCAACATAAAAATAACCGGGGAAGAATTGTTACAAAC
>NW_022601467.1:13369487-13426987 GCF_009176505.1 Sitodiplosis mosellana | reverse complement strand
GCCTGGATGAGTAGTGAAATTGAAAAAAGAGGGAACGAAAGATGGTGGGGGAAAAAGAGTAGTTGTATGAAATTGCATGAGCATGATATAGCAAAATGGTTGTGTTCGTCTCACCATTAGCTGAGAATCGAGGTTGATCTAACAGCCAAAGCGCATAAGATCATCATCAACGACACGAATTGTTCGTTCGATATAAGTTTTTTTTTGTCTTTTTTTCACATCTTGAGTGTGCACTTAAATTATTATATAATTTTTGGGTGAATGGCAAAGATTCCGAATCAGCAAGAAGCACAATTCAGCAATAATTGGGACAGTGAGCGCGGAAAATGGATGATATACTCATTCTCTTAATTGAGTAATACAATCTAAATTCGAAAGTAAAAGAAATTATTCAAACGTACGTGTTCTCCATGCGAAACGTTTCACCAGCAGCGATACGATACGAGACCAAACCGGAACGGTTGAAATACAATGTACAAACGGAGGTAAATAAGAATGTGGACGGTATTGAGATGGTTGCAGCCAGCAACATTGTAGAATGATGGTGCAAGGATTGTTCATTCTAGTATTTGCACATTGCAAACATGGAAGACGTATCACTTCATAAATTCCATGAAAAACAGTCAAAGAATATCATACCTACATGTATTATAGCGGGAAGAAGGAAAAGAAAAATATGAAGAAAAAAAATGGTGTGCAAACTGAATCTAAGTTAACATGTCGGAACTCTTTATGTCTATAATCATGGGATAGATGTGTAGCACGAATGAAGCCGCACATGTAACATATTTTGTAGTAAAGTCATTTCAAAGCAACCATCGTAAACCTTCATCGATCACAAAAATACACACACGCATGCACGGTGCACACCAAGTTTTAATGAAGATATTTGATGGAAACATTATAATGTCATGTGCTGGTTTAAGTTCTTCTTATTCTTTTTCTTCTCCTCCTTCCTCGCCATTTCGTTGATATTTTATTACTTTTCATGAATGGTTGATTTTGAATGCGATAAAAACCGTCTGAGCAACTGCTTCAAAATGAGCTTATAATGCATTCAAACCATGGATTATTTTAAGGAATTTCGATTTTTGAGTATTGACAACTTCCATTTGATCTGGGCGATCAAAGGTTCAAATATCCGAATACATGATGAAGCTTGGAATATCTAGTCTTAGTTTCAGTATATCAGACCGATGGATTTAATTGCCAAGTATTGGAAATTGCAATGGGTTTATGGGCAGTAGGTTGTTGTTGTTGTAATCCTGACTGCCCATAAACCCATTGCGATTTCCAATACTTGGCAATTAAATCCATCGGTCTGATATACTGAAACTAAGACTAGATATTCCAAGCTTCATCATGTATTCAGATATTTGAACCTTTGATCGCCCCAGATCAAATGGCAGTTGTCAATACTCAAAAATCGAAATTCCTTAAAATAATCCATGATTCAAACCGAAACTTAAAAAATCTACTCATTGATCTAAATTCGTGGCGAAAGGTTCTTTCATTCATTTAATTTTCCATATTTGCCTAGTGCTCAAATGGGCTCACAAAAAAAATGTTTATGAAGGCCGGAGTGCTTGGTCTGACAAGTTTATGATTTTTCATCCCAATCCAAGTTTTTTTTTCATATTCTAGAGGCAATGTTGTCCGAATGCAATGAAAAAAAGGGAAAAATAACATAAAACCGTTCAAATAGCAAATTTTGAAGCTCAGCACATTTCGGATCGGTGAAAGGATCGAATTTATGGTCAAATTTACCGTGATAAAATATATCAATTTTCCATATCTCGATATAACTATCAAAGGAGCATTGATTTTAACTCGACCGATTAATTCGATAAATCGTTCGCTCCAACTGAAAAACGAGGTTAGAGCAAATGATTATGTAGTTTTGTTTTTTTGTCCATGACCTTTTCTCAATGAATTTTCCCCCTGGTTTTACAACTCACAATTTTTTTTCATATGCGTTTGTTATCGTTTAAAAAGTAGGAAAATAATGCAGATTGTGCAAAAGACAGCATTGAAGGGCTGTCAAAAAAGTGAAACACTGGAACGGAAGCATCATTTAAAAAAAAACATGATTTTCAATGTCCGTTCGAAATCCAATTTGCTGTTATCCACCTCAAAGTGATGTCTCCTATAGTTTTACTATTTTCAAATTATCAATCATGGTTCATCGAAAACATTTCCATTGGAAGTGAAGTCGAAATTGTGCTTGCTTCATTAAATAGGTTGTCACTCATCAATTGAATTGATTGCTGAGTGCGCATCGCTTTTGCTGTGTCGACAACACTAGCAAACCAAACATCTGGTAATCCATTGTGATTTCTTCACTCAATATCATACCAACCCAACCAAACCCAACCCAAAACTGTTGAAATGAATAGGAAGAAAAAAAATGGTTCAAATAAAACAATTCTGGTTTTTGTATGAGCTTTCATTATCGGTAGTTGCACTCCACGTCCAACTAAACTCTCAGCTTGATTCGTCTTCGCTTTCAACGCAATGCTTTTCACTTTCGGTATATCTCTTCGAACATCAAACTTGTAGAAATTAGGTTGTAGCCAATTTAACGTCGCTAAATCGAAATATGAAATTAAGTGTTTTTGCCTATTCAACATGGTGCATACATACATATACACACATACTCACATATATATCTTAAATTAAATATTCACGTACATGTGTAATATTGTTATCATGTGCTTTGCATAGTGAATTTTCCCGTGGATATTCCGTTCTATTTAATCGTTGTAGCTGTCGGCAGAGCATATGTTTAACATATTCATTAAATTGTTGGCAAACGGCATAAAAATAATGGGTGCAACAATGAAATACTACTGCAATTTTTCCTCTTTAATTTTTCGGTCGTTTTATGCGCGAAGAGAACAAAAAAAAAATTAGAATTGGCGTGAATGAGAATGAGCTCGCACGAGCTCAGCACAATGGAGCTCCCATCGGAAAAAAGGCGGTTATAATACGGAAGTGGGCACATGCACGATCAGAGTAGTCAATTCGCATTAATTTCTGTTTCGTTTTTGTCATTATTTTAACGGAGGTCCGTGCGCCCGTTGTTTCAGCCCCATTTCTTGCTGTTGCTGTTCGCTCAGATTCTCTTTTGAATACATGTCCACAGACGTAATTAAGCGTTACATGTAGGAAATACTCATGGCTCTCTCTCTCTCTCTCTATCTCTGTCCCTTTCTCTTTCTCTTTTCTGGCCGAATACTCCTACGCTTAGTAAACCAAAACCACACATGACGTATACGCATTCACACTGTTAGCTAACTGCAGACACGAGCATTTATGTCTTTCAACACACTCCTCATGTTTCACGCTTTGTACGGAAGCACACACACACAAAAACACATTTTGCGAGATAGATAGATCCATCTATTTCAAGTTGAATGTGAAGAGGGAGGGAAATACAAAAAAAAGAAGGAAAAGAAAAAAAACTCACACACATTTTCAACTGTATGCATATAAATGCGCGTGTTTCTTGTAAAGAACTGTCGTTTTAGCCTCTGTTCCACAAACACATTTGGGAAACAAAAGCCCACAATTGAATTACAAAAATAACCATTTATTAACCGAGTGTAAGCTAAATAGCTCATTTCAACACAAAAGACACAGCCAAAAAAGTGTAAAACACTAAAGCACATGAAATGCTTTGGGTAATACGTGTTTGTGTGTGTGTGTGTGTGTGTGAGAGAGAGAGAGAGAGAAAAAAAAAGAGCAAAAATTTAAAAAAAACGAAAGAAACAAATCAACAAAAAGGCAAGAAAGACAGCGCGGCAGCCATTAAGGAAATGTTCCTATGCCACTTAATATACATTTGAATGAATATAACTTGTTAAAACTAATACGCTTCTTCGCACACACACACACACACACACTCACATACAGCAGCATATTCGCAATGTAACCTGTGTAACGATGGTCCAACTGAAAAACAGACGAAAAAAGAAAAAAAACAACTCAGAGCCTCCATCAAACAAAACGGAAGGGAAAAATATATATGAGAAAACAACCATTAGAGTGCTGGCTAAGTGGCTGACTGATTACAAAGCTTTGAGTTACAATGGAACTAACAACCGAGATTAAAATAGGGTAATCGAAGCATGGGAATATAAAAACTAACGCACAATAAATTATCGGTCTACCGCGTATCCAACATCTACACATCATATAATCAGGCATGGCGCTAATGCGAGCAACGAGAAAAGACGATGACGTAAAGAAATGTACGATGTCCGGCATCAATTCGGCCCATTCGTCTTGCAAGACGATGGCGTACACCCAAAAGCACATTAACATTTCGTGCATTTGGCTTTAAATCGTAATCAATCAAGTGGTACGTTTGAATTTCGGTCTAATAATTAATAGTGGATAGTCGTTTCTGTTCATTTTGTCTCCAATGCGTCCAATCATTCCATCATCATTTACGACCAAACAGCCATACTCCGAATGTGGAAATCATCGAAGAACTGCTTGGACGCTTGAGGCTTGAGGCAATGGAGTATATGGTGGTACAGCGGAAAAAAAAGAATGGCTAAAACCTAAATTAAATGCTCGTTTCAGATGGAAGCACAACACATTCCATCAATTCCTACGCTCTCTAATTTGAAACGTGTTTTACATGGCCTGACCATGGCAATGGCAATGGCAATGGCAATAGCAATACATAGTATTCTTCTATTTGAATAAAAATCCTAAAGCACAAGCACACGCATGCCAAACACTCAAGGCGTGTGTTCATTTGGTTTTTAGCCAAACAAAAACTCCGTCTAATTATGCTGTTTAACTGATACATAATAAATGTAGTAGATTTTATAGTTCTTTGGTGCAATCTAAGTGTGTGCGAACGGCTGAATGCTGTGCTTACGGGTTGTATCAAACCAAGAACTTTATTGAGTTCAATCCAATCAAGGATTTGACCATGTTCATTCTTTTCATTATTTTCATGGAATGTTCCATTCCGATAATTCGGATAATTGTTAATTAAGCTTGAAAGGTACTTTTAATTCGTACTTAAGTCATTGCGATGTTCACGGCAAATAGTGATACAGTTCAATCCAACACAGTAAGGAAATGAGACTAAATGAGGTTTTCGGCCGCATCAACCATAGCCACAGCATAATCCACACCTTTTTTTTTCTTTTAATGTCGTGACTGACTCAGTTACTATAACTATGCTCAATTAGCATTGACACGTTTAGTTTCGTTGGAAGACAGATTCCAACAGATTTTAGTTCAATCGAATTGAGTGTCCAAAACCAACACAAATGGCAAAATAGATAAATAAATGTGGATAATTTAAGTCAATGAAAATGATAATAATCAAGTGAGTGAAAATATGAAGTCATTGCATGGAAGAAGAAGAAGCGACACCAAAATTTGATGCAATTTCTCATGGAAAATTGAGTTTGCTTAAAAAATTTGTAGAGAAAAAAAACTCGAGCCGAACAATAAATTGCTGCGGTTTATTGTATGAATGTAGTTGATCATCATCAAGTTGGCAAATGGATCAATCCAAAATTAAAAAGTCCTAGTTTGGTGCATGGGGCGATTCACGAGCATCCGAACTCGCAAAACTCACAAAAACTCATGAAAACTCGCACTTCTCTAATGTAGGCATTTTCTTCATTTTTCGCATTTTTTAAGCTATACATCAGTTTATAAAATTTGTCAGTCGATCAAAAATATGGTTTTGGATAATTAAATCAATATGTAATAATAAGCTCAATGAAAAAATGCATTCTAATGAGATTTTTTGAACAATTGTTAGAACAAGAAAACTCAAAAAACTCATAAAAACTCACACTTTTCTGTTTTCGTGAATCACCCCATGGTTTGGTGGGTTTTGAAAAAAGCTTCCAGTTCATTACATGTTTTATTATTTGATTAACGTACGTGCATGGCTTTTTGAAATGTTCGAGATCAGACGAAAACCGAAGGGACGAGAGCAAATAAAACAAAAAATATTTCCGAAAAATAGTTTCGTAGCGTATAGCTTCGTTTGATTTGATTTTACTTTAATCTTGAGTGGTGCTGGTTAAACGAACGATGCATATATATATATATATATATATTGCAACTTTCGAGCAAAATAAAAGTCACAAATGACACAACAAATAGCATGGAAAAGTTTGCAGGAGACTTAGAGGAAATATAAACAATTCGCTGTGCTGTTGACACAACAAAGGCGACGATGGTGACTGCGGCAAAACGGCTGCGGACTTACAAAACATATTTGCTTCCTCAGTCTCTGGCTACGTCTTCAGTGCAATGCCAAAGCAACGTGAGAGATAGTGTGCTTGTGTGTGTGTGTGTGGATATGGTACGATGCGGGTTGATAATGGTGCTGGCGGTGGCAGAGGTTGACGTTATTTACGCTGGATTATTTGGCAGAACGAAGAAGTCATGTGACAAAAATTTAATAGCGCAGCGTATAATAAAATTTTGTGCTAAACTTAATTCTAAAAGACAAGCGAGTTATAAAAGTTTACAGCACAGTGGATTGGATTGTTTGGTAGCTCATGTCGTTGCTTTAGCAATTTCACCAGAGTCAGTGTGTGTGTGTGAGAGAGAGTGAGAGAGAGAAGACGTGCGTATGTTTTGTTGGCATACGCTCGCTTCTAATATATATATATATATATATGTGTGTGCGATTCCATAATATTTTGCACACATACTCTGGCACACGAGAAGAGGAGAGCACAGATGGGATATATTGTTCTCATAGGATGATATTCGAAAATGTGTACGCTTTTCATGAAAAAGAAGAGCAGAGAACAGCAACAATAATAACAACAGCAGAGAAGAACACGACCGAATGAAAAAAAAAAATATGTGGCGAATAACGCACATATGAAAAGCATTCAACCTGAAACATGATGAACATGAACACAATAAGGTAAAATGATGCAACGAAAACTCAACGATTATCGTTATGCTTTTTATCATTGCGCTGTGAAAATGTGTACGTATATAGCATGTATGTAGTATATTTGAACGCGCGCGCGACACACTGAAAAGTAAAACATCGAAAAATCAATGAATTGAATTATTTGTCATATTGTGTGACACACTCGCTCTGTGCACAATGGAAATCGTTTACAAGACAGAAAGGAAGAATAAGCGAAAAAAAGGCGATATAAAGAACATCGAAGTATGGCATTCATGCACGCGCAACGCACAAACAAAAACACAGGTGTTTATCGTATCTAACGAGCGATCTATTTGCACGTTTACATAGTGAACGCTTCACATTGCTCCTGGTTGTTATTGTTTGTCGCTTGTTTTTAGTACAAAGTGGAAATTATTCCAGTATATTTAATAATCAAAATGAACGACATGACATGGTTTGGAATATGGGAACTACAGTATGAACATTGAAACGTTCGACTAATCAGCACCATTAGCGTTCGACAATAAATTGATATAGGTTGGAACATTCGGTGGCACAAATAAAATTCTTAAGCTAAAATTGAACGCTCACCAAAGAGCTTCATTTAGAGATTGAATTAAAAACTATTAAGTTTTGGTGGCACTCGAGTGGTAAACTATTTGCACAAAAGAATGAACTCAACTGCCAGTAGAAGCAGTCGCTTCAACGACTTGCTTTTGAATGATTCCAATTTGGAAGGTTGCGCTTAAAAGCGCGCACGCTGATGCTACATTGAATGCTCGAAGAGAAACACAATAAAACGGTGAAATAATATGAATTATTCACGGTTACTTCACATTTTGGGTCCTTGTACACTTAGTACTATAACACAATGCAAGCCTCAGTGCACTGCACATTCCATAAACAATTTGAGGTTGTTCTCGCATTATTTTCTTTTTTCCTTTTACTTTCTTCCTCCGGTTCGGTTATATTTAACTGCAACACATTCGCCAATTTATGTGAGCCCACTCGAGTTTTGCCATAAAAAAAACCATTGCTGTTTACAGCACATAACACAGTCGCGGCAATTTAAGAGCGCAACAAAACTTCGCTTATTAAACGTTCATGTCTTAAAACGCATACGAAAAAATTCCCAAATAGTACACTCAGGACTAACATGCGTTAAACTTTGTTTGATTTTACTGCATAAAAATGAGCCGTGTGTGTGTGTATGTGTGTTCGAATTGGAGGCTTTGTGTGTTTGGGAGAGAGAGACAGGGAGAGCAAGTGAATCTGTATCAGTCTTCGGCAGCTTAATTATTGTTGTTGTTGCTTTTAACCATTGAATGTCCAAGCATTTTTTATTATGCTGTTGGATGGCATTTATTCTTTTTTTTATGTCAAAGTAATAACCGAACTGTGTTTGTATTTATTGCCATTTTTGATTATCGCATTTTCATAATAATATGGAACGGTTAATTGCGCCCACAGCCAAAGCACTGCTCAAACGTTGTTGGAACAACGCCAACGCACAAATGACCAAATGGAAAAAAAATCTCTCTCTCTCTCTCTCTCTCTCTCTCTCTCAATCCATATATTACGTGAATATTGACATTTACTTGTACTAACGTATTCCTCATGAATAAAATACCGATTTGAATGATTTAGAACATTAATAAAAATCTCAAACAGAAAATTATATATGAATTTCGAATCAGTTTGTTTCATAATTAAGTGCTGATTGCGTTCGCCGGAAGGATATGTGGAACAACAAATTGGATTATGTAATGATTTCATTTTTATAACAATGCGAAATAAAAAGCAATGTTGAAGCAAATTGGCGCAGGCGAGCGAACGAACGAACGAACGAACGAGCGAAGCGAATGTTAGTCGAAAAGGAAATCGGACGGAACAATTTCCTTATAAACGATGGAACCGTATGTAGCCATGTGGAAAAACCGTCGAAAAATTAACAATGAATCATAGCACGAAAATAAATCTCTACGTCTTGACATGTGAACTAATTAATTCTAATTATTGAAATTTAATTTATTACGCCATTGTCTGCACAGCATCGACATTTGGATCCGGTACGCGATTTTACCATCGTACACGCGCTCGCATCCATATCTCTATTTATATACAATTATACATGGTATTATTTATAGCGATGATAGTTATATTTTTTGCTACAGAAAAAAAAAACATTTGTCTCGCCAAATTTTTCTTATTGACAGATAATAAAATATTTGTCGAATTGAAATTCTTCAGCGCATGTAGTTTTATTGTCGAGCTTATGAGATCATGAAATGTGTACGAGTGTTTTGATGTACAAAATGTAACGATTGGTACTGACATTACAGAGGAAAAACACACACAAATTTTGTTTAAGAATGAAAAATAACATTAAATTCTTGCCACATAAAATGAGTGCTTACAATTTATAATATTGGTAAGTGTATGTGCTTGGCTTGGCTTGGCTTGGGGATCTTTAGAAATCGATTCCAACCTTTTTTCTCTCCTTCTCTCGCATGAAAGTTTAATTGCTTTCCAATAAACAAAATAGCAGCAGACAAAATGGATTATAACCACGTGTTACCAGCTTTTTAGCTGTGTTTGGCAACGACATCGGCAAAAAATGGATTAAAAAAGGGTTAAAATGTTTATGGCTTTTTGTCATATTGTATTCGGCGGATTAATATCTAGTTCTGTTATCTTGATACGCGCGCACAGTGCTATATCCCAAAACCAATCGAGGTGCAACCGTATTTAAAATGATCTCGATTTAAAAACTTATTTAATGGTTTGAGATTGCATGGAAACAATCGGATTTTATTTGGAAAAGAAAGAGCGAGAAACCCGAAAGCTCTACAATGTGAAATCCAATTCGAAAAGCACACTGATATCGCTTGTTCATTTTATTGAAGAAGAAAAAAAAACACACACACAATTCAACAAACATATTTACTTGACGGACTTTTGCCAATTTTGTGATAATGGCGATTTCCTTTCCCATTCGTTTTCGTTTCGCTTTTATTGCATCGAATGGCCATTTCTCACGCCCGTCCGACCAACACAACAACAGTAACGACCGAATGAAGCAAAAAAAATAGAATTCACCATATTATAGCCGTTTGTGTATTAGCTTGTGAATCAATACGTGTGACGATTTACCAAATATACCAATATAAAGGACTGCGATTTTGTGGAATCCATCGTATCGTTCTTTGATGTGGCAAATGCTCTATTGTATAAATCGCTCATAACATTTCATCGAATTTTCAATTTTCTTTGAGATGGAGAAAGCGAGCGAGTGGTAGAGAGAGAGAGAGAGAGAGAGAGAGAGAGAGAGAGAGAGACAGAGAGAGAGAGAGAGAGAGAGAGAGAGAGAGTTGACAATTTAACGTCTGACTATTGTGTGAATGAAAGCGACAGATGGAGGGTGAGAGTGAGAGCGATAGTCCATTGTCACCAATTTCGTACACACATAATCGCACCCGAATTATTGAAAAGCCTTATTGATATCAATATCCATAAGAGGGTTGGAGAGCGACAGCCAACACAAATGGACGAAAAAAATCACATGCTACACTGCAGAATAAATCGAAATAGAAACCGATTAGATCGGTTAATGCATTGCAGCAAATTGTTTGGAAATGATCTGTTAGCATATCGGTGGTCCGCATTGCTGGCAAAATGAAGTATAGCTCCCGGATTTAGATTTGAATTTGAAAATAGCGATACATCGATTCGAAAATTTGGTGTTGAATAAATAAATGAATAGTTTTGCATTTACAATTGGCTTAACAGAACCAAATAGTAAAATTTCATCCCGTCTAATTTCATTCGGCAATATTCAACGTTTTATTCTTCTTCTTTTTTTATGAATTTTCAACTGTGAATAGTATTAATGAATGTGTTTGCTTTGATAAAAACGTAAGTGAAATATTTTTTTCTTGTTCGAGAATTTTCTCTCGAGAAAATATTGTGCGCATAAACATGACGACCGTCTCCCAACGGAACGAAAGGGAAAAAAATAAAATAAAATAGCGGACACAAATGTGCCTCGAAATATTGTTATTCGGCGGCAAAGTGTGAGGCATGGAAATATTTGCGCGTGATTTTTCTTGTGTTTTTAAGCTAAATTACATCTTATCGCGCTTATGCATGCAGTTTTCTCATGATTTACTTCCATCGCATGATGGCAACATCACTCCTCATCCGTTATGCATAACACATAAGCGAGAACTTATTAATGTTCAGGCCTGAGTGTGTTTATATGAAATGGTTGGCGCCACATCGTGAAAACACAGATTCTCTTTTTTATGGAACTACTCGAGAGAGCGGGTAGGAAAAAATAAGCGCTGCTTTTTGGTATCATAATTGGCATAAAAATTGCGTATGTAGCGAAAACGTATGCTAGTCTCCCTCTCTCTCTCTCTCTCTCTCTCTCTCTCTCTCTCTCTCTCTCTCTTTCTCTCTCTCTCTCTCACTCACTCACTATTATCTCTTGTCCGAAGCCCAGATGGTGCCATCTATTTTCGCCAAAATTAATGCAATTCAATAAAAACGAGAAAATACTGATTTAATTCATGACCGCTCTCTAATTAGATTTCATAATAAAGAAGGTTGCACGCCGTTGCCGCCGCCAGCCAATCGTTGATGATCCAAGCGGCCTTTCAACCGAATCACCGTTTTATTTCGATTGGCCCTTATGGCCTTTTATTTAATCATTGAATACACCGACTTTGATCATAAATATTTCACGTCCAAATCACACAGGTTATGTACGATTTTTCCGAATGATCAATTTCGGTTATTTATTCATATTTTTCTCTCTTTTCTCTTGGTTCTCTCCGTCGGTTTGCTAAACACAAAAACACAGACATTATTTGTATTTGCGCATGTTTAATAGGCAATCAAAATTGAATCTATTAACGTAATTCGAAATCAACTTTATCGTTTATATATTAAAAAAAAGGAGAGACCGAAATCCGATTCTGTTTTTGCGATAAAAGATGATAATAAATGGAATGAATTCAATCCACTTATTTGTGCTAGCATTGGTTTGATTTGCTATCCCATCTCTCCGACCACCACCATCATCATCATCATCATCATCACAACCACCACCATTGGGCATGGCCATTACTTGAAATATTGTTCAAATGATTGCATTGAATAATGCTTGTGAAATTTTCAATGTGCTGATTACTCTTGGATGCTCTTGTTCACACTGTAATAAAATGTCTGAAAAATACTCGACTACGCTCCATTTTAAGTGATAAACAATGAATATACATACGCAGCAAAATACGATACGGAATGGTTGAGCTTTCATTTCAAATGGCATGCCATTGTACTCAAGGACCAAAATGTTATGTCGACAAAGAACGATAGAGAGAAGGAGTGACAAAGCAACAATCTCTCTCTCTCTTATTGCTGAGAGAGAGAGAGATAAAAAAAAATATCGGATGGGAAAGAGGGAACGAAAGAGTACCTCTTGTTTTGAATTTTGTTAAATAATTACATCCATATAAACTGCAGTCGCACGCCCACGATGTGGCCAAGTATACACCTACATAAGCACTCTACAAGCAAACGAACGTCAGGACAATTGTTTACGTTTGGATGCTGTTTTCGGAAGGGCAAAAGCTATAGTTTTGCGTTTTCAAAAATGAAAAAACACACACATACGCACACAGAACACAACACAACGGCTTTGACTCAGTATTATGTAACCGGTTTGTGTCAGTATTATGTATTATTGTTTGAAATGACGAATCCGAAATTGAATTGAGCACATACGCATTAGTAACATGAATGGTCAACGGATTGAATAGCATTTGATATCATTAGATCATTACTTAAATTGGTGATGGTGGTGTGGTTGTGGTGGTTGTGGTGGGTGTTGTTGTTGTTGTTTTTATTTCTGCTAACTCACAAGCCTTACGCACATTTACCAATGACCACTTATACATTCCATTTGCAACGGAATCACAAGATCAAACCGAACGTAAATTCGACAGATGTGAACTGTAGTACACTGCACCAATTAACGTATTCACAACGGAAGTATTCGATAGATTTAACCGAATGTTACCGGTTGCGTGCGCGTTGCGCGTCATTGAAAACCAATGATGTCGGATTAATTCCATTAAATCACTTCTAGGCGGATGTCGAAAAAAAAAAATTAAATGATTTAAGGTCATATTCAAAATCCGTGAATTGAACAGCATGCCGAACATTGTGTGTGTGTGTGTGTATCTTTCTCCCTCATCAACTCTCTCTCTCTCTCTCTGCATGAATGTGTGCACTTGCGGATATTGAGAGTGCTATACGACTGTTGGCATGTACGGAACACAAAAAGCCAATCAAATCCAGTCTCAGAAATATTGATATTTTCGGTTTTTCTCTGATTAATCACTGGTATTTGCCGTTGTGTGTATCTATTGTATCGATTAATCCGTAGCAGCAATTTATGTCGCGAATGAACAATCATTCCGTACGAGTCATTAAAACCAACAATTTGTTTGTTTTTGCTTTTGCTTTTGCACTTTACCTTTTGATAGCTTTTGTGGCAATTAGCAACGCAAATGGTGAAAACCGAACCTTTGGAACAGCCGAAAATACGACAGTAAAATAATTGAGCACACACATTACGTATTGTTGCTATTCGCATCATTCGTTTTGGGGCTAGAGAAGCGAGAATGAGAATACGAGAGGGAGACCATGAGCAGAAGCGCACGCGAGCACACAGCCCAGACTCTCTATGAAACAGATCGTTTCGTTATAAATGTGCTTTGTTTTTTCCCCGTCTTGTTATATTCAGTATAAGCCAGTTTTAATTAGGCGCGTGGAATATAAACCGACAGCGCAGTCAAATGCAATACACAATTTGAAATGCGTTAATCTGCAAAGAATTATATGATATGAAATCGCGTATCGAATTTGAGAATGCGGACGGAAGAATAGGAGCGCAAAGTGACGCATGAACGAAGAAAACAATGGAGCACATGAAGCATAAGTTTGCATATCAGATGATGGTAGATCAGTATCGGTGGTGGTGCGTCAATTTTTCCCCCTTTTTTCCCACACGTTGTGTACATGAGTGTGTGCGTGTGTAGTATGCAGGAAATCCACCTGACATTTTCTATCTCATCGGTTTGCGGTGTTATTAGGTTTAAATCGCAGCTTGTGCACGTACTTAATGGAAAACGCTAAGTAGTATAGCTAAGTTCCATAAATCTTATTACTCGCTGAGTAAGTTTGTGACTGATTAACTGCGGATAGATGCCTCACCCGGTGCTCGCATTTTTTCGCTTTCCATTTTTTTTTTCGTTTCATTTTCGTTCGGTTCATCTCTTATGCTTAAAACAGCGAACGCATTCGAATGGATATTTTACTGCAGAGCCGCTGTAAATTCGAGCAAAATGGAGTTTAGGCATTGCCGCTTGCAAATTTCGAACGGTGCTACCAATCACACGAGACAGACAGAAAAAGATGAAGCCGAAAAACAAAAAGAGAGAAAAAATGGTGTCCTTAAATTATGGTTTGCTCACAACTTTTGCACTGGCTCCGAGATTTTCCACATGCTCTATGCAAAATTAAACTGGTATTTTGTCAATCAAGCGTTTGTTTTTTTCTTCACATTTTAATGTATGCGTGAAAACAGTAGCCATTTGTTTAACCATTGTCCGTCTGCAATAGTTTGAAAGGAATACATGCACATAGGCAGAGAGAGAGAGAGAGAGAGAGAGAGAGAGAGAGTATAAAGTGTGCGTCGATTCTCCCAAATTACGTATTCATCAATTATGACAACGAAAATCTGGTGCATAAATTACGAGTCACTTGAGGACTAAACCTGCATATCCTTCTGTTGCCGGTATTCCCAAATACTCTCGCATTCTCTCATCTAAAATGTGTTATCATTAAAAGCACGACGGTCGAGACAAAGGCGAGGGTGATGCGTTCCGTTTCAGCTCAGCATATACTTTCTGTGTGTACAGTGTACATAGACCAGTGTTTGTATTGTAGCATCTATCCCATAAGTCTTTGAGTTGAAAGCTCAACTGCGTGGCTGGACATTTGTTTCAAAGAAATTAAAATAATGATGCTATGATGTTCGCTTTGTATTCTCCCCCCCCCCCCCTCGCTCACTTTCTCTCACGAAACATGAATTTTGAGCCGAAGAAATTGAAATATCGCAGCGTGTTCTTCCTATTTGCTCCTTTTAATAAGAAGATTTAAGACGATATAGCCATCGTAAGATTGAAGTAGGCCAATCAGATTATCCAAGTAGCGTTGAGTGCCAAGCAATGTGAGCGCGGGCGAGCGAGAAAGCGATCGAGCAATAGCAAGCGGCACGTAGCAAGGGCAAGGTGTGTGTGTGTGTGTGTATGCGCTTGTGGATGCTTTTCAAATGCACAATCATCTGGTGTAATGCCATGACGTGAACTGTCATTGATTGTCGTTATGATCTGACACTAGACACTCGCTGACAGTTCAAACATCAAAAATCCATCTGCTTTTGTGCATTTTATATGAAGGTTGAAAAGTATCTTCTTCGTTGGCGGTTAATCTGTGGCTTAATGTTCATGTTTAGACTATTTAAGCATCGTCGCCCTGTCACCGGTTGCTGATTTTTCAGTTTATAATTTCCAGTCCCTTTTTGTTTTCTACCCTATTTAATTTTACCGTGTTTTCTAATTTTCTGTTATTGTGCCTATTCGTTATACCTGCGGCGTGCGCATGTACACGTCCTTTTCATTTCATCGCATTTCATTTTGATTTCGAGCATCCAAGCTTTTTCCATTATTATTGTCGTCCAGTCAACATATTCCGAACATTTAGCGGCGATTCAGTCGTTCGTTCGCTCTTTTATCTCCCCAAATTCCAATTCCAACAATTCTCAAGCGGATATGCATTACATTTACATACCGTTTAAAAAGAAGAAGCAGAGACGAGCGCGCGCGCGCCGCTTCATCACAAAGAGATTTGAACGAAGACAACAGAGAGCAGAGAAAAAGAAATAATTTGCTTTCAAACAATACGCCATTTCTCATTTCTTATTATGATTCATCTTTTTTATCTGTTGTTGAATTCAACGCAAGACTAAATTCGTTTTTCGCATTGAAAACAACAATGACGGCAACCAACGCGCCAGTAGGCTCTGAATATCGCTGTTCAGTTATTTTCATAGATTTTGCTCATTTTATTTTTCTCTATCTATCTCCCTCATTCACTCTGTATGAAATTCGTCCGCTTTTTTCCACTCACTCTCACTCTTCATCGGTGGAACCATATACACGTTCTTCTTTACCAAATATTTCATTTCATGGCGCTCATACAAAGAGCCGCACAAAAACCATAGTTGAAATAACACACACACATACAAAGCTCAAACGCCACGTAAATGCTTCAAGTATAAACATACACTTGAATGTTTAGTATATAATACCATGGAATGGACGACGAATGGCACACAGAAAAAGGCGAAGAAAAAAGACAAGAAGAATATCCACCGACATAAACAACAACAGCAACAGCAAAAGGGAAAAGAGCAACTGAGATGAACCATGAAAAAATTGCACTCAACAGCACAACAAAAAAACGACGACGACGACGACGACGACTAAAGATAATGGAAATTAAATTTAGTGTGAAAAATTTATTTATTTATGTGGGTCGGTGCTGTGTACTTACTCATACACAATGTACAGCTCATTTCTATTCTAGATTCGCTTCCTTACTTACTTTTAGTCTATAGCCTCCATCTGGTTGTTGTGGCATATTGGCCGTTATTGTGCCCAGGCAAAAAGCCGGAAGCATATATAGTAAACAGAATGTGTATGTATGGGCAATGGACCTGGACATGGGGACAGCGCCGTAGATCCCCAAATTACAAGCAAATGAAGTACTGATTTCTTGAAATTGTGCATGCAAACAAAAGAAGAAGAAGAAGAAGAAGAAGGATGAAAAACAATGTAATTTGATGAAATCTTTAAAAGTAGGCGAAAGAGAGGAAAAAACGTTCCAGTAGTTGTTATCATTATATTCAATTGTCTTCTTGAAATTCGCCTTGAAAAAACATTTCTATTCACATTCATGAGACTGTGAATGAAGCTTATTTCGGATGTTGATATCCACTCGAAAGCCGAACCAAGCCAGCACCGAGCAGCGATTAAGATAAATTAAAATAGTTTTCTTGACCGTTTACTTTTCGACGAAATCGTAATCTTTTTTCCCCTGTAAAGTTTATTCAATTGTACGTTTTGATTGCTCACAAATTGGTGGCCATTTATCTTTAAATGAAATAGCGGTTATCTCGATGAGGAAATCAACGGGATGGAATGACATTTCGAAGGAAAATGTGCTTTGAATTATCGTGTGTACTGAGTGAGGGAGGGGGGGACTGTATGTCTCCATGTGGCTGGCTGCGGCTCGCGCACACAACAGCAAATAGCTAATACAAGTGCCAAAGTAAAACCTCGTACCGATTTACTCAAAAGATAGATATGGATGGACAGAAAACCTTTATCTAACACAATAAAGTGATGCAAAGAGCCGAACGTATTATGTGCCATCAAATCACACAAGTAACTCAACCCAACCCAACCTTTTTCCAAATCCATGCACCATACTCGTTCCATCTTTTCTCTCTCTCTCTCTCTCTCTCTCTCTCTCTCTCTCTCGCTCTCTCTCTCTCTTCGCATCGTTCACCCGTTTTGTATTGATCATAATCAATGGTGGTCGGTCCAAACCATCAAGGTAGTGTAGTGAGCAAACAAGTGCGATTCCAAAATCTCATGCCCCATCTTTGGTTTCCAGTTTGTATCAAAACCACTTAAAATCCAAGTATAATGCGCAAATAACTTAATGTATACAAACACACAAATACAGTGATGCAGACAGCTCTTGACACCGTTTTCAAGCACATCCCAGATAATGTGCGCTGTGTTGCGTTGTATTCTCTGTTGTGTTGTGTTTTAATGTGTCTTAGATTTGCTGGCATTCATGTATGACTTCAAAATAATGCATATGTTGTTCCATATCAAAAACCGAATATATTTCCGCTTTTTGGAACATACGGTTGTTGTTGTTGGCCGCAGCACTGAATATTGTGTGGAATAATTAGATGATACATAGTAAGTGAGAGAGAGAGAGAGAGAGAGAGAGAGAACGTACGTGGATATTGTTGTGGATCCGAACATTTCGAATTCCATCCAATACATTCTTTTGGTATGCGTCGTACACGGAAACGGAAACGGAAGAAACAATCGGGAAATATATAAGTAATTAGATATTTTTAACTAACTGTTCGCTCTCAAATTCCATTCAAGCTGTAACGGGAGCGGTGGTTGTGCTAAATTCATAATTCAGCATTGCTCGCGCGCCACACATTTTCGAACCAATTTGATCAACCAATTTGTTCGATAAGTCATTTTCCGAAATTACCGCTTTGACTCATGTTTCCAACGTGACTTAGTGTAGATGAAATAATTTATCGCTAAATACGTACCATATTCGGTGACTATGATAATTCGTAACTTTTCACCAGAATATAACCAAATTTATGCGAATAATAGTAATAATGATAATAGCAGCAGCCACCACCACCATTTCAGCGTTTCGGTGAAAGATGGTAGGAGTGAGAATATGAGAGAAAACCGGTAAACAGAATTGATTGATGATCTTCATCAGCCAATTCATACACTTCAAAATACTTCGAGGCTCCAAACTCAACAAATTTAACCCAATCTAAGCGATGGTTCCATATGGAACCGTTTTTAAATATGTTCTGCAAGAACACGTAAATTGGTCAATTTTTATTTCGTTCCTCGTCCAATGACGTTTTTATGACAGAGAAAAGTATCATAAAATATATAATTTATACCATTTGGTTCGGCACAATATGAAATAGGGCATTTTGCATTTCGGCAAAGAAACTTTAGGGGGTCAACACATGGGAATGAATCGGAAAATTTTCAAACAACTCGATTATTATTTTATTTCGGAATGAAGTTTTAAAGCCAAGAATGTACAGATACATATTTTTTGATCTCAAAATTAACATTGACAACAAAAAACATGAAAAAAAAACAATCTTTCCATGGTTTTTCTTGTGTTTGTATTGAAAAAATACGTCGTGACGAAATCAAGGTTTTCCAAGGAAAATCTTATGAATTTTCAATCGGTCGCACTATAATCCAAAAGTATGCATGCTCACCTTTATCGAAGACTTAAAATTGAATCGATTTTTTTATATTTTGTTTGCATTTAAGCCAAATTTTTAGAACTTTGCAGGAAAAAATTGAAAAAAGAGATCACGGCTTTGAATGGGTTAAAAAACTTAAAAATGCAAATAACACGTGAATATGTTTCGACTAGTTAACTCGCTGTTTCCTTTTTGTTGTTGTTAATTTGGTTCGTTTTAGTCGCGGGCGCTGTTGATAAATTAAAATGGATTTCGATAATTGCTGTGTCACCCATCGCATGCGATCATATTCAATTTTCCATAGAATCAATTTCCGGAATTAGGTGATCGAATTCTGCATTTTCCCCAATTGCTCGCATCAGTGTGATATTGATGAAGATGAAGACGACGGTGGCGACAACAATAACAACGACGTTGACGATGCCGGCGACGATGAAGCTGGCATTTCACGGCACGATTGTTGATTATTAAATTCCTATAAAACTGTCATCGCATCGTAAGCGATTTACATGTAAAACAGCGAGATAAATTAATGGAATGGTTGATGGCACGTTGCCACATCGAGTGCGTTTTCGTTCTTATGGCTCAAGAGGTCACCAATCATAATGATAATATTTATTTACTCGCAGTCAATTTGGAATGGTTGGAATGTATTTTCGCGACCATGTGTTTGTATGCGTGCATGCATGTGCTAAAAAAAAGAACGAACGAAGTGAGTTCCACTTTCGACGCAATGTCTCGGTCGCACAGAAAAACGCCAAAGACAAAATGAATATGAGACTATTAAGTTGAAAAAAGAGCTCATTATGGGTACAACAAAGCAGCAAAAGCGATGCATATCCGTAACGAAAATGTCTTAAAAATAAAGATATTTCAGTTGAAATATGTTTCATATCGGAGTGCATGCGGGAGACAGCGAGAGCGAGACTTGGAAAAGAAAAAAGAGCACTAGCCAGCACATTGTATTGAAGCCATAATAAAACTCAGTACAAATTAATTTCGCAAACACGATAAGAGATTTCTTACGGCGAATAAATTATGGTTAGTAGCTAGTAGAATATTGTTGTTACGAGCATAAGATTGTTGTCATAACAATCGCTTGAGTTATCGCTACCCGAAACGACGATAAATTGGATGAAACGAATGAGCGCCGAGATGACTGAGAGTTCGAGCGAGAAAAAGTGAATGAATGAGAGGACAATAGACTGCTCCAAAAAAAAAAGTTGGTCGAAGAAAAAAAGTGTCATCCAGTTTCGAAAAATATACCTCAAAAAAATAGGTTTGGTCCAAAAAAATCATATGGGTACCATATAAAAACCCATAGCAAGCCCCATATGAAATTTTTCATGACAGCGATTTCGGAAGCCATTTTAGATCGCAACATTTCGACCGATTCCATTATTCTAGCCGAATTTCGGCAAAAAATATTGATAGGGTTTTATTTGGCTCGTCAATATCTACAACTTTGACCAAGACATCAGCCCTTGAAAAGGCCTTCTGGGCAGTTACAGTGTAAAATGACCGAAAAAATGGCAAATTTTCGGCATTTTTTGCATTTCTTGCACTACTGGTCACCCAGGCGGTAAACTTTTGTTCAGTTTTCGACTCGTGTCGTGTAGCCAGAACCTGTACAAACATTTTGGTACTTGTCAGACTGCGATTTGGATGGAATTTGGCGACAATTGATTCACACATATAAGACAAATTTCAGGCCAAAATGAGCAAATCACAAACATGAGCTTCGGTTTGACAGGTAAAAGCAAATGATTTCAACATTTTTTTGCCTTTGAACATCTAGTATGGTCCTTTACGAACATTTTGGGTACTTACATGGCCAAATCGAGTGATGTTTTCACATATTTCTGGCCGCATATTCGATTTCAACTCCCAAAACATCGACTTTTGACCAATAAATCCTTAAGTATAGGCTTTTTTAGGATGGTGTCTTGGCGCAATGTTATTTTTTCTCGAAAATATGGGGAGGCTACCCAGACAAAAACTCTCAAAATTGACTTTTTAAGGTACCTCCCGAACAAAAGTTACGTTTTTCATGGATTTTACTATGAAAATATCAATTTTTGTTCGAAAGGTACCCCAAAAATCATTTATAAGAGCTTCTGTGTGAGTAGATTCTCAATATTTCTCGAAAAAAATAACTTTGTACTAAGAAACTCATCCAAAAAGTGTATTTTTGGGGTACCTTCCGAACAAAAATTGATATTTTCATAGTAAAATCCGTGAAAAACGTATATTAATATACGTATTAAGAACGGTTGTGCCAACCAAACAATGTACGGACATATCGCTCAGACATATCGCTCAGACTGTACAAAGTTTAATTAAGTACTTAACAGTAATAATCGGAAATAACTATCATCTTAGTAATTACTTATTAATCGGTAATAAGATCGATAATAATTATTACCAGTGGTATTACTCAGTAATAACACCGGTAATTACGTTGTACCTTCAGTCTTACCCAAAGAAATGAAAATTGTATTTGCTTCCTATGTATTTCAAATGTAAAAATCCCAACGGTCGAACATAGCAATTTCCGAACGAACGAACGAACACAATTTTTTTTTCATAAATTTCGAACGAACGAACGAGCAAAAAAAATAATTTTCAACTTTTCGAACGAACGAACGAACAAAATAATTTTTTACAAAACTTTCGAACGAACGAACGAACAAAACAATTTTTTTTTATATTGTCGAACGGTCGAACGAACGTTCGAAGCCAACACTATATGTGTGAATCAATTGTCGCCAAATTCCATCCAAATCGCAGTCTGACAAGTACCAAAATGTTTGTACAGGTTCTGGCTACACGACACAAGTCCAAAACTGAACAAAAGTCTACCACCTGGGTGACCAGTAGAGCAAAAAATGCAAAAAATGCCGAAAATTTGCCATTTTTTCGGTCATTTTACACTGTAACTGGCCCAGAAGGCCTTTTCAAGGGCTGATGTCTTGGTCAAAGTTGTAGATATTGACGAGCCAAATAAAACCCTATCATCAGTTTTTGCCGAAATTTGGCTAGAATAATGGGATCGGTCGAAATGTTGCGATCTAAAATGGCTTCCGAAATCGCTGTCATGAAAAATTTCATATGGGGCTTGCTATGGGTTTTTATATGGTACCCATATGATTTTTTTGGACCAAACCTATTTTTTTGAGGTATATTTTTCGAAACTGGATGACACTTTTTTTCTTCGACCAACTTTTTTTTTGGAGCAGTCTAGAGGACAAGCATATTCACAATTATTTTTATGATCAATTAACCGATTGGCAATAAAAAGCGGCACGGAAAAGTACTGAATTATTGAACGATTTCGCACACATATACACACACAGAGAGTAAGAGATAGAGTGTGTGTGAATCCTTCGTGCTCATTGGAATTTAATGTTTCGACCGTTTTTGCAAAAATAAATTGTCGAACGATTGTTGGATAAGTCTCAACGGATTCAATTTGTGTTTACTGCTAACGCGCGCACTCGCCACCATAGAATATCGTAGGCTAGCAATTAATAATTCAAGGTGCACGGCCATGTATACTACAATCGAAACACACTTGATTTATTTGCAAAAGAAATAAAAAATCACCCGAACGGATAGCGCTCGGTTTGCATTAGATCAAGCAACGACGACGGCTGTAGAGACAACGGCAGCAATAACAACACTTCACCATTAGATGCTTTTGATCCCCGGCAATTGTTCGTTGCTTGTGCCGAGCATCACACTCTCATAAAAACGATATGTATGCATTCCCGTTTCACAAAGCACAAATTACGATTACGCTTACTCTTGCTACATTGTACTCTCTCTCTCTCTCTCTCTCTCTCTCTCTCTCTCTCTCTCTCTCTCTCTTTCTCTCTCTCTCTCTCTCTCTCTCTCTCTCTCTCTCTCTCTCTCTCTTGCTCGCTCAGTGTGCAGAAATGATACGCAAACATTTGATCTAATATCGTGTCTACACGATAAAGACATCCGCGAAGTGTTTGTTGCATAATGTGAATAGTGAAACAATACAGAAAATCCGAATCGTGGCACATCGTGTCAGCACATCGTGCTTAGAATATAGTTTCGCTACATTTTACCCCGTCACCGTTTTGCCCCCACGATGCTTATTTAGTCCGCGGAAGCGCGAGCGTGCGCGCACCCCAGCAACGAGCGTTACGTTTCGCTTCCACTTCATTCATTGTTTGAATCTTTCTAGATGTAAAAGAAGATGGCAACGTATGTGCCCTCAACTTATCGCTGTGCACGATTTAACGTATTTTTATCATTGTGTTTCCTCATTTTGTGCCATTTCTATTTCTTCCACATTTTATTGTTCAGCTCTCTTCTCATTTGCACCCTCTCCATCTCTCTCTCTCTCTCTCTCTCTCTCTCTCTCTCTCTCTCTCTCTTACACACACCCTCGCTCACTCACTCGCTCATCCCTCAATCATTGCTTACTCTCTGTTTCTGCCACATATCCTTCTAATCTGCCGCACATATATTTTTATCTCCATGACTATTTATTTGTATTAAAGTTATAGTAGCAGTGACAAAAGCAACTAAACCGAATAAATAGCATCACTATTTTTGATTTTCGCATTTTGAACGGTTCAAATCGTGTATGTTTCAGCTGAAATATTCTCTGCATACTTTGCTCCATCTCCTCCTTCTCCTCCTCCTCCTCCTTTCGCCAGCTCAGTTATGTTTCGCTTCGTTACGCTGTCGCTTCGTCTTCCCCACTCACACACTTTCAACCTCTCTACCAATTGTCGCGTGATATTATTTAAGAAATTCAAACGTAAACAAAGATTTAGAATGTTCAACATACAATCACACTTATTTACACATAAAATAGTGGAAATAGCATTGAGATAAAGTAGTTGCCATCGTACTGTATGTCTGACTACAGCACTCTGTTCCCGATTGCTGAGATCGACTCTTTCAAAGCGACATACACACATTCGCACTGCACATAGAACAACACACAACGCTCAAACGCTTCGTATCTCTCAATATCTTTGAGGTAAACAATTCTACATTGTGAATTGAATGCGATACTTTTCATAGCAAATATTAAATTCTATACATACGTCACATATGTCAGGAACCAATGAGCGACCCCGAGTTTCTATTTTCTTTTTCGTGTGTGTTCTCTCTCTCTCTCTCTCTCTCTGTCTATCTGTCTCTCAAAATTTTTAACATGTGTGTGCATATATGATTTGCATGCAAGAATTGCGCGAACGAGCCATTGGTGTCGTGGAACGCGCTACTGTATTTCAAGTCAGCGCCCAGTACGTCAACGGTAATTTCAATGAATTGCAGTAACGTCGTCACCATTTCCATGTGGCAGCAAAGATGTAAAATTTATGGATTGCAAAAGTTTGTGTATTCTTACTCAACCATGTGTGTGCGTGTGTGTGTGTATGTATGTCTACTATGCAAAGCGTAATTTCAACGCTTGGAACATGAGATAATTTGCGTTTATTTTTAGGACAGCATTTGTATACTTTATTTCGCCTCTTAAATGCTAACACGAACAATTTCCATTACACTTTTTACATGCTTTGGAACACTTACAGTGTCACAGTTGAATGCCTCGGTGAAGTCTACATTATAAGTCGCATTTCTATCTCTAGTCGAACATCTTTGCGCTCCTGCACTCTTCAATCTTCCCATTTTCAGCTTACGGATCATATCATACCATCGCACAGCTCTCTATTTATCTCCGTCTCTCTCGCGCTGTCGTATCTCTCAATCGCATACCTTCGTACATTTTTATTCATCCAAGTACTAAAGCGCATAAATAAGTTCTGAAGTTCTGTTTATCCGTCCGAATAATGAAATTTCCTTGTTTTGCTTTGCGCTAGCAAGGCGATTGATGACTTTCACACATTTGGCTCGTGTTGAAAATCTCAACCATATCTTTCGTATACAGGGTGTTCACTGTTCAACTCCTTTTAAAATTGCTTCAACGGAAGAGCAATTCGGATATTTGAATTCGCTTTAGCCGTTATTGTGTTAGCGAATATTCTTTTTTTTCTCGAGAGTGAAAAAATCGAAACAAATAAGAGCGATAACAAAAAAGATTGATAGATGTATTAACGGAATAAAGTTGCCTTAAAACGGCAGTGAGTATTGTAGCTCCACTATCAACAATATTACGCGTTGCGCAGCCAATCTATCAATATTTATGTGAAAAAAGAAATAGAATGTTTTGCCATATAAAATGCCCTGTATAGGAGCCGTTGAGTACTTTGTAAATATTTACGTTGTGCATGAATATAGCGTTGGTCGAATTATGGCAAACGATTTGATGACTTGAGTAGTGGAAATTAAAAACCTCTCTGAGTTGAGAAACAAATGATAGATGTAAAGCCATGATGAGATAGAAATATGGTTAAAGTGTGAACAAAACACGCATTGAAACTACATGCGCTACATAAATGTATATTTAATAGTTAGGAATTTTAATTTCTCAATATCGCTAATAAAACACTTTACGGGCTTCACAATGTTCAAACACATCATACTCGTGCGGTGTGTTTTGTTGGCGATGTTGATGAAATTGATAAGGCCCAATTCACATGCATTGCCACAAACCACAAATGTTCAGATAAAGCGAAAACAAATCAATAGTAGCTACTGCTGATATAGCTCGAAAATGTGAAATCGAAAATTCCCTTATACAATACAGCAGGCACAATATAGTCGTGTGAATATCCAAAACATTATCGGTTTTACATTCATTTCAACACTTGCTTCATGATACATCCATACCCACACACTATCTTCCATACATATTCAAAGCATATGATTGCTCATATTTTGAGCATTCCTGAGATGATTCAAGTGAAACTGTATTGGAGTCGCATCGTTTTAACTTGCTTGGAATGATGCTCGAATACATGGTGCATGTGCTTAAACATGTCGGTTTTGAGTATCTAAAATAGATATTTTCTTGCCAATAGGCTCAACGCCAAATTGACGTGTATAATTACGCTTGTATTCGAGTTAGATGGTGTTTGTGCCGATGTGCGTGCCAAATGTGGAACAGCATTCATCTCAGTATAAGCACCGTTTAAGTGTAGAATGATCGAAATTGTTGGAGCACTTTTCCAAACAAATGAGCGTGTACAAGAGATAGAGGGCGGGAAAGATGATGTACAGCAGTAGCGTAGCCGAAATTGAAAAACATATGATTTCGGATTCATTTTCCAGGTTCGGTATGTTGCAAGTAAATTAAATTGCTTTAAAAACACTTAAATAATCACTGAGACACGTGATGTACAGTCTTGATGCTACTACTGCTGCTCCTGATGCTCCTTATGTTGTTGCCTTCTCTTAGTTCACGTTCCCCCTCACTTTCTATGAATGGCATTTCTTTTTCTTTTCATTTATATTCGCATTAATTTATATATCAAATGCTATTAAATTTATCACATGCTGTACGACGGAGTCAAACGGATCCCACAGCAAGACGGCTAAGAAATCGATTTGTGTATGATCTGTAATTTTATTTATTGCTCGGTGTCTGACGAGTGACAAAAAAATATGAGCATGTGTGTGAGAGTGTGTGTTCTTTTTATTTTGTTTTACTCACGCAGCGCCGTGACCAGAAAAAAAAAATTGGAGGGTGCAAAATCGAAATTTTTCTTTTGTTGCACCTTTGAAACCCGATTTTGCACCCGACTTTGCACCCGATTTTGTTGCACCTTTGAAATTTTTGGAGGGTGCAATGCACCCATTGCGCCGGCCTGGCTACGGCGCTGTACTCACGACACATCAAATGCCGATGATTCATTGATAAATGCTTGTGAAGATGTGGCTGTTGCTGATGGCATCATATTGGGCGAGCACGACAGTTCATATGTTGTGTTTGTTTTTTTCCCTTTTCTTCATAACAGAACATAAACGAAATTCAGAAATTCGCATTTTCATTTGATATGTTGTGGTAGCTAATTCGTCTTTTTTCAACTTTTGACAAGAACCATCTAATAAGAAAAATGTCACCGATGTTAATGGCGGGCGAAATTCCAGCACTTACATACGCACATACAGACACATGCACGGACACAATATCGTTTCGTTTTCAGTTATTTTTCTTTTCTTTTTTTTCGGCTTGTATATCGTACACATTCAATAGCAATAGCATTCATGATGTGTGTCATTATTTAAATCGCAATGCTCACGGGTTGTTTTATGTCACATTTTGTTGAAAATGTGACTTCTCGAAGGACATAGAAACAATGAAACCGACTATTACAAATGTGACATGTCAGTCGAATGTGCGCCCACAAATTTCAAATTTGGTATCCTCTTATTATTTCTTCAAGAATTCTGGTGTGTCTCTTCGGTGTGCACAGCACATATATTCCAAAACGCCACATTGGTTTTCAAATTCTCGATGTATGTGTCTCGTTTGCTTCATCGTTTTCCTTCTCATCGCATTGCCACAGACAAATGGAATGATTGCAGTCACCTTATGAATTTTCATCAAAACACCGCGAAGTGATGTTGTCAAAAAAGTTAGTGCTAAGTCAATTTTCGATCAATGATTACATTCAACATTTTCAACTCTTGAATTTGTGCCACACTTGACTGGGTGCAATTTTCTGAATGACGTGTTCATGAACAATTATGAACCGTTTCTTTGTACATTAAATCGTATGTTTGCCAGCATAATAGCAATAGCATAATATATCGATTCGTTTCATAAGTTTGCATGGGGGTGTGTCAGTGAGAGATAGCTAGAGGTTCTATGCGGCAAAATTATTTTTATTCTTAGAATTTTACTGGATTCACCTATGCCGTATCTGTTGCCAAAATGTGACATTCAAAAATAGCCAAAATCGCCCATACATCATTTTTGGTCTCAGGACGTCGTACGCATATCTCTTTGTGGTAAATTAAAATTGAAGCCAATTAGCTGCAATTGAACAAATTAAACGGAAGGAAAATGAGATGGAGCAAGTAGTTAGAATGCAATTGCATCATGCTATATGCATGTGATGGCATCACTCGATGAACAACAGAAAAAAAATACTGAAACGAGCAATAATGTTAAAAGGACTCCGGTCAAATGCACGGAAAATCGTAAGCTGCTATGATATTTTCGATGGATTTAAGTGGGATTAACGTAATTATGTGTGTATGTGTGTAATAAATACGTTCGGAAATTGCCGAATCAGAATAGGTGGGCACAATCAAAGGACATCACCAAATATCAACTGTCCATTTTGCACGCATATAAACGAAATTCGTCTGCTGTATGCGAATTGGACCCAAGAAGGCTTACGCATCTGAATTAATGTGACCGACATGTTGAGCCGAAATTCTGAGAATATTGCTTAGCAAACAGTGTGCATCGCTGGGGAAACGAGTATGAACGGCGCGCACATTCATTTACAATCAATTGCTTTTGTTCGCATTGTTTTGATGGTGGTTCTTAACACAATATATATATATATATATATACACCACAGGCCATAAGTTTGGATACCCCTATGAAACGTTTGTTTCTACGCTTTTTGAACATTTTCACTTGAAATTTAGTATTGGATATGAAAATATATCGAAATTCTGACCGAATGGATGATTTGGAAGATAACATTTGGCCGGCCTATGGCCATCTTTTGGCCTTTGAGCTGTGGGAGCCAAAATCGAAGTCTTAAACGGGCCATCGGATTAAAAAGTTAAATACGCCATTGGAAAGGTCTTGAAAAGTAGATTTGATTTTTGGTATTAAACATCAAAATCGGCCGCCATTTGGCCAAGATATGGCCGTTTGTAATTTTTGGCCGAAATCTTCAATCAGCCATATCTTGGCCAAAAGCTCGCCGATTTTGATGTTTAATACCAAAAATGATACGTACTCTCTGAGACCTTTCCAACGACGTAAAGCATGTTGAAATTGGACAAGAGGTTTGAAATTTAAAAATTTTGGGCCAAATTCATTCATAGGGGTATCCAAACTTATGGCCTGTGGTGTATATATATGTGTGTGGGAATAAGTATATTCTCTCTCTCTCTCTCTGTCTCTGTGTGTGATTATTGTTTATTCGCTTCGCTCTTAGTAGCTCAAAAATGGATGAAACATAGAAAAATGCCATTGTCACATCCAAATCGAGACACAAACACAGAATGTGCGACGGATAAAGCCACATATTGTTTGCATTTTCCTCGAAACAAGAGACAACAACAGCGTATTCAGACCAATAGCAACAGTGATTCGCATACAATGCGCGCATGTAATAAAATTAAAAGAAGAAAATAATTAAATAAAACGAAAATCATTGTATGAACGTACGACAGAGGGATACAGAGCGAGAGGATCGAAACGGAGTGAAAGCAAAAGGGAGCGAGAGGGTGTGAAAGCTCCCGACCATTGTTTCCATTGTACTGAAAATACAAAAAAAAACAGATTTTTCGGCATTTTGTGTGTTTGTTTTTGCGACATGTGGAAGCGTGTTGTCGTTTATCAGTCATGTCATGGCGTTAACGCCAAAGCATCGGAATGCATTGAATGAATATCTACACAATGTTGATGCGTATGGATAAAAATAAATGCTGAAATGCTTCTTTCGTATCAAAAGGAAGAGATACATTGTAATGTTATACTGCTCGGTTCTCTCTATGAAAATATTTTTATTTTCCATTACTTGTTGTTGTTTCATCCACATCGTTTTCTTCGCCAGTCCGTTATCAAAAAACAAATCCACACGCTCTACGGAGAAAAATCAAAAGCGATGGCCAAACTGAAACTGTGCAATCACACATCTCTCGCTGCCAGATGGATCGGTACAGGAATATGTGCGGCACAACACTTAGAATAGCATAGTGTGAGCAATAATAATAATAATAATAAAAATACCACCACCACCATCACCGAAAAAATACAAAACACATGGAAAATGCTTGTCCATGAATTGACACGAGAAGAATGAATAAAAAGGTTGTGGCCATTTAACTTTTGTCCAAGAATTTAGATTAAATTCGTCTAGCGAAAACAGCAACAAATGCTTCAGCTCTTACGAATTCCACAGTTTGATGTACTGATGTACCAGTGTGTATTTGGCCTGCCGTGCGAACGAGATTGTGTGGGTGTTTGTTGGTTTATGTATGTGGGTGCGGGTGCGGGTGCGGGTGTGAGTATGTGTATGTGTGTACTGTACGTGTGTTTACGATGTAAATTTAAACCCTAACGAAATGCCAATCAATTTTATTTCAATCGATTTTTTGTTGTTGTTACTCTTTCCATTTTGCCATGTCGAAAACAGTTTTGCATTCCATTGATAATGAAAAACAGAAAGAGAGAATGTTTAACCATCCAATAGTCTACACCTATTCTAAATATCCATTGTGTTGTACATTATGTTTGCTACGAAGAATGTGCGAGCCAAATGCAAAGGGTGGCCGAGAAAGAGAACCAGAGAGCAAACCAGAGATGACTGAAGCGCACCGAGTGACCGAGCAACGGCCGCACGGACACTGAGTTTGCGTGCTTAAAATATGCTCAGTGCGATATTGCGCTGCAGCACAAACAAACCCACTCCACGAAGAGAGTATAAGCGCACCAACGGAGTGCGCTACACCGCACTCGTACACAACGAAGAAACAATAGAGAGGATATACAAAGAAAGAAACACAAAGAAAAGAATAAGACAATACACACTCAACTCTTTATATGTGTGTATAAACCATAATAGGCAACAGAGTTAGAGTGCGCATGCATTTCTTAACAACAAAGTCAGAGTGCGCACATAAACTCATAACGAAGTGAGTGTAAACGCACAGAGCAGAAAACGACTCTCAGTTGAGTTGCTGAATACGCTACTGAGCGTGCGCTTAGTCATCTCTGGAGCAAACGAGAGATCAAACGTGGTATTAACTTGGTCATGATGGCAGTAGGACAACCAAATAATATACACACATACACCGCTTATTCGATTCTTTTTCCTCCCATCCTTTTTTTTCGCTTTCAATCGAGCTTCCTTTTGTTCACTTGATTTTCATATTTCATTCGTTGCAGTCGGGATGTTTGAACCAATGAAATAAAGATACACAATAATGAGCATAATTTAGTTCGGAACCGATTCAATCGAACATTCAAACAGAAAGGGAAAAATGTCGATCGAATGAACTATTGTAACGGTCTCTATTGGCTTAGATGCATGCACGAAGTTCCAGAGTATGAAAAAAAACACCCATCAACAACGATAAAAACCAAATTGGAAAGAGAAAATATCAAATCGTCCATATTATAGTTAAAAACAGATAGACTCGTTGGAAAATATTTTCCGTGTGAATAATTTGAGAGCGAACGAGAGCGCTAGCTAGCGAGTGAAGACCGGCGTGAAGAATATGCTGATGTAAAAACAAGAAAACAATATTCCATCGAAATATATGTATGAAACAACATCAACAACAAAAAAATGAATCATGCAGAGATATATAGCTATTTATTCTCGTTTGTTCATCGCCCTCATTCACAATGCTGACTGGGCTGGATATTCGTTCGATGCGAGAGCGAATTTTTTACTTCCACATATTTTGGCGTGATGCGATTGAGTTTTATTGCTATGATCATTTTATAATATTTGTTTTGTATGTATACAAATTTTCATATAAACATTCAAACTGAGCAGAAACTTTTGTCTCGCATCTCCCTTTTGTCTTCTCCTTCTTCTCGCATCTCGTGTTTTTTGTGCTAAATTGTGCCAATGTTGACGTGATTCTTAATGCCCGACTATTCACGCAGAGCACAATGCATTTTCACATTTTCCTATCGCTTCCATATTTCCATATTTCCATATCATCGTGTGTGCGAAGGCGTGTGTGAGTTCGGGCAAACTATGTGTGTATTTCGAGGATGCTATACGATTTTCATTCAACGAAACAGTTTTGGATTTACCTCTTTTCGACAATTTTTTTTATTACGCAGCAGGAAAACATTGTGTGTGTATGTGTGTGTGTGTGTGTGTGTGTGTGTGTGTGCTCCCATCGAAAATGTGAATTGTGAATTTTATTGTAATTTTCAATGGTAGGAAATTTCCATTTTTATTGTTCTGTCTTCGTTTGGTTACACATAAAGTACTTAAATTAATATTTAAAATGCTGAACCGATCTGCACTTGTCTTCAACCGTTTGCGACTATTCATTTCGTACGCTGCTTTAATTCGTATGCAAGAGAGATATCATTTGAACGCCATTCACTTGCTGGCTGCTTCGTTCGCTCACTCGATGAATCTCTCCCTCTCCACTTCATTCGGGGCAACGATTATGGATATTGTGTTGAGATTCAAAAGAAACGAAATTGAGTGCAAAATAACGAGCCAAAAAAGGCAAATAAAACATTATTTGCAAGCATACTGTGATGAAGACACAGCACATTTAGAATACATGGTCATAGTTGCTCATAAATAAACGGTTTGCTTGAGCGTTGCCCGGATAAAACATTCAGGCATACATTGAAATATGCTAAAGAGAAAAGCTGCACGGAACGGACATACTCAACAGCAAATACTTTGTGCCACCAAATAAGTCATTGGATGCATTGCTCCAATATATACATTTTTTGAAACTCCCTTTACTTCTACCGACACATAGTCATTTTAGTTTGTAAATCTGTCCATTTTTTTCCTCCTCTCTATCTCCTTCTCTGTCTTCTTCATTCATTTGTTCAGCAGAAAGTACATGGAAAATTGTTTGTAAAGCACATGATTACAGAATTCGTAGACCAAGTTGAGACATACACAGAGCGAGAGAAACACAAATGCAAACTGAGAGAAAAAAAATCGCAGATGAACTATTTTAAAATGAACAAAAGCTGTTATTATGAATACAAAACCATCTGTGTAAAAATCCAAAAGCGCTTTTATGTCTCACTATAGTGCGGTACACTGAGTGCACGAGGTTGGTTATTAGCTTCATTCCCAAAACCATGGCCGAATTTTGCGGGAGAGCAACTCAAAGAAATATTGGATGTCGAGTAAATTAGGAATATTATTTGAAAAAAAAGTGCCAAAAAACCGTTTCCCGTTCTCTCTATTCCATTCCTGTATGTGCCTCTCTATCCAGTCGAATTGCGTAGTTTCACACAACACAACGCACAACAACAATAAAAACAAAAACAAAATATTGTCCAGTGATGTTAAAAGTAAGTTAGCTTATTGCGATTGTTGATCTTAGCCTTCCATTTCAGCTTTCGCAACATTTCGAAATGAACAACCTATATATATATATATATATATAACAACCTAAATAATATATCTATTTGGTTTGAAAAAATAAGAGCGGAAGAGAGAGAGAGAGAGAAAAAGGTGATGAGAGGGATGGAGACAAACTGCTGATACTGAGCACTATTATATCGAGAGCAAATCAATACAATATCGACTTTTGTGTTGTGTGCTGACTCCTGGATAGAGGAAAAAAAACATCCGAGGAGGTAAATGTTGTTGGTTATTCACATATCGATCGATCAAAGCCAGTTTCGTTGATAATTTGTGACTTGACAAGCAAATCAATTCGATTTGACTTTCATTGCAAACTAAATGAAAATGGAAGAGGAAAAAAAAATCACGCAAATACGCACATCCATACATACATCGAGATTTTTGCTTTATTCATTGCGACAAACTTTTCGGTTGGTAGAGCATTTGTGTGATTGTATGAAAGAGTCGCTAAAACTTCATTCTTATCATCACTCTATCGAATTGTATGGAGGGTACACCGTGTGCGAAATAATGTGATTCTCACATATGTGATGTGATGCGATGGGATGAAAAAAATGTGCTGCGGAATGGCGTAGTAGATACGTAACAATTGGATTGTTCGAAACTTCTTCAAGATTATTCGTTCTTGTGATGCTCGGATTTTTTTTATGCTGCTGCTACTGCTGTGTGTTCTGTTTATCTTCTCGAAATCGTACCATGTTATTAAACTAGTTTGGTTGCGAGCTCAGCACATAGCATAACACACAAAGCGAGTTCGATATGAAGATCACTTTGTCGGTTCGCACAATTTAAATTGATTCGACGAGCATAGCACATACCATCCGTGTCAAATATCTAAATAAGTTCTGATTTACGTTCTCTCGACGAAAACATCCAATGCATGCCACGTCGCCGTTGTCGCGCACAATATCAAAACAGTTTGTGTGTGTGGTTTTTTTTCTACTTTAACTGGGCTCCAGCTCTCAGCAAGCATTTACTAACGTTTTAAGCACAATGTGAATAATAGTTTGCGAGAGCAGTTTTCTTTTGTGAAACAAACGCGACGATGTGATTTCGCGCGTTTACCAGTTAAAAGCGTCTAGCATACATATACACTAAATCTATATTTTTTTTCCATTCTAACCTCATCCCTTTTCAACAACTTCTGACACTGCCGCCAACGCTGCCGCCATTGTCGACGACTACACTTTAAAATTTTCTGTTAAAATAAAATGAATATCTATCCATCAGCAAATCTACACGCAAATCCAAAGTTTCGGGCAACTCAACATTTCATTATGTTCAAAAGGGATGGCGCTGAACCAAATTCAGTCAAGATACTCGAGTTTGTATTATGTAACATGCACTGACAGCCGACATTCTGAAATCGAAGTTTTTTTTCATCTAGTTTTCGGTTCCGTTCTTATTCTCATTCTGTTGCCTTTTTTTTTCTTTTTCACTCTGCACGTTTTAATATGTGTGGCTTTCCCATTCATGCTCCGAACGCAAAATATTCCCAAACGCTTTATACATGTGAGTGAGGTTGACAGAGTAGTTCGTGTGCACTGTGCATGCGAGAGAGTAAGATAGTTGGCGTGAGTGAGGTTGACAGAGTAGTGTATATGTGCCATATTGGTACTCGAGTGAAATGACTGAATGCGTAATTTTTCGGAAAAGTGAGCACTGTATTGTGCCCGGATAAATTGCATGGTGAAAAGGGTTTTTGAGGGTGAAAAGTTATTAATAAGCCGAAAACTTCTCAAACTGAATACATGCTAATTAAGATAGGAAACTATCAACAATTTTTCTTTTTTACATCAACTTTATTTTATTTCATAGGGAATTTAAGCGCATTTTAACAATTAACATAAAATACGCTGCTCACATTCGTCGACTCACTCACCGATTGTGAACAAAATGTGGCAAATTTTGTACATTCATGATTGAAAATCGGCACTTTGAAGACACAACCGAGAGACACAGTCTCAAGCTTTTCAATTGACAAGCGAGAAAAGTTTGATGAGAACTATGAAAACCGAGCAACAGCAAAGCAACGTAACGCAACGCAACCAATCGTTTAGGCATATAGGGCAACAGATGTGTGCGTTTCTGGCTTCAACGTATTGCTAATTACAAACTCTTACAAGTCTGCTGAAGTTTTTGTCATCAAATATGGCTTGTTGACGAGATGATGTGATGCCGAAGCGAAGTCTCACGTTGCAGGTGAATTGCGTATAATGTAAATGTGACTCAAACAACGAAATGAGACAACGACCAGAGAAAAAAAAAACTCAGTGCGAAGAAAGAAAAAAACAGAAGAAAATAAACACACAAAGCACATACAGAACAAGAAGGAAGGCTATCATAGTCATAAATTTGGGTGTGATCTAACACTTCACAATTCCCAATGGATCTTTTCTTTTTTACTTTCAAAACAAATTTTGAAGGCTCTTTATCTGTTGTGCGAACTTCTGTGGAATTGCTAATTCTTGGCAAGAGCACGGCGCTATTCTCCGATTGCAAGTGTGTACTGTGTGTATGTGAGTTTATGGCACAGAGCGAGAGAAAATGTGTATGTGTGTGCTGTGAAATGGTAAGAATATTTCGCTTTGCATAGATAAGAATAAGTCGGACGATGACGGCGTACCGACGGCGTTTGCATCTTTTGAATTTGGTCTCTTTGCTCGAATTTAATGTCAATATGAAAATAGTTCAGTATGGTATGTCACAGAAATTTCATTTGAACAACTGAATTCCTCACAAATTTACCCAAGGGTGTGCACGAGTTTATCGCCCACCGAATTATACGCAATTATATCGCATCGTCATTACGTCATTTCAGGCGAAAAATTACACATTTTGGAAGGAATTCCTTAAATTGACAGTGTTTCCCAAGCTATTTGCTTCATTTTCATTTTCCTACTTCAACTTATATTACCGGGCTTATTGAACTCAAATTTACTGCTTTTAAGATTTTCTGAACGTAAAAAACAAAATCGTTCGTTAGTGTGTGCCAGAGCCCTGTGTGTTCTGTTAAACAATGTGTGCTTGTCTTTGTGCGTGTAAATAAACAAACGAACGCTTTCGCCTTTGAACCATAATGGTTCAACCATTACAGATTATCGTGCAGCACTTGAAACGAATCGTTTATAGACATTTTTCGCGAATATTAATGTATTGTTCTTTTGTTTGATATTCGGAATATTACCTAGCAATTCCATTTCGCATACATTCAACCCTTTTTCATTTGATGTTCGTGCACAGCAGCAATGGTGGAAACGGAGTCAAACAAATGCTGTTTGTCAAATATTCAACAGCAACAACAATGACGAAGGAGAAATACCGAATGAGAAAGTGTATAGTAACTAGACAACAGCAGCAGCAGCGGCAACGATGCTGAGAGCAACAAAGGAATGCGAAAAGCGGAAAAAATAATTTTTAACGTGACATGAGTATGAGCACACGTTTGATTTGAGCATTCATCGTCGTCATGCATGTGTTTCCAAAATCCATTCGGAAGCAAATTGAATTCAAATCTAACACGATTTTCGATACACACTCTTTGGTTCAGTCTTTCTCATTTCATACTTCTACATACATTGCATTTACTGATGGCTTTCGCCTTGCTACTGTTTGTTCCGTTCATCTAAACCCACTCCTCTCTTCATCTTGTTGTTTTTATTTTATTGATACCAAAATGCATCGAGCATTTTGATACGACATCAGTGCGTATGACTTGTCATAAATTGGATACAATCGTAACAGATTGCTAGCTTTGAACTTCGGGGGAAAATATCGAGCCATTTCATCTAAAAAAAAAAAATTGAAACCAGTTTGGCGCTGGTTTACTGCTCTCACACTACACACAGTATACTACGTGTGTGAGCGGCAACGCGGCAGCATACTGTGTGTAGTGTGGTGTGAGAACAGCAAACCAGCGCCAAATTGGTGTCAATTTCTTTTTGGGATTCACCATATAAACAACATTGCAAACACAAAAGCACAACGATTACTTTGAAATAACAGATTAAGGTTAATATGACTTCTCTTCTTCTCAATTTCTGCTCGTGTTTGGCTGTATGATTGCGTCAATATTTTGCTTCCACGATCGCTTTTGTTCAATCAAATCCTGGATAACAGCTGTCATATCAATTAAATTACAGAGTTGAGCGAGCATAACAATTTGAAAAACGATAAGTATCACTCTGGAAACTCGAATCCAATTGCATCATCGTGGTATAAAAGAAAAAGAAAAAGAAGAAGATCAAGCAATAGCAGCAGCAGTAACAATAACAATAACAACAACAACGATGACGCAATGGCAAATTGTCTGTTGTCAACCGATTTTGGTGCGGCAACCAAATCGAACAAATGTAATGAAAATTGCAAAGTTCAAGTTTAAGATGGAATCACACAGCCAACAAATATCATAATCCATAATAAGTTGTAATTATAAACTATATGAGCACTTGACAGAACAGTGTTCTGAGAACACTCTGGTCTCAGGCATTGTTTTAAAATGGCCAAGAATTGACCAAATTGTTTGAAACTTGTTCACTTTTCTCATTCCCCATCCCCTCTACGACCACTATTTCACCGTTTTTTTAGCACTACATGAAATGTAGAGCTACTAATCTGCTTTTTTTTTTCTTAATACTTTTTGAGTGATGAAACAAACTATGGTGAATTTGAATTGTATGCTCATATTTTTTATTTAATTTAAAACAGGTAAACTAACGACAAATAAGTGCACAATATCTCAAAGCGCCAATCAAATTTTTATCATCAAATGTTATTTAAAAATTACATTAATTTTTCGTATAATATTTTCTGAGTCTGGCCCAAAATTAAAGTGATTTTAGATTCTATACTCATATTATTTATTTAATTTAAACCAAAGGCAGTATATTTCAAAAAAGAAATTAAACCAAGAGCTTGTAATTCATTTGGCAAATAAATATATTACTTCAAAGTTACTTTGATGAAATACATTTCATGTAGTGCGCCAAAAAATAGTTTCTTGTGAAAGAACAAAATAGAGAATAAGTAACTAAAAACTCAAGAACGCAGAGCGGAGCGAACACACTCACACAGGAAAAATAAATTCGTCGAACGAACGGCATGACGTTGAATTCGGTGAAATGGCTCATCGTTTTCGAGGCGCTGTAAATTGTCATACAAACAGATAAAATGGGACAACTGCACATACATTTTGCGAACAAAACTGTCTAAAGTACGAAATCCGGCGATCGAATTATATAGTATATATACACATTTCTGTACAGTAGACATTCTAGATGGTGGTCTCTTCATCATTCTGAAGTAGTCTCAAAGAGGTAAGCAAGCGATTACATCAATTTCTGTTGAATATTTTTTCCACTTATCCCACTGATTTTTGAGCTTCCACCGAACTCTTAACTCAATGCTTTTTCTTCGTCTACTTTTTTTCTTCACCTACTTGGAAGTTGGTTGCAAAAGTTATTCGGTTATGTGTGAATGAAAAAACGAAAGAGAGAAGAAAGAGCACATCACAGAAGGAGAGTGGAAGAGAGGAAAAAAAACGTGTTTGTCGTTTTGTGGCCAAAAAGTTTACTCTAATATTTCGCTTCATATATAATGTATGTGAAATGCGTATGTGCGTCGGAAACATGTGTCCGCACGCCGGATTTCGATACCGCACCATATTCTCATGCCATCTCAGTCTCTCTCTTTCTCTTTCTCTGATCGGAAGCTTTGTGTGCGAACAGATTTTGTGCCGTAAAATCGGGATGAATGGTGCCAGTCACTGACAGACAACTGAGGATATATGCTAACCATGGAAATTCGTATGTGTTAAGTTGAATTTATGTCAAAAAATGTCATGGAAAGCATCGAGAAAGGTGTATCAAATTCATCTTTCCATTTGAATTTGCAAGATGAGCAGGCCATAAAATCAAAATGTACAGATCTCAGTTTCTATGCTCAGCATATGTCCTCGGCTATGTGCCATTGACTGAATTGTGCGTGTTAGAAACGTGTCTTTTATTTCCGTTAAATATGCTTGTGGACGCGAATATGTTATACCTATAGCAAACACACAAACCGTCTTTTGCTTATTTACCCTCTGATACATTGTGCGTATATATGTATATATACGGATATATTTCAGTTCACCACTCGAATGACGAAAGTTTCGGAATAAACACATTTCCTGCTATAATTACCTGTGACCTCGCTCTCGTAATCTATATCAATCAAAAGTTGCCGACAACAATATTGCATGTGAAACGTTTCGAAATTCCCACATTTGATCTATTTTATGTCATGTACTTTGTGGAATCAATGTTGATTTTTCTTCGTCTTCTTCCTCTGCTCCCCATTTTGTTTACCGTTCTTACACTGTTGGCTGTGCAACGAGAAAAAAAAATGTACATTGTGTGTTCAGCGCTTGTAGAAAGAAAAATTTAGTGTTGTGAGGTAAATAATTCTAACGAGCTTGTAATGAACTATTTTTTTCTCATTTTTTTTGTTGAACATCAGTTGCATAAAATCAAACCACCTATCAAAATTTGAATAGTTATTTTTTTTCTCGTCTCGCGGTACATCTCAATGTTAGCGTTTTAATCTGAAAAGTCGTTGAGAAACATTACACACCTGTTTGTGCCGAAGTTTGGCTTCTCAGTTTCTAGATATCAAAAATTGTTGCTGACGAGTGCATAAGCGTATCTGCATGTGGTGGCAATGGCAGCGAACGTTGAACAATGTAGCTGTAGTTCATAGTTAAATTATAATATATATGAACGATTTTTGGCACTGGTACATTGGAATAGACGTTGATATGATACAATATAGAGGGCGAAACCACTTTGTGCACAAGTAAATTAAATTAAACTTTATGAATAACATTTTATGGAGAGGACGGAAAGAGTGAGCGAGACAGAGAATGAGAACCATAGCCATAGCCATAGTCATAGTCATAGTCATGGCCATAGAATGACGCAAAATGTAATATTGTAATATGGCAAATACTATGTTGTGTGCATGTAAGAGTTGGCGCCCGACAACCTCAACTTATGGCTGCTGTTATGAAAGGATCGGATACAATGGAATGGCATAAAGGCGCGTGTACACCAAAAATCCATCCAACAAATAAGCATATCGCCGATGACACTGATATCCATTTCACCTTATTATGCTTATTACAATAGGAGTAATTCGTAATTATATTATGGTCATTATAAATGTGCAGTTTGACTTTTCGATTTGAGCAGCGTGTTTAGTAACATAGTATTTGAAGTGTGGCTTTTATTTGCTTCGACCCTATCTATTTTCTCGCTTTCGCTTCGCTCGTTCGTACATTTATTTGCCCTCTCTCTCTCTATCTCTCACACGCGCGCACACACCCTCACTCATTCGCTCGTCTCTTATTTGCCTTTCCTTCCACGTCACTGGTTTGCGGATTTATGCCGGGAGCATATAGCATCATGGGCCTTTTTGAATCAGACCCACTTCCGTTGGTAAGATTCGTAATTATATCTCGTAATTAAATATTTCTATCGTCGGTTTTCGAGCAAATGCTAACAACAATATGATGTACGATAGTTTTGTGTTGATTTTTTAATGTTCGTTACACATAACGCGCACAACGATAAACTATTATGTATTAGGTGCTGAAAATCCCAATTTTCAATGGATGATGAAAAATTTACAATGTGTTCATCTCGTGTATGTATGTGTGTGTGTGTGTGTGTGTGTGTGTGCCGGATGAAATGTTGATAATGCGTGGGTATTTTACATAATTTCGGCGGCAAACTGTCGAAACTCGACAATTTGCACTTGAGAAATATCACATCGCTGTCGTCGCTGCCCCCATTCTACTTTCCATTTTATCATTTGATACTGTAGCCGGATTATTTGCTGCACACGCATATTTTTACTTAGACAACTCTGAATCCAACACTGTCAATGCTGCTGGAAATTCAAGACTGTGTAAAAACGACACTCCCGATGAGAGAGAAAGAGAGAGAGAGAGAGAGAGAGAGAGAGAGAGGGAGTAGGAAAATAAAACTTGCAACTAGAACTTTATTTACTTGTGTTTTAAAACTTGAACCAACTTTTCTCTTTGTAGTTGATATCTATTTTTTTGTTTGGCGTACGTTCTATCTATTAGTCTAATTGGTTTGAATTTGAATTTGCTTTGAAATCGTATAATTGTTTTTAGCCGACTTTAGTTTTTAAATTAAATTAAGCAAAAGACAACTATAAATACGATTTGAAATGATTGAAATAACTTTCGAGCCAAGTAAATTGATTGTGTAATGCAGGCGGTTAGAAACTGACCTGCTCGAGCCATTATGTTTTGACTGTATTACGGGAAAATTCGGCAAATTTGTTAAATTCAGTTGCTCAATGTTCACGTGTTTTCTTTTCCTTTCCTCAGGGCCGACTTTGGCCGACTTTTTTTTAAGCATTCATCCGTTGTTCTTTTCTTTCCTTTTTGGCGCTTTGCACCTTCCATTGTCTGAAACGGGCTGTCTGTTGTACGTATACAAACGCGAAAAGTATTTACCAACTAAGTGAATGAATTGACGACTTCAATCTGGGGGAATTTATGTGATGCGCTTATTTTGTTGACAGGCCCGGGTGAAGGAATGAAAATTAGTGCCGTTCGTCGCTTTTTTTCTCTCGCTCTCATCGCCTTCATCATTGTCGTCCTCCTTTTGCCTCATTTCTTCGAGAAATTCGAAAGAAAGAAAAAATAACGGAATATGAAAGGAAGAAAATCACCTAAGCCTATTTCAATCAAATTGTGTGACGTCTTTGAAAATTTACCTTTTTGCTATGCTGTTGCCACATGAACACAGTTTTTTCTTCTCATTTTTTTCGCTTTGTAACACCAAGATAAACGGCTTCTAATTCCATTAATATCCAAACACACTGTGATGTTTGACGACATTTCAATGTTTAAAAAAACGAGAAATGTTTGACAAACGCACACGCACACATACAATTTACCAAATTCAATGGGATCAAATGTCAGATTTCATTAGAAGAGAATTTCTATGGAAATCATAATATTATTGCAAAACTTGTGATGTGACAGTTTCATATGAAAACAAATTGATATACGCGCTCATAGTTTTGACAAAGTTCTGACATCTGACGTGTTCCACATTATCATTATTTGAGAAAATGTATCCGTATTCATATTCGGGATGGAAGAGAAACAGAATGGCTTCTGTGCACATGCACAGCCCAACTAAGGAATAAGATGATTTTTGTGTAACGCATAACAAGCCGACAGCAGTATAAGGCGCGTTTAAAATAAAATTATTATGCGAAAATCTGGCAAAATGATTATAATATGGGAGTTTTCACAGCCAATAATGACACCATATGCAAAGTGACTGAAAAGCGCACGCAAAACATGTGACGATAAGAAAATTTTCATATCGCATAAATGAGATAGGAGATATGGGTGAACAAAGAATGAGCAGTAGCAGCAGCAGCAGCAGCAGCAACAACAACACAGTGGAGAGAGAGAGAGAGTGCGTGTGAGTGAAAAAAGAAATAAAAAGAAGAAGAAGAAACGCGGAAATAAGACGAATTTATTTTAAACTTATTATTATTAGGATCTTAAAATATATTTTTGCACATAAAAATGAACGAGCCGCAAACAAGTATGGAATTAGCTGGAAGAATGTCATCAGCACCGGCAGCAGCAGCTACATTTGTAAAATCCAACTAGAATCAAGGAATTTGTGTGAGTCTTTGCTCTAAACAAACGATTTCCAAGCTACATTTTCATTAATGACGTCAAAACCAATGAACTATATACATATATAGAGGCATTGCGTGAGTATTTGTGGATAATTAGCTGGCTTTGGTGTTGACATTTGGGCGCACTTAGTAACAGATCAAAGAACACTAATAATGGATGTTTGGTTTTGCAATCAACCACTATTCTGGGTACATTTAATTAGAAATTGTGGATGTTAATAACAATCGAATGTCGATGCAATTGAAATCAAAAAATCTCGGCTACTTCGCAAACCATTAGCACCACAAGAGATCAACAAAGAAGCTTCGCTACTTGTTGTACTAATTGCATCCGCTCGTTCTTCAATGCCAGTCTGATGATTGCAAACAAGTGAAACAAGAAAAGGAGTTGAAATGGAAAAATGACGTTTTCCATGTTCTTAAAAGAACATCAGCGTTTATGTTAAGCGTCGTCAAAATGACTGTTTTCCATTTTGGTGACCAATTAAAAATGAGCAAACAAATATTACTGTTTATACACATTGTATGAAAACGTACACAGTGCTCCGCCATTTTTGAGCGGTCATAATGTGAATATTGAAGAGATTGACAATTAAAATAGACCCTCTCTTCACATCCTCTTGGAATTACAGCACTTTATAGGAGCTTGGATTTGTCAAGTGCGAAATCAAAGAGCCAAATATTTGTGCACCCAATTGTGATTGTATACAAAACTGCATTATGTATGGTAGGTGTGAAATGCATTGTGCACTGAACCGGATAAGAGACTGTAAAAAATAATGGGCCAAAAGACGAAGAAAAGAAGTCGGGTGGGAAGAGAAAGTGAACGACAACCATAAAAATATCTTTCAATGCTCTGTACACTTTGAAAAGCCCATCAATCGAAACATTTTAAGCATTTTTTGCGGTGCAAATTCATTCATTCGTAAAATATGAAAGAATGGAGAAAAAAATTTCCGTTTCTGAATTTCGGTTTTTGTTGTTTTCCCCATTTGCTACTTCTTTTTATTGGCCCTAACCATTTCGGCCACAATTTTGGATGCATATACGTTTTTTCTTTCTGAGGAGGAAGAGGAGAAGAAGAAAAACAAGAAACGTCGGACGATAAAAAAGGTCTCGACAAACCGACCGGCAAAAAAACTCCAATGTGCTTTTGTTACGGCCGAAAACTTGGTTCTTAATACTCCACATTTCAACAAAAGAGACACACAGAGAGTGGAACAGAAATGAAAATGAAACCGTAACACACTTGATGCATCCCGATTTTTCGGCCGATTACCGGTACTAGTATCCTGGCAAGGTGCCAAAATGTGAAATATACACGATACACACACACACAGACAAACACATCGATTTCGATCTTTTAATAATTACCGATGTCGCAATTCACAACACGTATAAATTCTAATTTTTTCTACACTTATGTACGCGCTATTCCATTAGTTTACCCTTTTGCACTGTGGCGCCGTTCTTTAAAAATACCGCCTATTTGAAGTTGTGTGTGTGCATTCGGTGATTCATCACAATGGATTGTGATGTACAATTTTTGCGCTATGTTACGATGTTGTTATCTGATCTGTTTGTCGTGTGCGCTAGTGTAGAATGAAGAAAGAGAGAGGAATAATAAACCCTACACGCACAGTCGATTTGCTACGCAAAATTCCGCAGAACGAACACATTTTCGAAAACTGAAGAAGAATTTGAAAAATGCAAAATGTTTCAAAGCTACAAAAACTCAATACAACACTCACAAAGAATAGAAGACTGTAATTCCAAATGGATTTAAATTGTGTAAATATTTACACAGGTTATGCGAGTCTATACTCTCGGTGAAAATGTTTCCAGCATATGATGTAAGTCTCGAGCGCAATTCTTGAATAGGTGTGTATGCGTGCATGTGTATGCTTGGATTTTCTTTGTGAATTTCAATATAAGCATGCAGTGAAGTATGAAGATCTTAAGTTCTCGTTCAATTAAAAAGCGGCAACTCTGGCTTTGTGAAAATGCAAAAAGTTCCTTTTATATATAGATTTTTTTCTCTGTCTCTCTCTTCCTTTCTTCGTTGGCTCGTTCGTACTGTTTATTTTATTTTTTGTTCCGTCCAAAGCAACCGGGCAAGAAGAGGGGGGTACGGAAGAAGTTTGGCAGGCAAAGCGGGAGTGCGGTGATGGTGAACTAGCACGAATGGTTATGGACATAAACGCGAAAAATTTCTCTCGGAAGTTTTCAGCATTAGTCGCAGCGTTTGTTCATAATCCATCCCGAAGAATAACATTTTGAAAATTAGTTGCACTTCTGTTGTTTCCCTTCTCAGTACTACATCTCAAAGTGCCACTCTCACGCATCACACAACGAACATATACATATACCGTATCCATTGTAAAAGAGGAAACTTTGCGCACATTACGCTTTATTGAGATAAATTAGGTTAATATATAAATATATAGGCACGACTGTGTTATCCTTTTTACTACATTTCAGCTAGATGTATGTACGTTACTGAATGTTGAAATGTAAGAGTTTTTATTTGCAGCTCATTTTTCTCTCTTTTTCTTCTTTTCGCTTATTTTTCCTCTCTATCTCGCTCGCTCGCTCAATTGTTTTTTCCATCGCGTTCATGGCGATGACTTTTTTTTGTCCCGGTTGTTCGTACATTCGCTTGGTTTTTCGCTTGGACCATTTAGCTTTACGCCGCCTAAAATATATCAAATCGTAAAATAAATGCTTGCCCACCGCTATTCATATAGTGTATAAACAACGCACGACGCTCGCTTGAAATAATCAACACATACTTACCCGCGTGCACAGCACCGCAAAGCACAGCACACACACACACACACACAGTCGCTGGCACATGTACACAAAATGAAAAAGAAAGAGAGTGCACACAAATTTTTCGAAAATAATGATTAACTGACCTGTCTCGTTGGACAGCTATGTGAATGCTAAAATATATCATGTATTTTGTTTCGCTTTTGATGGCTGCAAAAGCAGAGCAGAAAAACTGCCGAAGCATCAACGACGACAACAACAACAACAATAATAACAGTGCAAATGGACCTGAAAAGTAGAGAAAGCTGAAAAAAAAAGTCAAAAGCATAAACATTCGAGAGAGAACGAGAAAAGGAAAGCAAAAAAGCATTTCAAATGGATTTTGATGAGGTCGGAAAAGTTGAAAATACGCATAATATAAATGAGTGCCCTTGGATAAACGCGTATAAAAAAAATGAGATTGTTTTTATTATGACAATGGTCGATGAGCAAAATTAAAAGATTCTTGTTGTGCTCGCCGAGAATCTAAAACATTTAAGTTTGTTGGACGCAGCATCAACGCGACACGAAGAATGCACTGTGTAGATCTGGGTTAGGTCTTGTTTTAGCATCAACAGCATAAATTAACGTACTAACGCCAAACACAAACACACACAATGAACAAAGAAAACAACGCCATTCGTTTCGGTATTATCAAGAATAAATAAAAGTTTGAAAGCATTAGGAACGAGCATAAATTGCAATAAAGGAAATCGTTATTGAGAGACATCATTTTCATCCAAGTGGATTGATTGAAATTACTTCCTGTATACATTCAACAAACTTCAATGTCAAAACAGGGTGACAGATAGAGATATTGAGATATGGAATGGCGAGAGAAATACAGACATACACATCAATTCTTTTTCGCAATGTCATTGTATTTTTCGCATAAACATCATACACATCGTAAATGTGTGCAGATATTCGTTGCAAACAAAATTCGATGACGACGACGTTACCATATCGAATTTATAGTTTTTGAATATACAAGGCAAATATGATACACATACCAGACTATGGTGTACCAATTATTGTATGCATATTAATTCACATTTGACAAACATGTTTATTTTATGCTTGACAAATATGATGATATTAGTACCGATAGATTACAATCAAACTAATTTCATTAGAGCGTGCAGTTGGGCTGCCTAATAAAGAGAGAAATAGACACAGTGAAATGCGTTCACATGTGCAAAAACATTTATCGGAATTCCGGATTTTTGTGTTTATTTTCCAAATTTTGGAATGATATGTATATATTTGGTTTGTGGAATGCTTTGATAGAATGTAAAATTTGTTCGCAATTAACAGTCGTGTGTGTAAGCGTGTGTGTGTGTTTATGTTGTCCAAGATTCCAAAGAGATTGATAAAATTGAGGGATGTTATTGAAGAATGTTCATACATATTCATTTAAATATTGACTTTTCTATAGAATTTTCATAAAAGCACAAACAGAATATATTAGTTATGGCCCGAGGAAATGACTGACACATATTCAATCCATCTAGATAAATGCGATGACGAAGAAAACGAACAACAACAACAACAACAAGAAAAATAAAAATGCTCGTTTCCATTTCCATAGTAATCGAATGTATTCTATTTCGCCCCGAAATAAAGAAAATCGTTCACATTTTGTCCGCAGGCAAAATAATCTTTTGTCTTTTGTCATTTCGAATTCCAAAATTTTCTCGCTTAATTAAAAGCGACTAATTCGAAAGGAGACGGAGCACGAGAAGGAGTGTGGGAGCAGTGAAAAATGTGATGTAATCTCAACTATTTTGGTCATATTGTTTGCATGAACTCTTAAATGTTAGTGTAACATTTATGCTTAACATTATGCTACTGGTTTCAACACATCCTGCAATCAAATTGCTTTTTTGATGTGGCAGTTTGCAAAATCATGCGTTCGGTTGCAAGCGGGCATTCCATTGTTTTGCCATTCATTGTCGCTCTCCAAATAAACACCATATTACTCACACGAGCCAAATACTTTGTTGTCGGAAGCGATGTGTGCACTGAGCATACAATTTTATACATGATGTTTGAACAGCACTTTCGATCTCCCCTCTCCGCCTGTCTCTATCTCATTCGCTTTCATCTTATTAATGTAAACGAGAATGGACACATTTGACTTTCATCTGTTGAAGTTTTGCTGAAAACAATTTGCATTTTGCACGTTGAAAAAAATTGAAACTAGAATATACTTTGGAGTTTTCGAACACAAGCTTTTTTTTTATTTAAAGCACGGAAAAAGTAAATTATTTGATCGAGCGAAAGCAAGAAGTGAAAGAAACAAAAACAAAGAAAGAGATCGAAATGGGAATTGAAATTCAATGGAAAATTCAATGAAAACTGCAAATATTGTGAATACTAAAGAAGAATGTTGTGATGGGTGAAAGAGAAAAAAAAACGAAAAAAAATAATAATATAGTGAGAGAATACAGAGAGAAAATATAGCATGACATCGAAGACACAAATGTTATTACAACACCGAAAGAGAGAGAGAGAGAGAGAGAGAGAGAGATACAAAACCAATAATCTATCCACACGTCATCAATTCAAGTATCAGCTATGATAAATACATAAATTCAGTCATCTGCATAGAGTTGTCTACTGCAGCATCAAATGGTGAACATTGCACACAATATTTTGTCAATATCAATATGATATGGGAAGCGGTGTGAATGCATGTCTGTGTATATATGTATAAATTGTGTGTGATTCGAGGGAAAATTATGTGTCACACAAAATGCGACATTGATTGGTATTTGGCATAGCAAAATTGTGGGCTGCGTGTATATGTTATGCTTCATCGTGCATTGCTATTCTTTGACTATGCAAAATATGTGTGTTTTTAATGCTTGGAACGTACGTGCTAGTTAAACTATTCGCGGAAATTCAATACACACTTGAGGCGAAGGTGTGATTTGGCTCGGGTATTTATGGTTTTCTTGAGAAATTTTATGCATCATTAAACGCTTTCAAACATTCATCAAGCTGAGTGGCACCGTGCGCGCGAACAATATGATGTAGTCAAAAATGAAACTGCCCATTTGCCCAACTTTCCACTCGCTTCCTTTTTCGCCGTCTCTCTCCATCCATTACACAAGCATTTGTTGTGTATGTGTTGTGTGTGTGTGTGTGCGCGAGTGAGTGGGTGTATCTTGTGAGGACGATAGTAATAGTACTTTGATTTCATTGTTTGCAGGTACTAAAGGCATTTTTACTATGCATGTTAACCAATGTGTAATAATGGCACGTTTTCACCAAGCAAATTCCCTCAGTTTGAGCAGGGCTGGAATTCTAAGAATTCCACCAAAATCGTTCGGAATTATTTTTTTCGTACATAAGACCATATTGGAGTGAAAGAGAGAGAGATTCCACTATTTTTCAGCGTGCCACCGGAATTATTTCTCACACAATCCACTCTTTCTTGAGTTATCGGGATAATTCCGGTGGCACGCAGAAAAATAGTGGAATCTCTCTCTCTTTCACTCCAATATGGTCTTATGTACGAAAAAAATAATTCCGAACGATTTTGGTGGAATGACTTGGAATTTCAGCCCAGGTTTCCTGACTACATGACAATTGAACAAGCAATTTGTTCGGATGATAATGGAATATGGCAAGTAAATGAATGAACGGAAGAAGAAAAAAGCTGATACATAGAAGGACAGAGAGAGAGAGAGAGAGAGAGAGAGAGAGAGGGGAAGAGAGGAGCAGCATTGATGGTGTTGGTAGAGGTGCCAATAGAAATAGAAAGTTGTGAACGTTTTACACCAATTGAATGGGTTGGGTCACTGTCATCACTTCCACACGTATGTATAGTTACAGAAATTTGTGGTTGGCGACGCTCCCAAGAAAGTTTCCACAGCAGTTCTAAACGTCAAACATTGCTATAGCATATGAGCTAGGTAGTTTTGCTGTCATCACTTCCACAGATTAGAAGTATTAATCGTTCGGGGTCAAATAATTTTGTTTATTTGTGAAAGTTCAAGTAAACCCCGCGTGCCATCCTCCACTTGTATTAGTTTTACATTGAAGGGCGCTGCACGCACCGTAACATTCATAATACAAAGAACGCTGATCACACCAATATGGCATTGTTGGCTATATTGGCAGATTTGAATGAGAAGGAAAATGTCAGTTGTTTCAATGTGCTAGAAGTTTTCAAGTCTCAATATAATATATTACACAATGTCGATGAAATTTCATTTATTTTATCATAAAAATTCAGTTTGTTGGATTATTTGGCTTTGTTGAATTTTGGACTTCAAAAAATCGAACTTAGTTTGCGTAAATGATTGGAATTTCATGTTATTTGTTCACTTCAATAACGGCCGTTTGAATTTGAAATCTTCTATAAAGTCGTTTGCATCATACAATAAATGTGCGACTGCTTCAATGGCTACTGTGTAGCGGTACTTTTCATACACACAGTTTACGGCAATGCAAATGAATACCCATCTCTGATCAGTTGTGTGTATTCTTTCACTATCACAGAGATTTCGTCTGTGCGGGCGTGCGTAAGGAGACTAGCAACACACAACAGTAATAAGTGAATCTCTGTTGATCTCGTTTATAAGGTTTCAGAATTATAACGAACTTTTGTATTATAATCACCTTATAAAGCAAAACAGAGAAATACTCCGTGCGTTTTGTTGACGATTTAAGCAAAGTACACATAAAATAAGACTAAGGAAGTAAGGAACAACACATGGAATCATATAGGCGGCTCCATTTTTTTCTGTTTCACATAATATTTCAAAATTTGAAATTCCGAAGGCACCAAAAAACAAGGTCGCGTCGCTCCTCTCCGCTCTTATTTTTTTCTATATATATTATTTTTAGTTTGTTGGTTAACAACAAACTATGATGTAAGGGCACTACATGAAATGTAGAGTTCAGGCCGCGCTAGCGTCCTATCTAAATACATTATAATGAATAAGTACAAACTAATACATATGCATTTCGCTATGAATGCGTTTCATGTTATGTGTTTTGATTTCATTTAATTTTGGAAATTGAAAAAAAAATATTTCTCGACAAAATATATTTTAAAACATCATTGCAATAAAAAAAAAACTTCCAAGTAAGAATGGATATATTGATATTGAGTAAGAAAATTCGGTGAAATCGGTGAAATACTTGAATCAAACATAAACGTTTGAAAAACGTACGACGCGCGCCAAAGCATAAGTGATGTCAAAGTGTATACAAAGAATGAAGCAATAGTGCGTTTAATGCTATGTGCTATAGTGTCTCTGTTGATGTTGATCGCTGACGTTTATAGTGGTAGGTAGAGTTGCAATTGATGCCTTTTTTGTATGTCACTCATTTAGTGAGTGAGACGCATACGGATGGGATGAAGCAAAGCGAAAGGGAAGCGCGCAACTAGAACATAGAGTCAATGGGTACTACGTGTTTGTGTTTGTTTCCGTATTCTAACGACGGAGTGATGAAATGTACAGATTTACAGGCAATAACATATTATTAACTATACTTAATAACATAATAATAACGGCCGATATATTGGTCCAACATAACATAATAATAACGTTATTAAGATTCAGCATAATAATAACATAATATGTTATGCGTTATATCGGGTGTTATCTTAATAAATCCTAAGATTCGGCGGTAATAACATTTTATTAACTATAATAATAACATATTATTAAGATGGATTTATTAACTCAATTAATGACATATTATTAAGATGCAATCTTAATAACGCTTTTTTCGCGCATTTTTTTCGCCGGAGCACTGACAAGTTGTTTTTTCTCTGCGGAGTACACACATGAATTTTTTGCACTGTTGCAAAGAAATTAAAATGACTCTTTGAAACGAAATTATCATGTATTGAACTTAACCATTGAGTTTGGGAAATCGCCAGTCCCGACCTTGAAAGGATCAATTTACCATATTTTGTCTGCATTGTTATAGGTGTGTACATCGTACAGTGCTTTTTTTCCAGCTAGGGAAAAGAATGCGCGAAAAAAGCGTTATTAAGATTGCATCTTAATAATATGTTATTAATTGAGTTAATAAATCCATCTTAATAATATGTTATTATTATAGTTAATAAAATGTTATTACCGCCGAATCTTAGGATTTTTTAAGATAACACCCGATATAACGCATAACATATTATGTTATTATTATGCTGAATCTTAATAACGTTATTAAGATAAAAAAAATCCCAACATAACATAATAATAAATATGTCGGGCAATAACATATTGATAACATATCGAAAATGTAAATCTGTAATGAAATGTATGCGCGCTATATCGTTCGTTCGTATGGAGTTGCCCGCTTCTCTTTCACTTTGCTTCATCTCATCCGCGCGCGTCTCACTCACTAAATGAGTGACCATACGTCTCACGCACTAGATGAGTGTGGATATTTTTTTAATGGCACTCACCGAATATTACAATGTATGCCATATTGACTATTCATATGAGAAAATAGTGTTGAGTCGTGTTAACATGACCATGATGGACGGAGATGGTGTCCATGTTCATCTCCGTTCCAAGGCCTTTAATATGATACCCATATTGACCATTTTCATGTTAACATGACCATGATGGACCGAGATGTGTTCATGCATAGTTAACATAATGATTCTAGCAATGTTGAGATTTGACACTTAACTTTGTTTTAGTACCATTTGCTCTAGAAAAAGTTCAAAAGTTCTATAATAAATACATGAAGCTTTGATTTTTTATTTAGTACATTTTGAACTTTTTCCAGTACAAATGGTACTCAAATGGATTTTAGTGCCAAATTTCATATTGCGGTTCTAAAAGTTAGAACCATCGTGTTTACTGTGTGTTCATCTCCGTTCCAAGGCCTTTCATATGATACCCATATTAACTATTCATATGTGAAAATGGTATTAAGTCATGTTAACATGACCATGATGGACCAAGATGGTCCCAAAAATACCCCTACGGACTTCCGAAAACCGAGACCTTTCCAACGATGTATAGCACATGCAAATCGGACAACCCGTTCGCCCACAAAGTGCGGCTTAATTTTTTATCTGAAAAAACATGACTAAATCAATAGACTCTACATTTCATGTAGTGCCTAAAAATCTTGCCGCCGTCTTATGGTTTTGAACGTTTTTTGAGCATTCAAATTGAATGCATATGGACTTATACGAACAAGAGCATCATGACATAGATGGCGCTTTATTTAATGCAATCCACACACACATTAGATTCCGGTTACAGTTCAAAAACCAAACACTTTGTAAACGACTTTTCACTTTATTCTGTTCTGAAAAAACATCGATTTTCGTCAATTTTTATGATTACTAGGATGCATGGCAGCCAATTTTCAATGTTATTGGCTGAATGGGTAGCAAACTATAATTTCCAAAATATTACTCAAAAAACGTTCAAAACCATTAGTTGGAGGCAAGATTTTTTTGGTGCCTTCAGAATTTCAGATTTTGAAATATTATCTGAAACAGAAAAAATGTAACCGCATACGGAATATATGATTCCATGTGTTGTTGTATCGTGTTCGGGTGACAGACGTTTAATAATCTTGGGATTCAAACGTCATTGACACGTGCAGATGTTTTCCTCTGTTTTCTGCGTGCATTTACGTTTAAAAAACTTTAAAGTTTTTTCTAACTAAGGACTCGCACGTTATTAATATTCACGGATTTTTTGCGTTTTTTCGGTTTTTCTCTCATAACTCGTACCCCATATGCAATGGAGCAGAACTTTTTTCAGCAAAGTTTTAGATCTTGTTGAAACCTACAATTTTGTTGCAGACAGGCCTTGATAACTCTAATCAATTATCACTGTTATCTCCTTACTGATAAGAGATAAGTGATGACTGTCTGCGGCAAAATTGTGGATTTTAAAGAGATCTAAAACTTTGTCGAACAAAACTCTGCTCCATCACATATAGGGTACGAGTTATGGGAGAAAAACTGAAGAAATGCAAAAAAAAGCAAGCTTTCGTCCTCTCTGTAGGGATATGTTTTGAATAATTGGGGCTTTTCGAAAACTTGGAAATAATCATTCAATGAAGTGCAAGTCATTTTTTGGGTAAAATTGAGCACCAAAGCATTTAGCTTGGGAAATGTTATGAGTGGTGGTTTTAACTACCATAGCTAACAAGTACGGTGGTGTGCCTGTCGAACGTTCATATTTTAAATTCATCACTTAGTCAACACGTCCTCAACTCCTATTAATTGCGCTTCGAAACGCCTTCTTGATTATTTGTACTCGTACACTCAGTGTCCGACTATTTCTCTACCAGTCAAAAGGTGCAAGCGGATAAAACAAGTATTGGTTTTGGTTTTTTTCGGTTTTATTTTTGGAATGCGTTGGGATGGGTGTGTATTATCATTGTTCGCTCTGTAGCATATTTTATGTTAGCACAAAAAAACAAACAAACAAACACTAGCGCACATGCCACATTGTACTCTTTTTACTCGGGCTTGGTCAGCATAAAAAATGAACGGCACAATTAGAGCGATAGAAATCTGTTTTGGTGAATATTTTATTTGATTTCGTTGCTTCATACACGTTCTAGTTTCACCTCCCGAAGAATGCTCATTTGAATCGGTTTTTGTGCCCTCTCCTAAGTAATCTAAAATTAATTCATAAATGCAATGCTAATGAAAGCAAATTCAAGTTAGATTTAGATTCACATCGGAAACGCTGTATGTGGATATATTCGAAAACATCAAATATCGATTTGATTCGATGAATCAACAAATGAACCGAATTGTTTTCAGCTGAGAGTAGAAAGTGACGAAAAGAAAATAAAAAAGCATAAATGGCGACGTGCAATGAGAACGATCTTTGGCTCGTTCACTCATTTCGCTAGATCGTCTTCTCGGAAATTTTTCCATTAACAAACGAAAGAGATGGAGCCCATTGTGTGTGTATCAATGAAACCAAAAAAAAACGCATTATTTCACCGATGTACAATATTTTTATTGAATATTTGCCGAATGGTTGCAGAATATTGATGCGATTTTTGTTCCCACTGAGAAAACTTTCCTTAAAAATCGATTTCGAAAATGATTTTACGTGCGTGCGTGCGTGCGTACGAATTAAACGGAACGCCAAAGAGATGGTTACCAACAGATAAGCACACGACCAGGTAAAATATATGTATGATGGCATGCCATCAAATGCTTATGCAATTTTACAAATAATTTTGGTTCTATTCTTTGGCTATATTTGTCTCCCCTCCAATTTCCCATTTCTCTCACACTCTCTATCCCAATTTACCGCTGTCGTTCGTAAATTATTAGGCTCTATATTCGTAAAAACTAATCGATAAAATTGAAAAAAGCAGCAGTGGCAGCAGCGATGTGCCATTTATACGAACGGAAGTCCGTGGCATCAGTACCATTGCCACAACCGTGTATATTTTAAGCGATCATTGGTAAATTCTATGTAGAGATGAATAAAAAAAAATTGTTCAAATGGTAAGCAGAAAAGACGCTTTCGACAGACCTCAAGTGAAATGTGCACACGTTTGTATGACAACGAAGAGCGCGAATAATCGAAGTGCACCCCTGAATATTGAACATTTGCGTAAAATACATACATTCAAATAAAGGAAAACTTTGTCCACTTCTCACTGGCTGTGTGATTGGGTGTGATGTGTAAAAAGTTGTGTGTTTGAGTGGTGGTTCTTTTCCTTCTCTTTAAAATGTTTGCTTGCTCTCTGGCTCGTGCACTCATTCGTTTGCTCTGTCACTCCGTGAGCTTAAGCCAAAACTTTAAACCAAAACGAACATTTTTAGGAGCATCAGCACAACACATCCCGTTTGAAGTGTGGTGTGTGTGTATGTGTGCTTATGATAAGTAAAAAGTCAACAGATGTTAATGATATTTTCTGTGCTGTCTTGTTCCTTCCGTTGTGCCGATGATGACGACTAAAATACGGGCGTTCATTACGAATTTCGTGCATGTTAACCGTTCTTCAGCGGTTTTTCGCTTGAAATGAGTTTTTTTTCCCTCTATATGTGTGTGTGGAACGAAGCAATATAATGTCAAGTTATCGGGTATAGCATCGGTATCAATACACACCAGTGCCGAGTTGGCCATATGGCAAATGAGGCAGTTGCCTCGGGCACCACGTTCTTGGGGGCATCACAAGCATGGGATTTTTTTTTTTTATAATCTGAAAAAGAAAACACGCAGCCAAAAATGGGCCCAAAAATGTTTTTGGTGCCCCAAAAATGGTATTTCTAAAAACAAATTTTGCTCGCTCCCGCTCGCATTCAATATGTACGTTCATTTTACCAATAATTATTTGTATATATAACGGGAAAAATTGCAAGGGGCACCAAAATCATTTTTGCCCCGGGCACCAAATTTGGTTAACTCGGCACTGATACACACATACCATGCACCAAACGCATTCGATGTACCGTAGTGCTGGTTTGTTTAGGCAGTCTTAAAATGAAATCAATAGATCATCGAAAAGATTGAATGGGATTGTGCAAATTTATGCAAATTATCGTTGCGAATTGAAAACAGCATGCAGACAGAAACGGTTTCGTTTGCTATAGGGGCTTTAGTCTCTTAATTAGCTATTTAGCAGCATGCATATGTGTCCGATGCCGTTATCATTTCACGAGGCGGCTGCACGTGTCACCTGGCATTCGTAGAGAGTAGAGAACACTTTAATAGGCAAAAAGCTATTTTCGGTTCTTCGAGATATTTGCGAACGGCAATAGCAGACCATCAAGCAAAACAAAGTTCATTAATCGATTCCAAATGGGTTTGCTATGGAAATCGATTCAAAAGTGCATGTTTATGAGTGAATTACTGGGATTTTCATTTTCGTAGCGACAATTTTCAAAATTGAAAACTGTACGAATCGGAAGCGCAAACGGAATTCGAATAATTGCTAATTTGTGTTTAATCGCACTTTTCCGCTGTATGTGCTTTTCGTTAAAGTTTGTAGTTTCAACGACGTACGATGCGGATCGCAATAAGTATTTTAGCGAGAGTGAGTAGGAGATTCCATGTTTTATAGTCATCGAGTGTTGCAAGTCAAAGTGTGGTTAGAATTTACCGCAAAACAATCCGAATATTCATTCAACATTATGTCTGTAAACATCGGATCGAAGGTAAGTTCTGGTTTCAGTGTTGGTGCTGTTCATCACGTGGTGCTATAAAGACTGTGCAAACGAACTCATTTGGCACATCATATTTTCCGGAATGCTCTCTCATTCATTCGCAGTCGACTAACTCGTTTACTCTCTCTCTCTCGTGTCGTGTGTGTGCTTCGTGCTTTCACAAACGGACAAACTTCTCCTATCCGCCGCCGCTCCTTTCGAACGATGGATCCTCTCTCGGTTTTAGGCGCTTTACTATCGTTATCAACAATGTAACTCATTTACACAAAACGAATTCTCTGCGCATGTCCGCATTTTATCTTCATCGAAACGTGTTGGTCTCTCTCTTTCTCTTTCGCTCTCCTGCTCACCAACTCATGCTCGCTCTTTGCCGCTGCTCGTTCGCTTCGTTTATTTTTTCTTTGATTTGTGTGTATGTGTGTGTGTGTGTGTGTGTGTGTGTGTGTGTGTGTGTGTGTGTGT
>NW_022601467.1:13340623-13369477 GCF_009176505.1 Sitodiplosis mosellana | reverse complement strand
GTGTGTGTGTGTGTGTGTGTGTGTGTGTGTGTGTGTGTGTGTGTGTGCTTGTTTTGGCTGATTGCTGGCCCTTTTCATTGCTCGGACACAAAACATCGCTAAACAGATATAAGTGCTTTTTTTCCAACGACAAAAAATAGATGCATCTTGCAATATAGCTTGTGCCCGCTGCACTCAAACGGGCGAACGCAATAGGAAACAAAAACTGTCGTTAAAATTACTGCGGACAGTCCTTTTTTCTGTCCACTATTCTTAAGCCTAGCTATTGGGCATAAATATGGTAGCAACGAAATCATGTTCATATTCGATTCATCGTCACAAGCCCCACAAGCTATATCAACATAAACTACATTCTATCGAACGACTCGATCGAAGTTTTGTGTAGTGAAAGAAAAAAAAACACAACACACAAATTTTCCATTGCTGTCGGGCTCCAGCGAATCGAATTAATGGTGTGTTGTGTATTGACCGAAATTCCAAATGTAAATGTGCACGTGAATTGTTCTCGACAATGCCAAAGCATATCTAAACATAAATACAATTCTCCAAATACACACAGCCGCTTACGCTCTTTCGCTCTCTTCCACCGACACATGCATGTCAAATCAAAACACACATTTTGCGTATTTGTACTCACCATACTCACAATACGGTACACGGTACGGAGAAGTCATCAAGAAAGACGGAGAGGGAGAGAGCGAACGAGAGAAGCACACGCGCGCGTGCCAAAACGGGACACACAAACACCGGGGACTGACACACAGAGAGAAAACGAAACGAGGCAGGCAAAGAGTGGGAAATTACTTCACTTGTGCCAATAGCATCAACATGCTCCAATTGTACGATATGTAATACGTACGTAGTCTCGTGCGCTCACAGAACTCCTGATACGAGAGCAAAATCATCCGTCGAAAAGTAGTACAGCGAACAAACAACGACGACAGTAGCAACAAAATTGTTGAAGACAAAAAATATATAAAAACGGAAAATAAACTTCACTTCGGCTCTCGGCGCTGCAATGAAATTTTCCTCACCGTACGTACACACAATTCAGTTTCGTTCTGAACTTGTCCGGAAAATGTTGAGTTTAGCGAATCGCTCGTGCTCGCTGCCACAACCAATAACCAAAATCAAATGTTAAACATTTGTACTACTCTGTATAACTGACATTTTAACCGAACGTCGTTCGGTACGTGTGGAAAAGTGAACAAAAGAACATTGCGATTGAACGTTAGGAAATATTAGATAGAGAGAAAGAGAAAAAAAAGCGCAAAAAGTGATGCAGCGTGAGAATAATTTATATAGATATATTTGAAAATAAAAACAGCAAAAAAAGTTTCCAATTTAAGTGTGGTTTGTTAGCTTAATTCGATAAAATTGATGAAAAACGAGATATAGCCAAAACCGACACACACAAAAAAAAGAAACTTTGAACACCGAACAAATTGGTGATGAACGAGCAAAAAACAAAACTAAACACACAAATGCAGTGCCATACATTGAAAATATAAGATAAAAGTGAATGCAAAACAGTTTAAATCGAGAGAGATACATGTGCACTTCGAACAGCTGTAAAGGGCTTTAAGTGAAACGTAAAAAGTAAATAAATAAATTAAAATAAATTGAATTTAATTGAATGTTGCTTCACACATACAAACACACACACCCGAGATAAATGTACCATATATTTGGTTGCTTATATTCTTTTTTTCTGTGCCCATAACACGTTACTTTGTCATTGTTTTTTTTTTGGCGCAAAGCGAGCAAATATTCGACTAGGAGAAAGCACACGAATTCCTACACACAGACACAAATGCGAATGCGGGAAAAATAAATTTAAACGAATAAGTGAGACAAAGAAAAATGAACATCACCGAATACGTATAGTCAGCCAAAATGAGAGACAGAGTGAGAATACGAGCAAGTTTAACCGTAATTTTTCTTCTCGTCGTGTTTTTTTTTCTCGCTAATTTTTCCATCACATTAATGTGCTCATGTGTTTAGTATGCTATGTACTTTTAAGCATTTATTACGTGCGGTTTAAGCTGTAATTGAAAAATCGAAAAAAATAAATCACTGGATGCTTAACATGCGAAGCGCACGCAAGAAAATTCAACAAATAACAGTCGTAAATCAATTAGCATTTTTCATATTTTCGTTTTTACAAACGAGCCAACAACAATGTATATAAATAATCAATGGGATATTTGTGATTCGTGATACATGTTGAGTTATCATATACCAATGATCTCGACATGATTTGTCTTCGTTATCTCCATTTCCAGAGCTCCGTTGGACGTCCAGCACTTTTTCTTCATATTTCCCATTTACTTTGCATCATTACATTCGCATTTCTCATAGTTTGTTCTTTTTCGTGTCTTTACTTTGCTTTCGATCGTCAACATCGTCGTCGTCGCGCACGTCATTCCTTATTTTCAAGGGTTTATAACCGAAACTTCAAAATCGCAACTATGCTCTTTTTTTCTCGTGATGACGTGCTGAAAACATTCCACTCTGTGTGTGCAGCATACGGCAGTGTAGATGTAGATATATTTTGGGAACACTCTATGCACAACACTATGGCTCAGACACTTAGACTGTAGGCGATAATTGAATTTATGTTAAAATCACATTGAATATTATTGAAGAGTGATGCCGCCAACATCGAGTGTAAATGAATTTTCACGTCTTTCTCGCACTCTTCCTCGCTCTCACTTTCGGTGAGTGGTCGTGTGCGGCTCTCTCTCTCTCTGGACCGCACTGTTCGCTTCTCGAATTTGCTCGAATACGTGAAAAGTGTATTGTTTTGCTTCTACTTGAGTTTCCAAAGCCCAAACACTTTGCACCAGCTCCCCCCACACGCGTCGAGGAACACACAGGCACAGGCAAATATAAAGAAAACAGCTCCAATAGTTTTGTGAATTTTTTTTACATGAATTTTTATTGTTGTTGTTGTTATTTGTTATTTTTATGTAACGTTTGCAGTTCACGCGAAAAATACGGCTCAGATAAATGCCATGGTGGATAAGGCACCAAATCCGATTTACAACTATATTTCTACAATTGTATGCACTATTTATACGCTTTCAAATGAAATGTATTTAAAAAGAAAGAGGAAAATATATACCCTGAACCTGACTTTTATGAGTGTAAGTCAGGATTTACGATTGTGGATTGCCAACAACAAATTGTAAGAAGAGTAAACACACTTTTTTCACTCATGAAAAGTTATTAAGTTTTGACATTTTTGTGCAAAAATGTTGTTTTTAATAGGGTTTTAAGTTGAGATTGCTGTATTGTTTTAATTGTAAGGTTCTTGACAATAGTAAATGCAATTGAATGGCATAAAACGGATTTGATGCAGTGTGCTTTTCTTTCTTCTCAAAACAGAAAGTGCAAAGCGATAAATCTGTTTTACACGGTTCGTTTTACTTCATATATCTTAGCTCGTAGCAAGACAGAGAGGAAGAGAGTGAGTTGTGGAGATAGGGAAAACGAGAGATTATTGGTAGCGAGCACTTAGAATGCGGTTTTAAGTCCAAATGGAACATTAGCGCTGAATTATTAGGGAAAATGCTGCTATATTTTGTCAGGCAAAGCGAGAGAGCAAGATTAAAAGTAGGACGGGTTTCCGAAATGCTCGAGTCAATAAAAATGATTACGATATTATGACTCGGCTTGTTCGTTCGTTTGTTTCATGGCTCGCTTTTTTTTCGCTGTGCAGAGAGTTGTTAGATCTTCGGGCTTAGATATGGGACATATGAGCTTCGATATAAATGTCATGACCACTTTTGAGCGAATCCATTCTCTTGACGTTTGACATACAGTCGGTTGGTGCTGTGTGTTCCATATTTTTTTTTTTAAAGCACAATGGTAACGATTTAACGGAGAAGCTGAAAGAAAATCCTTCAATTATATATGTGTTACAGAATTAATAATCCATAATAACCCGTGTCTTTCCGAGGCTTTACATAACACCCAGCACACACACACACACATAGAGACATATACACACATTCATAACGGTTCTCGTTTTTTTTCTCTGATGCCTCTATATTCACTCACAAAAATATATTTTCTGTACAATATCACACTTGCAGCTCAAATCTCAACTGAACATGAAAATACATCAATTTCGTGATATACAGTATATCTGTATCACATACATACATACATAATATATAGAGATACTTTTTTTCGTTCCTTTTTCTCTGCCTTCTATTCTTGTGTGTGTTTTTATTTTCGCTCGTTTGTGAATTGTCTCCATTGCTTGTTTTACTGCTGTTGTGTGTCTTGTGCTACGTAATTCTGTTCTCTCGTGAAATGAAAACAAAAACAAAATGATATTTTAAGTGCAGTGCTCTTCGTACAAGCGTAATGTATGACCGTTGTTTTTGATGTGCAACGTCGTTGCATCGACACCACTGTTCTAAGTCATCATCAGGCAGGCGTCATCGTTATTACCATTCATAAAACGCTTGAATCAACGAAGAAAATGCGCTCTCGTGTGCTTGCTCACTCACTCACTCGCTCACTCGCTCTTCGTGTGCGATGTTGAAAGGCATTTTTAAGTAAATGCAAGTATGAATGGCGCGCGAATAAGAAAAAATAAGAATAAGAACCGCGCCACTCCGCGAAATGAGTGCAATTGGCATATATGTAAATGTTCACTCACTGTTTCTCTTGCTAGCACACACAGACACTCTTGCATTTGCATCCACATTTGTAGATCTTCCAGTTGAAACTCAATGTAGTAATTATTCCTTTCCACTGTGATCCAATAATTGCTACCGGGACTACCGACAAAATCACACAAGTTTGTAAATCAGCTAATGACGATGTAAACTCAGATCTCACACTTGAGGCTGGTGAAAATAAAAACATGCACACTGCACACTCACACACTCATGTATATAAAGACATAGACATAGATATAGAGCAATTTTTCAGTGCATTATATTAACACATTTCATATATAACCTCACACCACTCGACGAGCAGTCGCATATAGTGTGCACTTGCTCTTGTTGGGATGCTCTTAGGATAATCGAAACATTATCGAGCTTGTGCAATTGTGCAGAGCCGCCACATGCCTAATAAAACGGAATAAAATGCACGTTTCATATTGTGAGAGATGAGCACATTTAAATTTTTATGTGTTGACGATTCGGTTGGAATGCAGCGAATAAAATTCATACCCATATATAAAAATGTACACATGCGAGCCCACACACACACACACACACACACAAACAATGTTATGTAATGATAAAAGTTTTCAACTGTAAACAATTAATTGGTATTCATTTCATAATTTTAGGGTTTGAGGATCAATTTCGGGAAGACCTCATAAAGAGCGAAAACACATTAAATATCTCGTTTGTCTGCTATATGAGATCCGCCTTAATTAAATCATATTTTATTTGATGCGCGATGATCGTTGCAGTGCAAAAGCGTGTGTGCACGTCAACATTCTATTAATGTTATATATTATAATATGCGATGATTAAATTAAAAATCATAAATGAAAACTACCTTAAAAATTCGCCGATGTTCTGCACGGCACATGGGGGATATGTTTGCGTGCCAGAGAGCACACGGCGTGTATGTATGTGCGGTGTCAATTGATATATTAAAAGTGCGTTCGTGCCCTTGCTGCGAGACAACACCAACACCTTTCGCATTCGGTGCTGATGAAACGTGATGGTAGTACACCAACCGAGTGAAAGATATCGCACAATAAAAAGAATAAAACAGTGAGAGCAAAAAGTGGAGGGAGGTAGAGAGAGTGAGCGAGAGAGAGAGAGAGAGAGAGAGAGAGAGAGAGAGATGGAATGAGTGAAAAACCTGGTACGAAGTAATATTCACGAGGACACATTTCCATTTCCATTTCATTAAATATGTTTTTTGTTATAGCGCTGTTCAATTAAACGGTGATTTGAGCGTTTAAGCGAGTCGAATACAAACAGTAGATGGGGCAGATAGATGAGTATACGTAATCGTAGTAAGCGGTACACCATACTCCACACACACATACACATACACATACACACTGTTCTACTGTGCTGATCTCGGTATGACATATATATCGTTTATTCGCACTCAGTCAGAATGTTCGACAGCCGACAGTCGACAGCGAATACGGCGCAAGAAGGTGATGATACAGAACGAACAATTGTGATGAGTATAAACTCCAACTGGCAAAGGGTTTTGCAACATCAATTTTCGGGCGAGCGCGCATTCAGGATTTTTTATTATATTTTTTTTATATCACGATCTTCCAACCTTTTTTTTGATATTGTTGTCGAATGACACACAAAAAACGACGTTGTTTGTCTATGAGGAAAAAAAATCACACGCGTACACACAGATACCACATATTCTGATCAAATGTATGCGAATGGAAACAGAATTCAATTCGTCAATTATACGCAATTAAATTCACATTGAAAGTTTATGCGCTTCGAGCGGTGCGTTAATTTTGAAAATGTAAAACCGCAATTCAACGTCAATGAGATTTTTCATTCGGACGAAATGTCATTTCGGCAAGACGACAATGCTTAACCTACTGCTGCTGTCAACCGTAAAACAATCGTTTTATTGTAACCACAGTTTTGTGGCTGCAATAAGATTTAATGCCTTTGGATTTATTTTGGAAGATTGCGGCATAGCGGCAGTGGCCGCATGTGTGGGAGAGGGGTGGCTGTTCTATACATGTAATTTAAACGCTGTGCAGTCGAAAGCACCAATAAAATCATCTAATTCATAGCTCATTGTGTACAACAATTAAGGTAATTATTTCGAGACGAACCAAACGAACGAGAGGAGAAAAAAAATACATAAATGCTACTTCATCTCATTTGAAAACTATTACATAATGCACGTGAAACATTTCATTTGATTGGCAGTTGGCATTGTCACTTTGCCAATGTTGATTGCGCGCGTCAGGTTTTATTGACTAGTTATAGCAGCCAAGCGGTAGCATTCGTAGTAGAGATATTGTTCGAAAACGACTAAAGCATTTCTCAAGATTATACTATTTTTCAAGAGCTCAAGATAGCATTTGTTGTGTGTGTGTGTGTGTGTGTGATGGATATTCGTGTAAAATGTGTTGAACAAAATCTGCACTAAACGAAAACTCGGACTCTTTCAATCGACGGTGAATCAAGTTTAATTTTAAATCGATTTACGCGGCGAATATACGGAAATGCGTATATATTCTCGCCCGTTTTATTTACAAACAGCATCTTCAAAGCCGCAATTGGAAAGCCCTTTACATATTCCTTGTTGAGTACGAGAGAAGTGTGATAAGTGTAAATTACTTAATGTGTTTTTCCGCGGTATAGCAGGCGTTCGCATCCACCTAGCATTCATTATCGTCATTACACACTTCACTTGTGGAACTTAACTCATAAATACATATATATATACGTATATGAAACGGGTACGCTTTCCATCCCGTTATTGGTTTCGTTCCCTCTCGCCCACTCGTTCGTTCACTGACTATTGCATGCTGGTGTTCTCACTCTTTCTTCCTCTTGCCCTAGCACGTTTTCTTCTCTCGCCTTTTTTTTCTCCGCTCAATTCAGTGTGTCACGTCGCATGTATACATACATAAGGCATTTTTTTTGCATTCACACGATGATTCTACGCTAGGGGTTTCACTCAAACTCGAAGGCCGAAGATTTTAGTGAATAGCTGGGAATATAACCATTTTATGTGTAAACTATAGATATTGCTTCTTTTTATTTATAAACTGGGATATCTAAGAATTCTTTGTATCTGAAAATTCTGGAAGTGGGTTTTGGTGGATCCTCAGGATTGTTCAAAACTGCTCCTGGTTCTAGAAGTGGATCCTCGGGATGGACTAGGGCATCGTCAAACCCAGTCTGATCCATCCTGAGGATCCACCAAAACCCACTTCCAGAACATAATTTTCAAGGTGAATGTTGAAATATTTTGAAATAATGTGGATTTTGGTGAATCCCTGGGAATGTGAGAGAAAAGAGAGAAATATTGAAATTTTAGATGAAATTTAGGTTGCGTGCAACCCCTAGATTGTACGTAGAGTTCGCTTTCCCGAATTTCAATTTTCAACGAAGATGTATTCGAATCGCATGACATACAAATGTCTCTCTCTCTCCCTCGTTTGGTCCTCAATCGCTGCTAAATTGCGTTAAAATCAACTCTGCTCTGCATTGAATCAAATAAAAATAAAAGCAACGAACAAAAAAAAAGAGAAGATACACTTTATCATCAACGTTGGTTTGATTGTGCGAAAGACGCAAAGTAAAATTGAATAAACACACAAACAAGCAAACGCCTTTTTGACAGGCATACGCATCATTTCACGAGAGGAAGAGCAAGAGCGAACGAGCGAAAGAAGCGCAAAAATGTAAACGACAAATAAAAGACATCGAACATTCGGTGCACAGAGCGTACGAGTATGTTTTACTCATTGCTCGTACTCTCAAGACACTCAAAACACACTTACTACACGAAACTTTTCGTTAATACGGTAGCTGGGGGATGCTCGGCTCATGTTCGACTCACTGTCTACATTACACACGAGAGAAATTCAAATCTATTGAAAATTTTGTATCGCATTTTGTCGTGCATGAAACTAAAGCACATCGAAGCAATTGTATCACTCACTTCGTAGCATCTACTTATGATGAAGAAAAATAAGAAGAAGTCGCAAGTACATATGTGAATGCGATGGGATAGGTGAGATGGGTATTCTAAAATATAGAATCCTCTTCCTGCATGCGATGTGTATGGGTGTACTGTATTTGATGCATCGTTGATTTTTATTCACATTCGATGAGAAGGACGATCCTTGTTTACGTCAAAAATGGGAAAAGCACAAGTGCAAACCCATCAAAACACGCAATCGAGCACATACTCATTGTACACCAAAAGTAATGCGCTGGCTGAATGGAATACGAATGTGGTGAACCAAAAAACGAAAACATCGAACGACTATGAAGTAGTGAAATCGTGTTAGCAAGACTAGCAGCTAGCTAAGAGTCACACGGATAAAAAAATCAGTTAGATAAATGACAAAACGTTTAAAGGAATGAAAGCACTTTTATCAGAGATAAAATGTTAGTTTTAAATAGCAAAAACCGACTCACCAAAGCGAACGAAGCATATCCCTCCCCATACACACACACACACACACACACACACACACACACACACACACACACATGAGCAAAATGAGCCGGTTTCTCTTTTTCGCTCTTTTATTTTGGCATCTGTGCAGTTTGTGAAAATTTGGAAGTATACAAATCTGTTATCTATATTCAGGCGACAAAGAAGGAAAAAAACGACGGCAGCCCAATGAACAAAAATATCAACCGAAAATGTCACATCAGAGATTATAATCTTATTGGTGACATAAACAATTTAATTTGATTCGTAAACAAGATGTAAACAAGGGATTGTTGCTATTTCGAGCGTTTTGACTCGAGAGCGGCATAAACGGGAGAAATGGGGCATGAGACAGCAAGAGGAAGCGAGATGTTTTGCAATCAAAGGATGTGTTTAAACTTAGTCCCAGTACACAGAAAGTTCATTGATTGCCTCAATAAAAATGCGACGAATTGGCCGACAAACGAGCAAAAACCCAATTGCTTTAATTGATATTCGCAGCACTCACGCGTGCCCATTTAATGTGCGGCTATTGCAAAAGATAGCTATTTTTAAGCACTATACACGGCTTGATACTCATAAATGCACGCATTTAAAACTGTGCTCATGTTGTCAGCAAATCGCTTTCATGCACACACACACACACATACACACACTCACACACAAACGGTTTATGTTGTGCTGCTCATCTTTCTCTCTGTGTCTCTAGTTGAACTGAAAACAGCAACGCAAAACTCATTAAACAAAGTTTAATTATACACATACCATCGTTTAGTAGGATGAGTGCACGATAAATATGAGCAAAGCGTGCAGCTAAATTATTTGAGTTGACCGCACCAGGCGCACACACACATACTAATAATAAGAAGTGCAATCCATAAATATTGTATTCGCAAACAACTCGTTACTTCAGCAACCGCATAGACAACTTGGATCGCAAAACTATACACTCATTCAATCACTTTGCCACCTCACTCCCTCCCTCTCCCACTCTCTCTCTCTCTCTCTCTCTCTCTCTCTCTCTCTCTCTCTCAATCATTCTTTTCTTCCGTTTTTCGCTCTGTTTCAAGCTGAATGTGTGTTCGTTTTCAATGGAAGTGCCAACAAACAGTTGAGAATCAAAGAGAATGAAAAAAAGCCGAACAAAACCAGCGATAAAACATTAAACGACCATTTCAAAAGCACACGTTGAAATGGCCAAATTTAACTCACATTCAATATTCCGCTTTCCCAAGTTTTCCAACGAGTTTTGCTTGCATTGCATGCAGAATAACTTTTGAATTCGCAACAAGTTTTATTTGTTTTCTTTTTCTGGAGAGAACGCATTAAACAATTCAAAATAAGCAAACGCTGTGTAAATAATTTCATAAACTTAGAGAGAGAGAGAGAGAGAGAGAGAGAGAGAGAGAGAGAGAGAGAGATAGAGAGAGAGAGAGAACAGTTTGACCGAAATTAAACATGATTCACATGAAACGCAAAACACGACAACGATAACAACAACAATAAGGACAAGCGACAAAAGGAGAGGATGACGACGAACCAAAGAACTGCTCTCATTGCGGAATGTGAATGGAAGACAGTCAGATTAGCTGTTATCTCGAGTATATTGAATTGTATCCATTGAGTGCATGTGTATGTGAGAGACAGAGAGAGAAAGAAGAAGTACCTTAAAAATAAAAGACATTGGAATAAAAACAAAAAGTAAACAGTACGGCAAATCTAGCAGACGTGTGCAAGCTTACGTTCCAAGCACATAACGAGACGAGATGGAAGTAGCACAGCATTTACATTTTCCGTTTGGCATTGGTGTTGCGTTCACATTTCTCATTCGACTTTGCACTGGTTTTTTCCGTCTTCTATGCGTTACTCCCAAACATTTTTTGTGAATAAAATGGAGAGAGCGTCATCCATTTGTCTAATATATACGCGAAAAATTAAACATAATCGAGATTAAGAAGCTTTTATTGAAAAATGAATTTTCTTGCAAATAACAACAGTGACAACGTCATAAAAATACATACTTATGATGGTACTAGTATATGCACGCTGAATGAATATACCGCAAGCAGCAGCAGCAGTAGCAATGATCGAGCTTCCAGATATCATTGAATTGAGAATGAGAGAGGGAGAGTGAGTGAGAGGAAGCCAAACGCATTCGAATGATATAGCTTACGAGCTTCGAATGAGTAAAGAAACGAAAACATCGACAAGAACCATTCTATTAGCATTTTCGCTTTTTTGATTACATTAAAAACAGCAAATTGGTTGAAATGATGTGCAAAGCAATTTTTTTCATCTTCTTTCATTACTCTTCTATTTCGATGCTGTGTCGGTTCAGCGTTCAGTTTTTGCTTTACATCGTCTACCGTGCCAAGTGAACGGCGCGGCGCGAACGATACATGTGTATATGTATCTATATACACATTTGTTACGATTGTTATACGGTAAAAACAAATACGAAAATAAGCAGAAGGAAAAGCGCATTAATAAAATATTTGTAAACGTCGCACACTGATTACCATACACATTTTCAAAAGTACACAGTTTCTTTGTCGTTTCATTGAAACGCGAGCATACTTACACATACAACCCCTCCTGTTCGCTGTTTATTCAACATTCTAGAGATGAATAAAAAAAAAGCGGTCGCAAGAAACACCGGATAGCGAACACACCACCTATTAGGCTCATTAAATGACAGCTCAGACTCAAATGTGTTCACTTTGAATGTCAATATGTTTTTCGTTCGTCCCGTCAATGGAATTCCATGTAAACTACAACCTCTATAAATCTAACGCTTCAGTCTTGCGATGTAGAATTTAAATTGGAAATCCATCAAAGTTCAGCCAGTGTGGGGGTCTCCCTCTCGCTCTTTCTTTCACCTCTTCTCTCCCTCGTTGTGTCTTTTGCGCTCGTATTCGCAGCGAATTTTTGGTCGTCTTCCCAACGTTAGCCTCATGGCTGGCAAAACAAAAACTAAATACAAATGCCAGTGTTGTCTATTCCCAAATTTGATTCTATCGTGTATTTTGTTGTTGTAGCTGCTGTTGTTCGTTCGTTTATTCTTTCAGTTCACGTCTTTTACGCTGCTTTTGCCGTTTCATACAAACGACGGCCGCTTCGACGAACAGTTTTCATTGAATGAAAATGTATTTGCTCATTATTATTATTAATAGCAATGTTTTCTTTCAGCAGTTATTTAGTTGTCATTGTGGTATTTTACATGCAATAATGTTTCTTTTTTTTCTCTCTTGGTTCGCTGTATTGTTATATATATAAAAGTATGAGATTTCTTTCGAGACACGAACAGCTCGAACCACATCACACAATGCCAAGCAATAATAATAATAATAATAATAATAATAATAATAATTTGTATTTGATACCACACGATAGTGTGTATGAACGTGCACGATGTGCGCGTGAGCTCGCCGCGCTCACGCACAAAATAAAATAAAATTAAACTAATACTGGTGAGGCGAAATTCTTGGCTGCGCAATGCGTTATGATGAGGGTGTCGAGATTGTGAATAAAAAAGGAATTGCTAATGAACCAGAAAAAGTAAACGAATTTGAGTGAAAGCAACAACAGAAAAACAACAACAACAACAATAACAACAAGTCCATATGCATGCAATGAAATAGAAAAATAAATAAGTAATAAAAGAAATGATATATTTACAGAAGAAATGTTAACGAGCTAGAACCAATTCCAAGAGTAGAGAACAAGAGCAGAAGAAACAAGTATAATTTAAAGCGGTAAAAAATATGCAAAAATAAATTCGTTTGTCAACTATTCGATTGGTACCAGCATTTCCTGGCCGTTTGTCTTCGTCGTCGCCACCGCCTTCTACATTCTCCGTGTATTTTCTTCTTCCAACATTTTTCTTTCCTTTTCTTGCCATGGTTCATTCAATTCCGCCCATCATTGAACACAATGGGTGAAGATTAATTTATTTCGACGAAATCTGTATTGCTCGCGAAACTTTTGCGAAGGCAACTGTAATTTTTGACTTGCAAGTCACCAAATTACAATCCATGATGTACGAAGTGAACACATTTATTTTGCGTTTTTCTTCTTCTCTTCCCTTCTTCGGCAAAAAAAAGAGAAAGAAAAAAGGGACGACGAACATATTCCTATACTTTGTGAATGCAAAATCAAGTTCTAAACGTTTCAAATATTCACAAACGCTTTTAGAGTGCAGGACTTGCACAGACTACTAGGCCATTTGCTGTCATTGGTGCTGTTGTTGTTGCTGCTTTTTTTCCTTGCGTACGTTCCAGCAGAAAAAGCACCGTTTTGCACGTCATGATCTATTGAAAAAATGTGTGTATGAGAGAGTGAGAGAGAGAGAGAGAGAAACTAATTGATTTAAACTACATTTACATTACTTTCATGCCAAGCATTCTAACACACATTATTAATAATAGTTGACGCTGCTAAAAAATTTCGTTCTTTTCGGGACGAATAAATTTGGCGGCAATTTTTCGTTTGCCTATAAAATATTTACGCTGAAAACAGCCAGTTTATCAACAATAATCTATTTCAGCGTTATATAGCTTATAGCCATTTACGGCATAATAAATTCGTAAATAGTGCCGCGTCGACATTCGTGCGGACGCAATATTTTCGACTCATAAATACGCGTGTGTGAGTGTTTTTTTTTTTGAATTGAAGAAAGTAAAAAAAAAATGCTTGCATACATTTAGTCAACGTAATGTGCGGTGTGCGCTCGCTTTTTTTTGCTGAAACAAAATGTGAAATGGAGAAAAATCGATGAAAATAAAACGTTAACAATGAAATGGAAGGCGGAACAATAGCAAAGAAAGAATCTAATAAATACGGTTATTTTAAGGAAACCCATTGAAAGTGCGTGTTTTCAGCACTACATGAAATGTAGAGCTACTAATCTGCTTTTTTTTCTTAATACTTTTTGATTGATGAAACAAATTATGGTGAATTTGAATTGTATGCTAATATTTTTATTTAATTTACAACAGTGGCAGTAACGACAAATAACTGCATAATATCTCGAAGCGCCATTTTGCAAATAAATATATTACTTCAAAGTTACTATTGGGTCTAGCACTTAATAACCGACCTTTTTTGTAAGATGGCGCCACTCATACATTTACATATAAATCGAAACATCAAGTGTGTGTGCTTGACAGCTCTTCATTTCACCTTTCATACGCAGTAGAAATAATCCATTTTGATTGTGCACAAAATTTTTTATCATCATTTGAAAATGTCCAATTTCGTCCCAGAAAAACGTCATTTGCGGGAGCTGATTTTTTCACACGGAAAAAATGTGAAAAAAAGATTATTCTTGTGTCGGGTTGACACTGAATATGAAAAATTGTCCCTTTTCGATTGACTCAAGCAGAAAAAACCACATTTCGATAGCAGCTCCTTGTCATTGTAGGGAGCGCAGCAATCGTTCCCTCGAAAATGGGTAGTTTGCCATATATGTGGGGATGGGGAAGATATGGTCCGTTGTGCGAAAGTAAAATCGTATCGAAATGTTAGATTTGATCGTTCCCAACAATAATTAATCATTATAGATTAATTTCTGAAAGCAGAATAGAAAAATTTGCTCATTGTCACAAAAAAAGTGGTTTCTAGGGAAAAAAATTTCAGTGACTTTTCACACATTGAGACAAAAATGTCTAAGAATAAGTTGATTATGAATACTCGCTATGCCCCCGCTGTATTCTTCAGACATTGCTCCATCCGACTACCACTTATTTCGATCGATGCAGAATGCCCTTGCCGGAATACGCTTCTCTTCAGTTGACGAAGTCAAAAATTGGGTCGCTACGTACATAACCTCAAAAGACGAGAAGTTCTTTTGGGACGGAATCCATAAACTGCCTGAATTTTGGGAGAAGGCCATAGCTTCCGACGGACACTACTTTGAATAACTTATTTGTTCAATAAATTTTCGAAATAAAGCATTGAATTTCACTAAAAAAGATCGGTTATTAAGTGCTAGATCCAATATGATGAAATACATTTCATGTAGTGCGCCAAAAAATAGTTTGTTGTGAAACAACAAAATAGATTAAGTAACTAAAAACTCAGGAACGCAGAGCGGAGCGAAGCGAAGCTCTGCGGTCTTGTTTTTTATTGTTGTTACTAAAATTCCTACAAATAAGCAGATTATATAATTATAACCAGTTTTTTCTTTTATTCTTTCTTTGCGGCAAACTAAGCTCCTGTTACCTGGCAATGCGTCAATCGAAACCAATAAATGAAAGCCCCCTCCATTCAAAAGTTTTCGAAAACATCAAACGTTCACGAGACCACACTCAGATGTTGACAACGACTTTTTGGACTGGAACTGTATGTAAAGGGAGCAAGAGCATACCATTCCATAGCAAACTTATATATTAACCTACTTGAAATTGTTCATAAAAAAGCGAAGCGATTTGAAAGGAAATAATCTTACAATGGCATTATGGTGCTACATTCAAACGAGTTCAAGTGGCGTTAAAAACTTGATCGTGTGAGCCGAACGTATATATATAGTACATATATTATACATTGTGTGCTAGTCGTGTGTGCATACAAAAAGATCATTACATGCACGGTATGTTGGATTAGTGCGTTTATTACTTGAACTTTTTGAAGCTTAAAATGGTGACTGCTGTGTTGTCATTGCTGCACAACTACTACTCCTTCGCTCTATTCAAAGGACAATGAGCTTAATATATTGTTGACGCTCAAAATCTATGGGTGAGATTGAGAGTAGTGTATGTTTCATTGACTTTTGTTACGAAAGAGAAGAGCAAGTTTCTGTCGACTTAAAAATGGTTAAAAGCGAGTATGTTCGTTTTTAGCAGGTTCTCGAGGCTTTTCACGGTTTCCGCGGAACTGATAAGAGATAACAACTTGGTGTAGTAGAGTATGTTGTAGTACCGTCTAGCCTCCGCGGTCTTCATGGTTTTCGCGCAACTGATAAAAGATAACAACATGGTGTCTTCGGCAAAGTTGTAGCACTTGAGGTCTTCTATAACATTGCTGAAGTCAGTTATCTCTTATCTCTTATCAGTTCCGCGAAAAGCGCGAAAAATGATAATAAAAAAAAATTTATATATAAAATTTGCTTTTTTATGTGCGCGATTTGCGCGCAACTGATAAGAGATAAGAGATAACTGTCTTCAGCTTAGTTATAGAAGACCTCGAGTACTACAACTTTGCCGAAGACACCATGTTGTTATCTTTTATCAGTTGCGCGAAAACCATGAAGACCGCGGAGGCTAGACGGTACTACAACATACTCTACTTTAACGCCAAGAGAATCAACAGAAAACATACTCGCCTTTTCAAAAATATAAACCGAAGAAAAAACATACTCTACTCTCAATCTCACCCATAGAAATGATCTCCATCGGCCAATTGGGTGCGTTGAGTTTTTTTTTATCGTGGCAAAGAAGTAAGCGAAAGAGGAGTAGAGAGAGAAAGAGAGAGAGAGCGGTGAAGAGCGTAGCGAAGCAACAAAAAATGTGGTGTGATTTTTACTTGACTATATTTACTTCCCGCATACACATACCAAATCTGATATAAGCGACATACCCACGCAAATAGAATCACATGCTTGATTTAAGCTTTAACACCATAACAGAAACATTCAATACAGCTTCACACTTACACAGTCCACCGGGTATTGCCGAGCAATGACTGCCATGTGCAGTGCCAAAAAGTTGAAATTATAAAAAATTGCCATATAAATGATGAGTGATGCCCATCGACACGTACATGTAATTTTTAAACAAAAAAGCAAACAAAGACTGAGTAGAGATCTGAATTGGAATTGCCTCCGTTGCTCTTGCCTATTGATATTCAGCTTGAATCTCGTTCGGCTGGTGCATTGCTATAGCGAACAATTTCCAAATTTAACGAAAGCATTTCACATATTAGCGCCAACAGCCACTCACACACACATACACACAAAAGAACACGAAGCTATAAAGTGAGAGCAAATCTTGCATTCATGGCTATGAACTATGCATTTACTATAAAAGTAAATGCTTATTAGTCACACAACGATTTATGTACGTAGAAATTGCGTTGAATCGATATGAATGTGTATGAGCCATGTTCCCGAAAATAATATCACCAAATGGCCGAATGCCGATTTGAGTACAACGCATACACATAGGACGATAGAGAGAAACAGACGCACATACACAAATTACGTGCAACGAGTTCACAAGTTGCCAGTACACATGATACAAGTTGCCATAAAAAAAAATGACATTGAAAGAAATGCAGGGGATGGCGTGATCGAGTTGAAAGGGTTAAAGTCAAACGAATTAATAATAATACTAAAGCAGCGATTCGAATGAGATGGGCGGAACAGCTTTTTATGCTCTCTCACACATACACAAAAAAAAGCTTCTAACTGGGAAAAAAAGCGAAGCACAAAAGAGAGAGAGAGAGGAGAAAAAAAGCACAACGGCACATCAATTTCTCGTGTCATTTTTGAATACTTTAGCCTACTCTCTCACACCCGTTCCTCTTCCTCCGCCTTCTCGGCCGTACGTTCGCACACTCTTCGTCATCTCCTCGTCGAATCGCGTTAGTGGCATGTAAATAATTTGAATGCATACATTTGTGGCGCTCTTCTCTCTCGCTTTCACTCTCTGTTCGGTTCGAGGGTAATGCCGTTCGCTTCAACTTGTGCATATATTAATGTTTTTGTTGTCTGGGGCCTTCAACATCATCCTTACTTTTACGATACATCGGGTGGAAAGGCACACAAAAAGCTTCCTGGTTCGTAAAAGAAGCAAATACATCAAATTGATTCGTTGTCGTTGATGCTATGATTGCTGTAGTTGAAGTCGTTATTGCTGGTTTTTTTTTCATCAAAAGAAAAACATAGAAGGGCAAAATCGACTCGCTAGAGCGCAACATCAGCAGTAGCAGTAGATAGTGACAGCAGCATTGCCTATTCTCTATGACATCGATCAAGACAAATTGAAGCGGAAAAAAATGAATATGGAATCATCTGTTTGAAGTGTATTTACTGGTGTAATCTTCCACTTTTCGCTTGAAATACTCTCATCTTGCCTTTGCCGCCAATGTTTTGCTTACAACGAATTCATTGTGTGTACGTGCATTCGTTTCGCAATAGTTAAGCGAAGTGGTTTTCTCCTCATTGCCACTTCGGATGTTGAATGTAAATTAGTTATATGCGACGGAGTGAGAGGGAAAAAACACGTAGAAAAAAAAGAGAGCTGGTGTTCCGTCGACAACAACGCTTTTGCGAACGCTGGAAATTAATTTGTTTTAGTTCTTTTTGCGTGACATTTTATTTCAACTAGACTCTTGGTTCGTGCTTCATACATTCTATGCTGGCCCAAGCAATTTCCATTTATTTCACATTATATAAAAATTAGTTTATTTATGCAGCTTTTTTTGTGTGAGTGTGAGTGTGTTTCCGTCATCCGACGTTTTATCTTATTTATTCGATTTGACAAAATCGAACACATGTGTTTATTATATAGCCATGGCGTGCAATGTACGGCATAATAAATTGTAACAGCAACAACAACCACAGACAAAAAATTGAGTTGAAATTCATCAAAAACAAATAGAAAAAAGTCCATGTGAAATGGCAAAGACAACCATCGAATGGAAAAGAAATTGATTGTGTGGTGGAGAGGGACTGGCACAAGTGGAAACAAAGTTGGTCACTTGATTGTGGGTGTAAAATTATGCGTCAAGCCATGTCACCATACATGGGCCATACTCACATTCACTTTCTCCTCTATCTCATCTTGTATGCGAGTGTGTGTGTGTGTGTACTTGAAATACACCAACTTTTCCACTAAAAGTGGCATTTTGCGTCCATTTCACGCACACATTCACCAACTAACTTCACATACTATTCGCTTTTATATCTATTTTTTCTATGCAAATAAAATAATACGGTTCTCTTTTTTCTCTATTTTTCTCATCTTGACCGTTGCTGTCCCCCTCTGATGTCTGCTGCATGATTGCTATGGTGCTAGTTGTTTTTTACGGATATTGCTGAACCATCGATAGCGGTACTGTGGTTACGTTGCTGCTCTTTCAATTGTCCAAAATTAAAGAAATCCGTGATATTCATGCATGATGTGTTACCGAAAACGAACACAGAAAATACTCCCGGTCTACCAATGATGAAAATAGTGTGAAAGTGAAACCAACAAGACAACCGAGACTCTCAAACAAATTGTATATGCGAACAAGAGAAAAAAGCACATAAATTTTTATATACATTGGAGTAGCGTATGCAAAGAACGCGTAAACCATATCCCAACTGTATGCGCATATAAATATTTGAATCTGTGTATGTGAACGATTTACTTCAAAGTTCCCATTGTCATATTACGTATACGTCGCACGGTGGTTTTGCTTCTTTCTGTATGTGATGCGCAACAATAAGAACAACAATAACATTCAAGAACAAAAACAATATCAACAAGAGTAATACATGTAGCGCGCGTTTGATGATTATGATAATGAAATTCATTCATTCAACATTATGAATAGTGTTCGATCGAAAGTACGATGCATGTCTTTTGCTGGTGTTTATGAACGGAAAAACGAATCGGTAGAACAAACCTATTACGCACAGAAAAGAAATCGAAGCCACTTAGTGTGTAAGATATCGCATAGATATACATAGTAAATTGGCGCGCACTGTGGCACAACCAAGAAGAATACAGCAAAAAAAAACGAGGACGCAAAAGATAATATACCTGAAATCCGGATATGTGAATGTGGTAGCACAAACTACAACTAGAACTATAAAGACACAATAAAAGAAAAAAAAAAGAGAAAAGAAATAGAAAATATAAATCGAATCGCCACCGAACAAAGAATAGAACTGAAGAAAAAACCACCAGCATACACACGCAAACGCCAAAAATGTGAACAATTTGTTGTGTAATAAAAGTGAGCTCACCGAAGGAGCCACCATCAAATATTCACATAAAACTAGGCAACAGTGATAATTTCACGTTTGACTTTTTATTTCGTTTGTCTGTCATCTTGTTCGTTTAGTTTCGTGCTTTATTTTTATTGTCTCTTTTGGCAGGCATTCACACACACACACACACACACCATACACACACATAACGTGTTGTAGCCAGGAGACGATAATAATTCAATCATATTATTTGCGCAGTTAATTCGTCAGCAAAAAAATGCAACACAAGGACCATAAAAACCAAAGCCAGTATTGAATAGAAAACAGGGAGAGGATCTTGTTCCTTTATTTTTTAGCTCCCTCTTCCCATTTGCGCAAACAATCAAATCGAATAAGCACAAAAATAAGAAGAGTGGGAAATATACCGGCGAATACCATCGAACGACGGCAAAATCTGAACATACTATACGGCAAATCGAAATAAATGTCAGCCAATAAGTAGTAGAAGAAGAAAACAGCAGTGCAAGTGCATAAAATGGTAGTGAAGAACTCTCAATTGGCGAGAGAAAATATCCGACGACAAAAAGTGAAACGTGATTAAAAGTCGAACTTACTGCTTACAAATGAACACAAATAATGTAGCGTGCGCGTGGACAAAAAATATATACATACATTTCTGAAAGAAGAAGAGAAAAAAAAAACAGTACATGCTCAATAGAAAATGAATGACAGAAAAAAGACGAAGAAAATAAATGTGACTAAATATAAAATGCAGAAAAGACTAATTCCATTCACACAAAATCGAATATATTTCCATTGATTTCTTTACCGTGAAGCGATAGCATTTGTGCTTCTTTTTTTTGTTTTGGACGAATAGCAGAAAAAAATATATACATTTAGACACTTTGACAGCGATAGAGAAGAAAGAAAAAAACGCAAGCGGAAAAACGATACGTTCATTCGTTGTTTCGTATCTTTTTTTTTTCTATTAATTTGAGGAACCGGGACCAGCATCGTGTTTTACTCGTAGCAACCACATTTGCATACACGAATACAATTCACAATCGATGGCATATTTAAAAGTGATTTTACTTTCATTCCGCGCTACTGCCTTCAATACGATTTAATTTGATTTACTTATTCGTTTTGCTTCGTTTTGCTTTTGCACTGTCATTTATTTATTTGTGCATAACGGTCAATTTGTGTGTTGTGTATAATTATCGACGTAAAACGATCACATTCATCTGCAACTAACAGGTAAGTAAACAAAGGGAGAGAAAAAACGATGGAAATTGAGTCAATATTCATGTTGATATATGGAGACATTTGTCTAAAATTGGTATGCCATCATCATATGTTTACGCTGAGTCGTCGTCATCAATGTTCGGGCAATTTCATGTCACACACACTCTCTGTGTGATTGTTTAATGATTGCACTTTAAAAGTTGCAACCCAAGTAATTACTCTGTGTGCTGTCACTCAGCGCGGAAGGTTTTGCATGTTTGTTGAACATTTCCAAATGATTTACTCATGAAACATTCTGGTCTTGTCATTCATCGGATATTTTTTATCAAGACGCGATGGCAAAGTCCGAAAGTTTTTTTTCTGCCGTCTGTATAGACATACATACAATCCAGTTAAAATAGACTAATCTATAAAAAAAAGAAAAATAAAAAAAGTTTGTCAGCTTGAGTGACAGTAAACGAAGTGAAAGCACAGCTCTTTTGCAAAATTGCAAATATTTCAAATGAATTATCGGCCACGGTATACTCTGTATACGATAACACATATTTTTGTGGAAAGTTTTTGTATTAAAATAAGCAATTTTTTTGTTCGTATATTTCCAACTCATTTTGTGTAAAAAAATTTCGAATTCAATTTAACTCAAATCGCTGGCTTGACTTTGAGCGCTCAAACGAAATGAGAATACAAATAATAAAGTTCCCATTTGAAAAATGCTCGGAACGGGCGCATATCCATATCGGTGTGATGTGTAAGTTTATTTGGATTCGTTTTTTTCCCTACTTCACACATTTTCTTTACACAAGCATAATGTTTTTTTTTTCACATAGAAAATTCAAACGGAACTTCCACCCGACTGACGTTGAAAATTTATAGCGCTTCAACCGATATGGAATTACACCAGTCGGTTGGTTTATTTCAAATGTCTACTGACTCAATTTAAAATCAAAAAGCACAGTTTTTCACTTTCAAATTGCCATCCACTTGCTCACTCTAATATCTTTTATTTTTTCGATTACAGAGAAGAAAAAAAAACAACGAAAAAAGTAGAACACTAAAGAAATAAACAGCAAAAAAGCCCACACACACACACATCGCGGAAAGAATTTAATTCAATTCAATTTTCACCAGCGTCGCAGTCGTTTCTCATTAACCGACACTGTTGTTTTCCGGTAACATTAATGGATAATGAAATGTCGAAAGCCTTGCAAACGCAACACTGCACAGTTCATCGATGAGTTTGTGCATTGCCATTGATTTGACGGTAATTGATGGCGAATCACCGCCCGCTAAACACAACAAATGAAGTCTTACAAAAACGAGTGCTGAGTATCATCGCCACATTTGAGAGAGAGAAAGAGATAGAGAGAGAGACCAAGAAATGCGAAATTATTATTGATTAATATTATGAACGACAACACAACCACAAACTGATCCATTTTGAGAAAATGGCTACTGACGATGTGGATGTTTTTATGTGTCAGCCATTCGTCCTGGCTTCGCTTCAGTAAATGGAACACAATGATTTCGTAGCGTGCAATAAGAAACACACTTTTCTAAGCACAACGACTAAATTGGAAAATGCTTCAAATATGGAATGCAGAAATACGGTTATTCTTGTAGGTAAGAATAACGAAAAAAAATAGAAAAAAAAGAGCGAAAAGTGTGTGTTGCGTTTCGTTCTTTTTCATACTTTTTTTCCTCTTCGGACGCATCGCATCGTTCAATTGATTTTGCGAGAAATTGAAGAGAGTTTCGTATGAGAAAGCGATAAAGAGACGAACAGAGAATTGGCGACAAGAGCTAAATCGTCTACACACACACACACACACACACACACACACACACTCAAACAACAAGTCTCTTACGGCAACGATAATAATACGGCACGCACACATTCACAAGCGAACCAGAAACAGAAACGAAATTGAAACGCTTATTCAGATTCGATTTGAACAGAAAATAGAAAATAAGTTGAACTATATTGAAATAAAAATATTTACAACACATGCATGGAATACGTAATTTGTTCGGTTTTTTTTGCGGGAGGCGACACAAACACCGGTTGACGATTTTTTTGGTTCTCATTTACTGTGCGCTTTTTATGTGATACACATACACGTGGGAACGGGAGCAACAACAAGAAGAAGAAAGAGAAAGAAAGAAAAAAAAAATATATATATACAAACGCACACACACACACACTCATTCGCTCACAAGCTTGGAAGAAGGCAGTAAAAAGCACAAAGTATCGTAAAATTGAATGGAACAAAATCTCTGAATAGAATAGAAAACACATTACCGTTTTTAGTGAATTCAATGAATTGAAAAAGTGCGAAATAGAGAGGCAACAGAAATCGAACATATTTTTCGATCGTTCACAATACATATAGCATATATACATATAGATTCAACTTTACTTTAACGGCCAACAATCAAGTGGAATATGAATTAACTAAGTTTGCCAGAGCCGGGCGTTTTACATGCAAACGAAACAAAAAGAGGAAGCGAGCGAAGCAAACGTGGAAAAATATTATCGAAGAAGAAGACGACGACGACGACGAAGAGGAAGAAGAAGAAAAAAAAGCCCCAGTTGCGAAAAGTTTAAATATTTAGGGGAAAGCAAATAGCAACCAATCGCAGATAGGAATTCCTAGACCATTGCCATATGATTTTCGCCTCTTTGTTGCATATGCCATTGTCGCTGGCTGACGCTTCATAACCGAATAACAAAAGAAGAACAAGAGTAGCCAACCAGAGCAAAAGACACACATACATACCGTGAGCAAGTACAAGAGCGAAAAAGGACAACAAGAGCACAACAATCGCGCATAAGCAACGGCTGCAACAAATTACGCATTTCAAAGGAAGAAAGAAAAATAAATGAATGTATTAGCAACAATTCCCGCCGAAGCAGACACTCTGCAGAACAACAACAAAAAAATCGCTAAAAAATACACGACATCAAATAGAAATCGCTAGTTAAATAACAGCTGAAGTGGCAACATTGCCCCGACACTGAAACTAGCATAAGTGGAAGAACAAAAAAGAGAACGAGAACGAAAACAATAAACGGATAGAGGGAACGAAAAAGTGGAGAAACAGAGCGAGAGAGAGAGAGAGAGAGAGAGAGAGCGTGAGAGCAGTAGAGAAGAGAGAAAAAAAACCAACCGAAACGCATCATAAATTAACATGGCATTTATTGCGGATAATACGACCGAAGAATTTCTCGCAACGGTTGGAAATTCATCATTTAATCGTCATTTGACCTCTACAAATGAAACAAACCCAAATACAACCGTCATTCATGATCCGGGCTATCCCAGCGGATACAGTCTTACTCATATCGTATTTGCATCAATTGTAGTCACACTTTTAATGATTATTATTGTTGTTGGAAACATGCTAGTTATTATCGCAATCATCACCGAAAAGTCGTTGAAAAACATTCAGAACTGGTTCATCGCATCACTCGCTGTAGCCGACTTTTTTCTCGGCCTTGTAATTATGCCATTCTCATTAGCTAATGAATTAATGGGCTACTGGATATTTGGCAGTTGGTGGTGCGACATTCATAGTGGTATGTGCAATAGCTAAATTTTTCTTGTTAAATAGCCAATACACTTGCGTGCTTAAACCACGCAAAATGCGATATATGTATTCTTCTTTTTATTGCACCGACGAATATGTCTTCGACAGAGAGAGTTCCTCAACAACAGCATCACCATCAAAACTTATAGCTACTTTTTTTGCTTCCAGATCGATTTGTAAAGTAAAATTCATTTTACTGCTCCATACAATTTCAAAACAAAAACATGATAAATTTGCGCGCAATAACATAAAAATAGAAAAGTGGAAGCGAATACAACGAGCGGATTTGCTCCCCAAAGACGCAACATTCAAATAGTACTATATGTTCTGCTGTTAAAAGTAATAGTGCTGTGTGTTCGAAGAAATAGTCGTGGTGAATCGCATTTGTTGCGACATTTATTGCTGTAATTTTGACATGTCTTTCTATCCTTCTCTCCCTCCCTTCTCTCTTCTCATCTGCGTCTATATAGCCATGGATGTGCTCTTATCAACCGCCTCAATAATGAATTTGTGTTTGATATCACTGGATCGATACTGGAGTATAACGAAAGCAGTGGAATATTTGAAAACGCGAACGCCCGCCCGCGCATTAGTTATGATCGCTGCCGTCTGGATAATGTCAGCGCTAATATGTATACCGCCGTTGCTCGGATGGGGTGTAAAACGGTCCGAAGATTCACTGCCACAATGTGAGGTAAGTTTTTCTTATCGTTCTACTTATTCATTTTGGTTGTGTATATATCACCGAAGAAGAATAGCAAATACCGCATTTTGCCATCTTCAAGTGGAAGTCATAGCCGCCGAAAAGAAATGGTGTGTGCGCATATACACATCCTTTTCGGAGGGACTATGTATGCGACTGTTTATCATTTGATTTGCAATGTGGCTAACAATGTGAATCAATTCATTCTCATTCAATTGGCATATCGATTGGTTTTTTGCCTTCCAAACAAAGATAAAAACACAGTCGTGCGATTTTTCCGATGTCGACAAACAAACTTAAAAGTCCAATAAATTTTGATTGAAAACCTTTCATTGGATTCAAATTCGATTGGTGTTGAGAGTTCGAGTTACACTAATAAGCTTTTATCGTCACGAAATATTGATGTTTAATGCTATTTGTTCATCAGCATACAGTTTCAAATACAATTTCAACTAATTTTTTTTACTTCGCCTTTTTTTTATTTATATTTTTCTTTAATCTGAAGAAGTGCCAGTAATAATTCAAAATACTGATTTCGGGAAGTATATCCGACAAAGAAAAATATCGGAAGTTTTCTCTTTTTTGGAATATTTCTCACTACATTTATGATAAACTAGAGGGAAGAAAAGCAAAACATCATCTCTCATTCATCTCTCTTATTCTGGAAATATCATGCATCGGATCAGTCTTTCGGTTTCCTTTCTACGTTTTTTTTTCTTCTCGTCACTATTTGCCGCTTTCCGCCACAGAAATCCTTTTCATTTCGTCTTTTATAGTTGGCCTGGATTTGTGGCCGTGCCGATAGTAACGAAGCTAAATCAATATACAGATATAAATGTGTATTGTACAGTATCTCATCCATTCGTTTGGTTATCTAATTTAAATCTATGGTTTTCAATGGAATGGAATCATATTTTGAATGCATGTATAGTTTCTATATATGTATGTATATATATATATATATATATATGCGCAGATTCATCACTCAAATCCGTGAGCATACAATACATAATGTATATGTATATAAGTTCCATTCACTGTAGGCGCATATAACGCTGACAAGCGGTACGATATGATACAAAAGCCTCCTAACTACTGTTGTAGTTGTTGGCGCGCTGAACTTTTTCTTCACAACATATCACTACAATTGGCTTATTTATCATTTGTGTATTTTATTTTGTGTGAATGAGACTAATACCGAGTTTACATGAATCGAGAGGCGCTGGTATGGGATGCTTGCTACACAGCCACTGTTTAATAAATGTCTACTATATTCGCATTGAATTGATTGTCGACTTTTGAGATGCGTCGCCATTGTCGCCTGATCCATCATCATAGCGATATCATTTCTCTCCCATTCAATGGGAAATTGTTTGATGTGAAGTTGGATTTAATTAATATTTTTTTTTATGCTCTGCAAAATAAAACATAAACAATTCAACAAACAAAAAGCAAAATATTCGCAACGATGTACACTATGTGCCATTGTTGATGTTGATATTATAAGCGCTATAGTTGATTGTGATGCGACACCAACGCTTTAACAGTGTGAAAGTTCATAATGAAAGTCAACCGAGCGAAAGGGATGGTTTGAAATGCACATACAACCGACACAAACACTCTCACTGGTCACAATGTCGATGATATGACTGTGGGATTCGATGCGAGATCAAATTCTGTCATCAAGCCTGTTCTATGTGTCAATTGTATTGATGCTGTATTATTATTATCATCATCATTACCACTCAACATTCAACTTGGAAACTTAAAGAACAATACGCCTCGGCACACAATTTAATTTGGTGCACAGAGGTACAAAAACAAGTAGTTAGTGGACGAGTGAGTGAGTGAGTGAGCTCAGTGTCTGAATGTGCTTGTTAGTGTCGAAGCTGCCCGATGTGTATGTGTACCGGCGACGACAACAACAGCAGCAGAGGCATCGCTGTGATGATGATAATAATAATGATGATGATGATGATGGTAAAGAAATGACTTTTCGCTATTTTGTGGGCATAAATAGAGGGCAGAAATTGCTGTGTAATAAATCAGTCTACTGTTCTCCTGATGAGCACTATTCAAATGGCCAGTGCGTTAACAATATTCGTATTTATGTGTATGCATCAATGTGTTATTGTCTATTATGAGTGCGTATTACATTACATATTTCATAATCACTTTTGCCATCCGAACTCGAACCAGATCCCATATTCTCCGAACGAATGAATGAACGAGCAGCAAACCTCAATCCACACACAAACATATACACGGCTCAGCGTTAATTAAACCAGTGCCTTGTCATAAATATTTCGATGGCGGATTTACAATGCCAAATTACTACTGTCCACACATGAGCTCCGATATCATTTAGACATTGAACGGCTCAACATTTGCAGGATTCTATTAAAGTCTCTTATTCACTCTGTCTCTGTCTCTGTCTCACTTGTTCGCTCGCTCAACAAGCTGACGTACAATGTTCGGAATGAAATTAACGATTTTTTCTACATCTGCCGTGCTTGCTTGCTTGCTTGACGCAGACCAGATGTAAAAATGAGCAAACAAGTGGAAGCCAACTAAAGCATCACACTAACATTAAAAACAAAACCATTCAGACGCACATAAATTACCCAAACGAATCAACGAACGAAAAATTGTATGTGGAGAATGCAGATTGAGTGGAAAAAAAATGCGCGCCCGAACTGCTTATATACACAGTGCAATACATTGTAATAGTGTGTTTGTGTCTCTGTGTGCGCGCGATTTACTCGTTAAAGAATATACACGTTTATTACCCTCATCTCCACCAAGCAAAACTTCCATTTGATCTGATCTCGCACATAAAAGATTGCTTGAACATGCAAGCAATGCTCTCGCTCGATACATGGTTCAGCTGCTTGAATTCTGATTAAAAAATGCAAAGCTTAAATCATATCGAATGAGCGATCGACATAAAGGGTTTCGTAAACGAAAAAGCTTTTGGATGTTTTTTTCTTTTGCTTATTTCATCCATCAAACTGTGAAACTGTGTATGAGTATGTGCTGTTGTCCCTCTGTTTCAGCATTTATTATAACCATAACGTTTTTCATTCCGTTGCCATGTTGCCCATCTCTCTCAATCTCTCTCTCTCTCTCTCTCTCTCTCTCTCTCTCTCTCTCTCTCTCTCTCTCTCTCTCTCTCTCTCTCTCTCTCTCTCTCTCTCTCTCTCTCTCTCTCTCTCTCTCTCTCTCTCTCTCTCTCTCTCTCTCA
>NW_022601467.1:13330034-13340523 GCF_009176505.1 Sitodiplosis mosellana | reverse complement strand
TCTCTCTCTCTCTCTCTCTCTCTCTCTCTCTCTCTCTATCTCGTTCATTGTATTTCACTTGGAATTGTTTAATTTGTTGAATTAGAGCAAAAACATAAAAGCACCAATAAGCACTTCTTGTAGCTACGGAATTTATGGCGAGCATATCTCTGCCGCACACACATGCATATGAAATTTGAAAGAATTTTTGCCTATCTCGTCAAAAAATGGTTGTAAATGCATCCAATCCATGCTACACGAATTACAAACTCACTCACATACACACAGACGCACCACCTCTTATTCCCGTTCGTTGTGGCTTTTGTATTTTATTTGCGATTCAAGCAAGCGTTGTCATAACATTGAACTCATTGTGTATTTGACGAATAGGTTTTAACAAGAAAACCCATCATTATTCATGATTGAATGGAGTGAAAGACAGCTCACAGTCATCCCATGACACATTGTAGTCAAACAAATTATCATAAATTGTTTTACTAATGCGAGTGAAAAATCATCTTTTTTCACATCATATCGATTGTGCATGTAATTTATGTCGATTTACAGAAACTGGTGATTTTTCATTTCGCATACAATCTCACATTTATATGCCTGCTACATTGTTGTATTATATTGTGAGCAATCCCGAGCGATGGAATGGGTTATGTTGATTTTTTTTTGTGTCAATTTGTTATTTTACGCCTGTGAATCGCTACACGACGGAAGCTATTACTTTGTATGTCATTAATTCAGGGGCAACACAGAAATGGAATAAGAAGACGGAGATGAAGGGAAGAATAATAATAATTTTGTTTTGTGATTTTGTAAACGCCACACGATTTTTCACCATCTGCATCAGAATAATTGGCGGAAATGTTTCGGTTGTATTGAAGCCATCGGAAATATTCAAAATTAATATGAAAAATACCTATGGATACATCGTTCGTAATATTTGTACACATTGAAATGATTTTCTCTCTTTCTCTCTCTCTCTCTCTTTCTCTCTCTCTCTTTCCCGTCCCGGTTTATTATTAATTTTCATTTCCTCGTGCCTTGCATAGTTTCCGAGAGAATTAGGATAATTGTCTTGGAACACCAACAGGAAAACGAATACATTCAATGTGAAACGAACGACACTTCATTGCGTTCGTATACTCACACACGTTATGCGTGTAACACACGTGTGAAATATACACATACACACACGCACACCAATGCAACCTATTAATCAGAGCTTTGGGAGCGACAAGTTTCCCGGTCCGAAATTCGTTCATATTTTGTGCCGATCGAAATGAGAGAAGAGATCTGTGCATGTGTATGAATGAGAGAGGGATAGAGAGGAAATGGTTTGTGTTCTCTTACTGTTTAAATAAAGTCAATTGTAGCTTGAAACCGAGACACTTATTCGATCGTTATATTGCTTGGGGGAACAATGGTGCCGGTCCCTCATATTAGTATTTATATGCGTTCCCTTGTTTTAATAATAAGAAAACAATCAATTTTTCGGATACCATATGCGACAGGCGTATAACATATCATTTTATTATGTGCGCATTTTTTTTTCTTCATTTCTCTTCGTTCTCGATTTCACGCGAATGTCGCTCGCTTTTTTTTCTCTTCTGCGTCATCTGTCTGTCTTTTCGCAATCTATCTGCCTGGTATCTGCCTTGCCCTTGGTCTTCCATCCATAAAGCGTCGCATCAAACGGAAAAATATGGGCAATTGCCGAAGAAGACGATGACGACGATTTTTTTTTCTTCGATCCATCCACTTGCCATCCGAATTGAGTACGATGTCCTTCTTATTCGTCAATAGATATTAATATGTGTGTATGTTAAGTCTATGAGCGTTCCGATATAATAATAAAATTACATATATCTATTGATTCATTTCTGGCATTATAAATAATGTTTAGGATGTTGTATGTTTTCATTTTGACGTGACCACGGTTACGATCCTCACGCATCCATCTATTTGGTCGGCGTTAGTTTTGCTCTCACATAGAGCCTCAACATCCTCATTATTTTTGTGCGATTAATACATTTCTCTCGTCCGAGAGAGAGAGAGAGAGAGAGAGAGAGAGAGAGAGAGATTGCGATTGCATGCAAAACCAATGCTCGGAATATTGTTTATTCTTCGGCGAGTAACGCATCTGACAAGGCGAAATAGGGATACCCAAATCGTTTCGATTGATTAATATTTATTTTAGATCGAAATGTCGCCTATAAAAACAATACACACACACACACACACACACATCGATTAATGCGCAAAACGGAACGTAAACCCACACTGAATAGGACGCGACGCTAAACGACATACTCCTACTTCACTGGCACCACAACAGCTCAAGCGCTAACGATTTTCTTTATTTCGTTTTCGTTCTTTTGCCCCATTGCCACGGCGATGCCAATTCTTCTTCATCGTGTCCTTTCCTCAGCATAAAATGTTCGTATTACCTTTCGATGGATTTGGAATTAAATACGAATGGCGTCGCCATCATAACATTGTGCTACGACAACACAAATAATCAAAAATATGGGCCGACAGCAACAACGAGAAACTCAAGAGAGAAAAAAAACACACACACACACACACACACACACCGTCTGAAACAATCCTAATATTTTTGTTGCGATGTATCCCTTGGCAAATCCAAAACTGTATGTTGGCAATAATGGTACAGCATTCGGATCCGAAAATCACTTATTGAGGTTAAAATTCGACGTTGGCTCCTTTAAATAAACAAAATAACATAAGAGAAAGGAATTAGGAGATTGTGGGCCTATACCAAAACAATCTGCAGTGACTTAACGTGGCATCAAGAAAAATATTGCTCATACACAGAATCGTTCTTCGAATGTGACAACGATCTGCGTAAATTGAGGATCCTCGACGCAATGAACCTTTAGAGCTTTCAATTCAAGCTTATCATACATACGAATGGGATCGAAATGATCCATAAAGCCATGTCTAAACAAGAATTGCCAGATTACAGATTCAACGAACAAATCCAATTTCCATCTATCATCGGTGTCGCAACGCAGGAAAAATAAAAGTATTACAATATTTTTATGTTTTTGTTCTGCTTGTTTTCTCTTTGTGTCTCTGGTCCCTTCTTGATGACACACATACACACACAACTCTTATCACAACAATAACTCCATTTAGTAATCAGCTCGAGCTCGTTAGCAAAATAAGTCATGCAAATGAAACGAGTGCCCTTCCCTTGTTATTCGATCCAAAAAAAAGAAGAATGTTGAATTAATTTTGAAATTTGAAATGGGCCCATAATGAATAAAAAACACATACCCACACATGTATGTATATAAATGTTTCATTCGAACTGGAAAAAATGCTAAATTCTCATTGAATGAAGCATTTTGGTTATTTAAACCGATGTACTTCTCGAGGTAATTTTTTTCCGCAATTGAATTTTTTATTGCTTTAGGCCAATCATACGGAACATACATGTTTGACGCACTTTGAAAAATAAACCAACGATACGCACATACACAAAAGCTCACAGGAATTTGAATTTATGCCGTGCTTAATCCAATATTACGTTAAATGAGAGAATCCAATCTGATTACACACGAACAAAAGACAGAAAATAAAAAGGTATGCACACATATGTGTGTATACGATTCGTATAAAGAATTGAAAACTAACTGCCGACATAATTAGAATGGAGCAAACACACAACATGGATATCATGTGACATGGAATGATTCATTGAATGGCGCAACGTCGATGGGAGCTACCATGTTCGCCGACACATCCCGCGCATTCAGCGAAGAGGTTGGTTAGCTGTTGGCTGGCTGGCGGATTGGATGGTGAACGATTGCGATGTTGTGCTGTACTCAAAATTGGGTATTTTCATGGTGAAAACAACTCTTTAGCCATATAGCTGTGTGCACTGTATTCACTTTGCCTCGATCGCAAAAGTACGAAGTAATACATTTAAAGTAAATTTATATTTTGGAAAACACAAAAAGGGACTGTGCCGTGTGTTCACCTTTTGTAGCATACGCAAAATCACTTAACTTCACTCGACTGAAATATTAAACGCAAAGTATATTGTGCAGCGTGCCGAAAATGTTGAAAACATGATTATATACGTACTATAGCGGGTAATCTCAAATCAAATATACATGCTTGTTGGACCTCCTTGACGCAGATCCCGTTTCGCTGTTGTAATATTCCGTAAACGTAATGCACGCGCAAATATACGAGAAAAAAACTGGTTCATGCCGTTCCATATACACAGCCAACCAGCCAGCCAGCCAGTTAGAGAGAGAGAGAGAGAGAGAGAGAGAGAGAGAGGGAGAGAGAGAGAGAGAGCAAGTAAGAGTGGATATGCGATTTTCATAAAAGACACAATAAAGATTAAGCTCGACAGCAGTGAACAAGGTGTGCATAAGTGAAATTTACTTTATTTTCATCATTTTACTTGATAAAAGAAACGTATTTTGGTCTGGCTTGTTGAATTGTTCATTTGTAATGGAGTGCACTCGAAAAGTACCATACAGCATACCAGAATGCGGTGTGCATACCGTTGCTTCCAATCAAATTTAGTGCACGCAACAAGCTTGACAAGGCCGTGTGGACGTGTCATTACAATCCAAATGTCACACACACACACACACACACAAATACTGAACAGATTTACCGAAAAACTATCAGTTCATTTTTTGCTATGCAGCACTCGAACAAATTCATCGTACGCACCAAATCATGTTGGATTGTGAGAAGTCATCGTGTGTGAATGTGTATAAGAGAGGGTGTTTGTGTGTTTTGTACCGATGCCAGGTACCTGTACAATGTACGCATCCATATTCATGAAGTACCCAAGTCATCGTTTTAATTTTTTAGTTTCAGTTTCATTTCGGTTACTGATGTTTCCACCTGTTTTGCGTCATTCATGTCTCTCTAAATATTATTTATAAACCCTCGGATTTTGCCCATTGTAATGTGTTCTGGTACGCTTTTCAAAAGCCATCTCTATAATATGTACGGTATACATGTAGTATATATGGATACATCTTGGCAACATTGGACTAGGCTATTTTCACACACAAATGCGGCTCAAGCGGCAAAAGCAGTTTCGCTTTGTGGCTGCAAAATCAAAAGCCAAAATTCTTGTGTGGAAAATATCTCTGTGTGTGTGTTTTTTTTTGTTCGAGTCACATTGTTTTCCTTTTGTCACATAAATGAAACGGTATAAAAGATGCAATTTCATCGAATGCGAACAAAAACACACACTCATTCGCTCGCTCGCTCGCCCATTCGTTCAGTTAGTCGATTTGTTAGTTCACATCATAAGCACACCTGCCTCCAATACCACCAACAACAACAGAAAAAAGCCACACACAACCGAAGAAAGCGAAAAGTTTTGCCGAACTCTTTTCGCCTTTTGTTCAAATTCACTCGCATTTTTGTCGCTTCGCCTGCGTCACCTTATTATTTGCCTTATTCCGCAATGGCAAACACACGAATCTGCTGCTTCGACTAATGTGCGCCGACGAGCGAAACACACAGAAGAAGCAGATGAAGAAAAAGGGGAAAAAATAATTTTTTTTTCCTCTTAGTTTGTTTTTATTCCTTTGTCGTATTTTTTCATTATTAGCTCCATGTCTCCCTGCTTGCCGCCTGTGCGCCTTTCCATAACACACACACACATAAAGTGTGCACACATAGAAAAGGAATGAAAAGAAAATAATCGAAACGAATAAAACAGAATGTGTACCGAAAAAAAAACGAAGAGCATTTAAGCCATTTTCATCCTCTGTAAAATCACAATAAATGTTTTTTTTATTCTAAAATAGCCAACCAGTTTTACGATCTTATCGAATTTATGAAGAAAGATCACGGAGCGACAAAGTGATTGCGATGAAATGAGAAAAATAAGAAAAAAGAGGGAAGAGAAAAAGAAAGAGAGAGAAAACAGTGTAGAAAAAATGGAGCAGGAAAAAAGTATACTCACACATAGGCTTTGGCTGAGAGTAAGCCGAGTCCAAAAGAAATGTAATGTTGGGAAATTTTGATAGCGTATCATACACATTACACGAAGTTCTCGTTTTATTCGGTTGCTTTAGCATCAGCAGGCCCCCCGACTAGGGCAACAACAACGGCGAATAACAGTAATAACAATAATGCTAAAATAAAACAAATAAAAATGAATGAAAAAAAGAGATCGACTACCACATATTTATTTATTTAGTTTCCTTTTTTAATATTATTATACCATTCGGTAAAGGTAAAACATATATGGAAAAAAATAAACCTCTTTGTGCGGATTTTCTCTTTTCCTTCTCACTCTCGCCAGCACACACACACACACACACACACAAAGACACAGTGTGAATAAATTTTTCATTTTTCGTTCAGATTCGTTGCTGATGTTGTCAATGGGCTGTGATATTACGCCATGATACTGTACGAACTTATTTTTTCGTTCGGTCCATTTTTATACGTGATATCCATCAAGAGAGCGAGAGAAGGTATTACAATCTACCATCACACGTTTTTACGAACAATGCCATGCATAGACGCACACTCCTTTTTACTACTACTGCGGATAATACACTTGTTTTTTTTTTTTATTTCATCGAAGAGGTCTATTAATATTTATATACCGTACTTTATGCACATCTATTGAAATATTTGTATATTCACTTTCAATCACATTCGATTTATTTTTTTGTGTTCCCTTCGACAAAGCGAAAGACATAAAAATGGTTGCGTTATAAAACTGGGGGCATAAGAGCTATTTTGGGCGAAATTTATTTTGAAATATGTTTAGTTTTGAATGTTAATATTAGCGTATTCGCATTCGAAAAATCACAAAGCATAAGTTGGGTAATGAATCAAAATAAGGCGTGCTATAAAAGTAGCTATTACTTAAAGATGTGTCGCAAAATGGGTAAAAGTAGTTGCTTTGCAACGACGACCACGACGACGTCGATGGGCAAAGCAATTGATTAAATAGGAATAAATATGGTGGAGCACTGAAAGAGGACCGAAGCGATAATGAATCAACGGCTAAGCCTTTGAAGTGCGATAAAGTCGGTCGGTTGGTCGATCTTTACAGTCTCTGTTGCGATTTGCATTCCATTAAACTCGAAAATGCCAGCTTGCAGTATATCCAACGAGAAGTTAAAGTGGGCCAATAATTTTCGAAATGTTTGCCTCTTGCGAAAAACAAAAGCACATCGAATCTTTCAATATTTTATGTTAACATAAACAAGCTATGTATTTTGTTGCTTTTCCTTCCCTTGTACGCTGCTTGTTTCACGTTTTTTTCATCGGTGGTTCTTAATAAGTTTGGGACTGTTCCATATCAAGTTCAACGGCAATAAGTTCAGCCAATAATTCGTGAGATCGAGAAAAATATTGCGCTCAAACTTTGGCGTGCTATTGATACAAAGAGCCGCGTTGTTACAACTTTCGCACAATGCGATTGTACGCTAAGAGTTTCCATATGGTCTCTTTCACACTTGAAATGCACACCAGCGAGCGAAAAAAAACCCCATATATATACGATATACGACGCACAAGTGTCCTAAAGTGTCTACCGTGTCTAATGATGTGCCTTATTTGCTCAAATTCTTGTGTCACACATCGTCCTTGGATTGCGACTTCTGTTTTTTTTTACTTCGATGCTTTATAAACAATCGTTGATTTTGTTGATTTTAGATCAATTTGAATTGATCTATGAGCCATTGGAAGTGGCTTCAAGGTGTGCACATTATGCTATTACATTTTTAAACAGTTTTGTTTGGAATTCATTTCCCGTTTTCTTTTTCCTTCTTTTTCATCTTCTCTTCGGTTCACTTTGCCTTGCTCTGCTTTCTTTAAACTAAACTTATTATTGTTATTGTTGCATCAATAGTAGAGTGTGTTGATATGTTGTTTTTTTTACTGTTGATGTTGAATTTCTTTTGACATATGATTCATGATGGGCGTTTTCGGCTGGTCATGGGTGTTTTCAATATGCCTAACGACTGCTCGAAATGTCAGCATTGAAATCTAAGTTGAAAACTTATCACGGGACCTTTATACCAGAAAAGTCAAATATAGAGTGCACCGACACATGTGAAATGCGGTGAGATAAAAAGTACCCAACATGCGAAGCAAAGAGAGCAAAAAGAAAGATGGGAAAACGAAAAGATTGAAACATACAAATTTCAAACACATTCGAATATAATGATATGATTTGTGTGTTTGAAAGCGTCACACACCCATTCAACATATTCGTCAAATATTCGGTGGCTGGCGCGAAAATCAAACAGCCGCCGTGCGCTCACGATATATAATGAAGAATCGATACTCACTTTGCTACGCGCCAGATGATGTGTGTCATTTTACTTGAAGGAATAAGAAAAAAGACGGAACGAATAATCATCACTGGCAAATGAAATGGCATCAAGACGATACAGAGCATCAGCTAACACACAAACAAAATACGTACACAATGTATGATGACGAGTATGCGATGTGGAGGCGGAGAAATGGTTGGGCCTCCCGGAAAACTACACATTCAATGTAAAATGGCAAGCAATTTTTCATTTGATACCGATGATGTTTGTCTATTTGGCAAAAAGCTTCTGCATACTCATTATGTACGGCGTCTGTGTGTGTGTGTATCATCACATGAACACGTGCAAACATCCATTGAAAAACCATGAAAAAGTGCCAACCTAAACAACCACCAAAACGATGGTTGCTCGTTTTACACAAAGCATGTTCATTTGTTGATGTGACATTGGGCCTGTTTTTTTTTCTTCTCCGTGTTTTGATGATGATTCGATTCATTGTCTTCGTTTTCGGATGTATGATTTTGATTTGTTTTCTCTCTCTCTCTCTCTCTCAAATTGACCTTCGCCCATGCCAAATTTACATCATGTAACACTTTGCTACGATGCGTTCATTTATTGTTAGCAAAATACATTTCTTTCTCTTGTTTTTATCGTTGTTGTTCTTGTTTTTGCCATACAAAGTGATGTCACACAAAATTGACACCCAAATCGTGCCTGTGACATACATGGGAATTCATCTCAACTCGTTGATAGGTGAATAATATTATTCTGATACGTTTTCTCTTCGCTAGTAGTCTGATTTGTGTCACATTTTCTCTGGAAATCGTTTGCATTTCCCATGAACTGTGTTCGTTCGCTTGATATTTTCATCGCGTTTCGTACATTTTTTTTGTCGTCTGTGTCATCTTTGTTTTACAGCCACTGGTAATGCACGCGTTGCAAAAGAGTGTTTCGTCATTTTCATGTGCTTTGCAAAAGTGCATAAAAGCTTATTTTTCAGTGTATTAACCATGTACGTATTCCCATACGTTAAAAAACAATCAATGAAAAAGAAGTGAGAGAGCGAGAAAAGCTGAATGTTCCCACACTCCTTACGACAACAACACGCTCGATGCCCATTCAAATGCAACTTTTCTCCCTTCCTTATTTTATTTATCAAGATTTTATTACCTCAGTTATTGCAACGTAAAACGGCGTCATCAAATCTTGTTTTATTTCCAATACTGTCATTGCATTTGTTCTAATTTCCTTGTCGTTTTTGCTGTTTTTTTTTATTTGTATTCATCTAGCCGAGCGGTTTAATATGAAAATTTAATTTCAAAACGTGCACAGTACATACACACACACACAAAACGAATACACATTTACTTATACCCCAGACAAATACTACAAATACAAACAGTGATGGTCTTACGAACGAGAACCATAATAAATTGAAGAACATGATATGCAATTTTAGTGAAATCTGAATTGTGCTAACATGGCTCCATTTGGTAGGAACTTTTTATGTCGGTATCAGCATTAAAATGTGCTATATACATGAATCCACTGAATGTACTGAGATACAAAGGAAAAATACATAGAAATTATGGTGTAGCCTGCGTGTGATCATATGTGTCTGTGTCTACGTTTCTCTCTCACTCTCTATCTCTGTCTGTGTGTATCGTTGTGCACTATATGCCGTAGGGCACGTGATGCATGTGAATGTCTATATGTATTAATCTTCGTTCTTCTTTTTCATTAAGCGATTCTTTATGATTCGTTCCTTCCTTTTGGCTGTGCATCTACATCTCATCGAGGCAGAGTCGAAGTGAGCGCGAGGCAGGACATAGGAAGAGAACAGTAGCAGCAAGAGTAAAATCGATGTGATTATATTGAATAAATAGAAACCACAAAAAGCATTCTCGACCACAATCGTTCGGTGGGCACATGCAGTTTGATACAGTTCGGTGCTAATGAATTAAAGCAATGGGCTTCAGTCAAGGGTTCACAACTTTCGATCAATTTTCATTAAATGGTGGAGGTGACGATTCTCGATCCCCTGGCTAACCTGCGACACACACACACACTATAGCCATTGCCAATCGACCGGGGGACAGACCGACCGAACTACCAACCAACGAGGCAGACAAACTCTCTCTCTCTCTCTCTCTCTCTCTCTCTCTCTCTCTCTCTCTCTCTCTCTCTCT
>NW_022601467.1:13320506-13330024 GCF_009176505.1 Sitodiplosis mosellana | reverse complement strand
TCTCTCTCTCTCTCTCTCTCTCTCTCTCTCTCTCTCTCTCTCTCTCTGTGTGTGTGTGTGTGTGTGTGGATTTACATTGTTCCAAATATACGTTTCGTATACAACCATAAATTATGCCATTCAGTTGATCCTTATTGTCCCATATATCCTGTTACAGTTACTGTATGCATGGCGCTACATCACATTCCAGTAACATTTAAGTTTTTACTGCTCAACGGATTTCACTATATTGTGCTCGTATCCGCTATCTGATTTGATGTTTCTAAACAGAAATGATGGAGTAAAAAAAAGTTTATTTTTTTCTTCGGTGTGTTTATTTGTACGTAAGTGTATAATATCATTTTATTAATATGAAAAGCTCTAATCCACGCGACAGATTGCATTTTCAAGCAACGTCGCACCCTCAACGATGGCATCCCCATCGTCGTCGTCGTCGTCGTAGTCGTCATCGTTGCGGACTCCATCCAAATTCATATAAATTCGCATGAATTTCACACATATTTTGTGTTCATGTTCATGCTCAACAATGTGCTGTTTGCATCCATCAAAACATACGTAAACGTTGGCATCATATAATTTCATTTACGAATTTTAAACCTCGATACAAAGCATCTTTTGTGCATTGTAATGCATCAGGCCCAAAGAATATATATAATCTACACTTTGCGTACATCAACAGCTATAAAATGCATGATAAAACTTTCATTAATCCAAATAAACATATGCAAATCAAAAGCGTTTCAGTGTTTCAATTATTTCGAAAGTCATCGACAGTCACTCATTCTCCCATTCAATGCGTGGTCCCTTCGCATTTTTATTAGCATCGAAAAGTATCCATGTGGATGCATTCATGACTAATAGAGTTGATGGGTTTTCGACATGTCCAAAAATGGAGTGGTTTATGAATAATTTAATTTTTGAAATCCCATCACTTTGCAATGCTCCAGCAATACCATTACACAATGTACACATACATCATAGTTGTGCACTATCGCTATTTGCCAGTGTCAACTGTGTTTTCACAACAATGACAACAATTTGAAACGATGGCGTCAGTTTGGCTTTGTTATAAACATTCAATTTTTATCAATATATTGAATACGAAGGAGAATATCAAAAAGTTGAAAAAGGTAAATAAAAAGCAAACAACAACCAAATTTATACATAATACACATATTAGTGCGATGGGAGGGGGGGGGGGGTGTGGAAACGGTGTTTTTCTGCCGCTCTGTGTGCATTAGGGTGTTTTTGCCATCAAATAATCAAGAAATGGTAGTTCTGGATTGAAAGAGTGAACAATTCTGAGTCGATTGCATGTATTTTTACTTTAAAATAATCAAAGATGCCACTTCCCGAGATCAAAACAGAAAATCATAGAATTTTGAGGTTATATTTTTATTCACTGAAATAAAGTAATATTTTCGACTCTTCCACTTTCAATCTCACTGCCATTGGTAAATTCACGATGCAGAATTTCATTTTCATGCATTTTTCGTGGAAAAAATCAAGGAAATCGGTGAAATATTACACATTTTCCATCGCATCTTTGACGGCATTTTCGATTGAAGAAATAACACTAATAGAACTATTTTTTTCACCGGAATTCAATCAATGCAGTTAGAACACACGAAAAATTATCTGAATTCATCAAAACATCCGATCGAACAAATCCAGAAAGACCAATTTAGAGCGAACGAAAAATGTAAACAGAAACGAGATCATGAAATTCGGGCTTGTTTTGATGTTTGACAAGACCGAATTACCAATGGCAGTGAGATTGAAAGTGGAAGAGTCAAAAATATTACTTTATTTCAGTTAATAAAAATATAACCTCAAAATTCTATGATTTTCTGTTTTGATCTCGGGAAGTGGCATCTTTGATTATTTTAAAGTAAAAATACATGCAATCGACTCAAAATTGTTCACTCTTTCAATCCAGAAGTACCATTTCTTGATTATTTGATGTCAAAAACACCCTAGTGTGCATATCGGATTCAATCCCATTTCACTTGTGTGAATAAGTAAATAAATTTGTCTGTAAATTGTTATATTGGAAAAGGTGATGCGCAAATGTGCTTGGCTTAAATTCTTAAGTGAATTTGGTGTGCGAATGTGTTCTTTTTTCTTTCTTCTTTCTTCTCTTGCTTGTTGGTTTTATTTACCAATTTCAAGTTTTTGTATCCATTTCTTACCCTTTTCCCCCATTTTGTTCCAAAAAAGAGGCTCGGTATATGCAGAATGGATTTGGCGACAGTGGCGGAAACGGTGGCGAGAGCATCGAATATTCGAAAGCGCCGTTGTTACGATACTTACAAAGAGCTCTCATGAAATTTTAGTTAACAAAACACTTAAATATGCATGTTACTTTGGTGATAGACATTGAGAGCCATTGCACTTTAAACATTTCTATCATTTTCCTTATGCTTTTAATTACACACACATACTCTCGCTCTCTCCGCACTTTGCCGAAGTTGAGAATAAGAAGGAATTTATCGCGTGTATCTCTCATCATAGCCATGGCCAGGGGGGGGATTAAGTGACATACGAAAATGATAAGGAACGAATTGAAGACACAAGACAACGAAACAACGACTACCCGTCACACCATTTATTATTGTCAACTGTCAAGCACCATTCTGCCACTCTGCAGCGCGTTTATGTTTCCACAATCTTCAAACAGAAGTAAAAGCAAACAATTGCCGAATCTCAATTTAAATTTTTTTAATTAAAAATCTGTTTTCACTCAATTTTGACAAAAGCGTTACAAATATTCACATCTTTTTTCTATTCGTTTGTTTCGTTGATTTAATGTACATTGAGTACACTGGAGTTAGAATAAGATTACAGGTAGTCCAAGAAAGAGAATGAGGATAAAATATTCTATTAGGGGCGACCGAAATGATGTGAAAATCACTTTGGAATGTATATTTATACACGATGGTCCAAGATAATATTTCAACGTGCAAATTTTGTTCGGGCTCATTGTACATATCGGAAGCAGCAACGATGTTTTTGCGTGTATCAACTATATCGTTGCTACATTGCATTTTATTCTGATGAAAAAAAACCGAAGAGGAATCAACGCGGCGTCAATACAAAAATAAACTGAGATGAGCTGGGCTGAGCTCTGAACAAACACGACAGAAGCAGATAACCATGAAAATGAAAATGAAACAACAGATGAAGAAGAAGATGAGAGAGAGAAAAAATGCGATACATATGGTGTTTCAAACGAAGAAAATACTTGAAGCGTTTTGTTTTTGTGCCGGAGAAACAAGACCTTCAAGTATTTTGTTTTATTCGAAATTATTGATATTCGTTGAAATATTTTATGATGTTAACCCTTTGATGCACAATTTTTTGTTTTTGAAACATTTTGATATATGTTTTGTGCCATGATAAATAGAGAAAGACTTCATACTTAGATTTTTGAAAAATTGCGTATTTGTCGAGAAAATCGGAAAAGAGTCAAAAGTGTCAAATCACTACAAAAGCTTGAAAAAATTAAATTTCATAAAACTAATGATGCAGAAAGTTAAATTGATGTGTTTTGGTCCTACGAGACCTAATTTGACAATTGAAAAGAATGAACAAACCCACAAGATAAGAGGAGGAAAAATGTGGAATTCTGCTATAATTTCGCAATTTTTTTACAGCAGTACATGAACAGAAAAAACTTTCCATTCAGCCAGCCAATTGTAGCATGTAAAGTATCAAATGAAAGCTAATTCAATTCCCTACATTTGTTTCCAAACGAGAATGCAAATATATTCAGTGGTTTAATTAATATTCATAATAGCTATAGCGTCTGGCGTATCTGGTTACTTTAGGAACCGATATGTGATAAAGGGTTAATGTGAAACGCTGAGGGCAACACAAGCACTCGACATGGTAGTATTCTCATTGAACAATTAATTCACGACATTCCGTTTGACATCCAGATAAAACAATCCACAAATCCAGTCAGCATTTTCATAAACTCAAAATATCACGCCCAACCAAAAGCACAGCTAGGCAACACAAACACACACACACACACACACTCATTTTGTAGGTTTTGCAGTACCGTATGTCAATGTAATGCAAACATTAAAGCGCATCGACAGCTAAAATGGAAAATGCGAGAAAATTTATTCAATTTTATTACTTTCCTATGTTTATTCGTTTATAAATTTAACGCATTACTTAAACGTAATTTTCTAATACATTTTAATTTTATTACACACTTTGAGCAGCAAAAAGAAAACCAGTAGGCGCTCATATGTCATGTACATTTCAATAGTCAGAAGAAATGGAAGGGAAAAAAGTGCGCGAGCGAGTAAGAGAGGGAGAGAGAGAAAGAGTGTGTGTGTCACTCGAATACAGGCTAAAAATTTGTTTATGCGAAACACTTTCTTTTATGGTCGACAGATTCGGTAACAGAACCGAATCCGTTTCGGTTTTTCTCTACATAAAACACATGTCTATTAAGGCAACTGAGAATTTGTATAGGTCTGGAATTCGTGCTCAAAATTTACTTTATTAGCATATTTAAACCGTCGGCGACGGTAAAACACGATTTTCTGTTCCAAATGGCATGGGATCATCCAAAAAACCAAAAGACAAAACGAATAAGAACAAACAAACGAATAAACGGCAGAAACGGAAGAGAAAATCTTCGAAATTGCTCGCAGCCAAACTGGAATCCCAGCTATGTGACACTAAATGTTTTCGTTTTTTTTTCTCTTTGCTTACAATTGTATTTTCCTAGGGGTTTCACGCAACTTAAAATTCATCTAAAATTTCAATATTTCTCTCTTTTCTCTAAAATTCTCTGGGATTCACCAAAATCCGTATTATTTCGAAATATTTCAACATTCACCTTGAAAATTATGTTCTGGAAGTGGGTTTTGGTGGATCTCCAGGATGGATCAGACTGGGTTTGACAATGCCCTGGTCCATCCTGAGGATCCACTTCCAGAACCAGGAGCGGTTTTGAACAATCCTGAGGATCCACCAAAACCCACTTCCAGAATTTTTAGATTCAAAAAATTCTAAAAAATTCTAGTTTATGAATAAAAAGAAGCAATATCTATAGTTTACACATAAAATGGTTTTATTTCCAGCTATTTAGTAAAATCTTCGGCCTTCGAGTTTGCGTGAAACCCCTAGGTATTTTCGTATGTAGTAGTCTCAGAAATATATACAGTCAGTCAAAAAAGTATTCGGCCACTTGAATTTTTTTTTTATTTTTGGATTTTTTCGTGTTATAAATGACAAAAACCGAACTATTTTCTATCTATTTGTTAAGTTTATAATCTGTTCTTATAAATTCAGGCCGATTCCGGAAATAATTAACATAATTTTTGCCTTTTCTGTAGCCATGTTTGTCGAGAGGTCGAAATTGTGCGCAAAAAAAGTATTCGGCCAAACAGATTTATTTGAGAATTTCTACAAAATTTTCTATGAAATATCAACATAGACGCTGCAAAACGATGAATTACTAATATTTACAGTGATTTCAAGCCATTTCACGAGTTTTCAAACATCATTGTGTCAGCTGCAGGGTGTCAGCTGCACTGAAAAAGAATTTTTTGTGATAAATATTTATGTTGAGCTATATAATCGTGAAATAGGATAAGTATATGACAAAAATGAAAGATATCAATCAAAATTTTTTACGAAATTTGTGGAAATTCGATCAAAGTATGGCCAACGACTAGTCTTTGGCGGCTCCTTATTCACGAAAGCGGCCATTTTTCGGAGACTTTGGAATTGGTTTATGTCCAAATTGATAGTTATAGTATGAATTAGGTCTTATTCTATCACTTGGATTTAGTTTTAGCCATTTCTAACAAAGTTCAACATGCAGAGAGACCACTTGATTGTCCATGAACAAAAATTGACAACTGATGAAAAGTTTGGCTTTCCCTTTATGACAGTTCTTGATACGAATTTTTTTATTTGTGCATATTATCATGCTAATTCCTTTGAATTACTTCATTTTCAATCTTGTCTATTCGTAAATTTAACGGTATATCACCAAGGATTGAAAATATATCCTGAACTTCATTTGCCTTTCATTCCTAATTATTACCAATATTTTGTTAATGGACAATCGAGTGGTCTCTCTGCATGTTGAACTTTGTTAGAAATGGCTAAAACTAAATCCAAATGATAGAATAAGACCTAATTCATACTATAACTATCAATTTGAACATAAACCAATTCCAAAGTCTCCGAAAAATGGCCGCTTTCGTGAATAAGGAGCCGCCAAAAACTAGTCGTTGGCCATACTTTGACCGAATTTCCACAAATTTCGTAAAAAATTTTAATTGATATCTTTCATTTTTGTCATATACTTATCCTATTTCACGATTATATAGCTCAACATAAATATTTATCACAAAAAATTCTTTTTCAGTGGCGCTACATCTTCCATTGGCCGGCGCTACTACCATTCGGCCAAATTTCACCCTGCAGCTGACACAATGATGTTTGAAAACTCGTGAAATGGCTTGAAATCACTGTAAATATTAGTAATTCATCGTTTTGCAGCGTCTATGTTGATATTTCATAGAAAATTTTGTAGAAATTCTCAAATAAATCTGTTTGGCCGAATACTTTTTTTGCGCACAATTTCGACCTCTCGACAAACATGGCTACAGAAAAGTCAAAAATTATGTTAATTATTTCCGGAATCGGCCAGAATTTATAAGAACAGATTATAAACTTAACAAATAGATAGAAAATAGTTTGGTTTTTGTCATTTATAACACGAAAAAATCCAAAAATAAAAAAAAAATTCAAGTGGCCGAATACTTTTTTGACTGACTGTATGCCCCGAAGTATTGTGTGTGTGTGTGTGTGTGCGTTGTGTTGTGTTTGTCAGCCATTCCAATCATTTAATTCATGCTGAAAAGGGTCATGTTTTCGATTTATGTATCGTATCCATTGATAATCATTCTTTAAATTTAAATACCAGAAAAAAAGAAGAGAGAAGAGAACAGAAAATGAAAATGTGAAGATTCAGAATTCTAAATACTTCAAAAGTTTCCAGCGAAATCGATGGAGAACGTTCTTTTTTATTGTTGCAATTTCACTGGAAATTTTTTGTACATTTTATTGAGTAGAATAACATTTGTGAAACGCAAAAAAGGGATCACTTCACATTCGATTAATAGATGCCAGAGCTGCCATTTATTTTTATTCGAAACTTGATTCAAAAAAAATATTTCAAAAAGAAAATTTCTCTTTGCTTTTGATTGTGATATTTGAATCCAGTAGGCTTGTATGTGCTTATCCACATGTTTCGACAACGATAAAAATGATGGAGTGCTCTTGGGCCTTGAAACCAATTTTTCAATAGATTTGATAAAATCCCATATATCCAATTAAGTTTATTTTAAAAATGGCTGCACTTTGTTTGTTCTTTTGCTCTTTCAATATATTTGAGCGATTCTCAAGTTCATCATTTCTAAATAGTTAAAAGTTAGAAATCGATTTCAATCGCTTTTGTTGCAAATGTAATTGGATCTCGGGGACTAAATGTTAACCTTAATAAGTTTGTATTCCCAAGTGTGGCTAAATTAATTCGTACGCAAAAGTTGCCCAAACTTTTTATGTGTGCATGTGTGTATAATGCGCCGATTTTTTTCCTTTCTCTCTCTCTCTCTCTCTCTCTCTCTCTCTCTCTCGACCTCTGTGTGTGTGTGCAGTGTTCATTTTGGTTCATGTTTTATGTTCATTCAATCATTTTGCCCTAATGCATTTCGGTTTATAATTCGATTTGCATTTATTCACTGTGATTCAATTAAGGACGCGAGAGTGATGTGTGTATGCATGTGTCGTGGCCAGTGTTCGAAAATATTCAATTTCAAATTTTTAATTTATGTACGAGTTTATTATTTCAAGATATGGTGCACTGGACGTGATAAGAACATATGCGTGTAAAACAATTCATTCGAATAAATAATGCATGCGTCCTTCATTCTTCAGTGCGGATAAATCATTCGGTGTGAGTGTGTGTGTGTGTGTGTGTTTAGTGTAGTAGCGCGAACAAACTGCTCTCTAATCGCATATATAATGGAAAGCAGTCATAAAATGTCCTCTGTTTTGCGTGTAACCAGCGACGCTTACACGTCGCTCGTGGTTTTCATAGCAAGGAAAAATGGCTGGTCGGTTGGTTGGTTGATCGGTACGAGGAGGAGGAGGGCAAAATAGTGCCGGCAGGGAAAGTTAAAGAGAGCGTTGCATTTGAAGCGGCTGAATTCAGGGAGCATGGAATACACACAATTAAAAATATTGGAAAGCTAACACGACAAGGTTTCGTATGCAAATACAATGCGCCCACTTAACAATGTTGGCACATCATTTGCAATAATCTGGCACAATGTTACAGAATTTCAACAATTATGATATGAAATGCAAATATGCCCGCGAAATAAGGCATAAACACAAAGCGAGCGAGCGAGTGAGAGTAAGCGGGCGTATAAGAGTGAGAGCTCGGGTATCGCATTTTTCATGTACACTACACGTTCCTTTCGTGTTCACACTTCAGACGACTTTTTGCCCCCTCGCCCACTTCTCGTCCTCTCTCGCTCTCTCTCCCCCGCTCAGTTGTATCATATATAGAGATATATTTTGTAATGCTCAAATTTATACACAATTATTCCATTCGAAATGTAACGGGTACCCACTGTAATTAATCAATGACAGTTATCACTATACGATGTGTATGCTCTTTCAAACTAACTCATCCACACATGTTCGTCGGATTGGGGTACGGATTATGATGTGAGAAGGCGGTTTCGGGCGTTTGTTGTGGTATTTTTGTGCCAAGACGTTAAGTGTTTTGTATTCTTCAAACTAACATGATACAATCAAGTTGGATACAACGTTAAAAACACTTCAAAATCCAATTTTGTTATATCGCGCGAACTCTATCTCTTTCCAGCTCATGCTGTTGCACCCAGTTATTGTCTCTGTCTCCCATTTTGTGCTCCATGCTCAGCGTAATGATATAGAAAGTTTTCACTTCTTCCAGCATGTGCTAAACTAAATTCACATGTTTTTGATTTATCGCCTGAAGTCAGAATGCCCTTTAAAGCTTCAACTTATCTCCAAATTCACCAAGAATATTTACAAATGTTATTAGAATTTCGAAACGAAGGGATAGCTTCATGCATGTTCCACGATATCCATTGAAACTTCGCTGTGTGGCTCATCGCCACCAGAGCAATTACGTATACTGACCTATTTACTTGTTTTATTTATTTTCAATTAAAGCGTTCTAATGAAAAATTATTGCGAGTCAGATAAACTGTTGGTCGAGCTGTGTGGAATTTCGAAGCGCGGTTCGAGTGCAGTTCAATGGAAGGAAGAGTGAAAAAAAAACAAACAAACAAACAACAGCCAAAAAAACCAATGAGAGCATTAATAATCCCTCGAAACAATTACGGTATTGTCAGAACAAAAAATTTTACACTGCATAGAGAGAGAGAGAGAGAGAGAGAGAGAGAGAGAGAGAGAGAGAGAGA
>NW_022601467.1:13300373-13320496 GCF_009176505.1 Sitodiplosis mosellana | reverse complement strand
AGAGAGAGAGAGAGAGAGAGAGAGAGAGAGAGAGAGAGAGAGAGAGAGAGAGAGAGAGAGAGAAAGAGAGAGAGAGAGAAACTTCAACGGTGAAACGAAATGTTAATGTAAATCGTAAACGGATTACGAGCAAACAATCCTCTGGGGAAAAAGTTTGCATCGAAAGCAGGCACACAAAAGTTTGTGTGCTATTTCCGTGCTTCGACAATGTAAACACAAAATACGACTCAAAAATAACAGCATTTGAATATAAAAGTGGCGGGGTATTACTTTTCCGAAACGATTTTCCTGCCTATGGCTTACTTTTCCAACGATTTGCATCTTCTACATTCATCCAAAGTCTCTCAAACTAGCGGTCTCAAGTGAACGTGTATATCTCTCTATCTTTTGGTACATGGTAATTTTCGGCTCGGTTTTGAGTTTTTATCGCACGAAAGAATCAAAGTGTAAATAGATTCAAAGGGTTTACTTTTTGCTGGAAACCATTAGCCCATAGTTTCTTGTTTCAATTGCAGCCAATCCGTGGAAATAACATGTGTATATGGTACAAATTGAATCGAAAGAGAAATCAAATTGTGTTGCATAGAATATGTATGTGTAAGTCAAAGAAATGGTCGCGAAAACAACAACGACCGCAGCCAGAAGAAGAAAATGTCCATGTCTTAAACTTCGGTGAAGCGAAATGCCCCAAATATTTGGAAAATCTTTTTCGAATGAGGTTCGTTGGGTTTCATTATCGATGAAGCAGAAAATCCAAATACTAAAAACACGCTGTACCGTCTGACGCCAATGAAATATATAATTTTGTGCACACGCAAACACACTTCCTTCGGATAAATCATGGGACGATTGAGAAAGTTCTTCAGGCTACAGTTACTTTAACAGTGCTCATTCGGTACCACTTCCCTTAATCTTTTGACATAGATTTTCAAGCACCTCAGCAAAGTGGTTAGGCGTAAGAACGATGTTGATTGCACTGAAATTTTTCTCATATTTCTTGCTCGCTCCCTCTCTTGCACTTTCTCTCTCCCTCTCTCCCATTTTGCCTCTCGTGTGCGTTGCGTTCTCTTCGTCCAGACGTAACTTAATTTATCATCATCATAAATATCGGCGCGCACACACACACACACAAACGGCTAATTCATGGTGAAGAAAACGATGCTGATATAAAAATGGTGCTCACTTTGATGCAACCATGCCATATTAACCGGGATCCTCGTGGAACAGTTAATATCAATCCACTGTTATAGTATAAATATGTATGTATAGTTCGACTCGCTTCGTTTACGGTGGACCACCGTCGGTGGCTGGATTTTACCGACAAACTAGCTCATGTCCATTTGCCGGGGCCAATGATGAATTATAGTGGGGCTTTTAAAATTGAAATTAGTGCTGCATACGCAAAACTAGACTAGTTTCTAAATACCCGTTGAAGAGAGGAGATTTGTGTGTGTGTTTTTTTTATCATCTCAGTTGAATGAAAAAAATTAACTTCATTTGCTCAGACACAAAGTGAAGAAGCTGTTCCGTTTTACAATTTGTAGCAACCCATTATGCGTTCGCTGCATATTTCAAGCACAGTTTACCATATTCTCATTTGCCATCCCCATACATTTGCTGTCGCATCGCTTGCCATCCTCTTTTCCTTTTTGTCTAGGCAAACAACTCGGTGGAATGGACTTGGCCATACACGTTTTGCACACGTTTATTAATCAGCAACTGAAAAAAAAACGTTACTTCGAAGACCTGACATACTTTTAATTTTCTCTCACGGAGCGATATGACGAGTACTCCTTCGGAAGTTGGTATTTTGCGCTATGGAGTTTTCCTATATTTGTTGTGTGTGTATGTGTGTGTGTGTGGGTACAACGACCGTTCGTTGGGTAATATGGGATTTTTTTTTGGCCTCCCCTTTTTTCCTGACATTTTGCTGGTAAACGCGTCATCACTGCTGAAGTATCACGGCTTGTGGATGAAAAAAAATGTAAACGGTTCACTAATAAAGCTGAGCACAGCCGAAAAATACGAGCCATGATGAACTATTTGCCATTCCTTGCATTCACCATGTGCATATCTTGAGATTGAAGAAATTTTCCATTGAGAAGCCGAAAGGGGAGAAAAAATGAATCATGGCATTTTCGTACCACTTCCACCAAGTGAAGAAGCCTCTAGATTGATTCATTTTGTCAAGCTCGTTCACAGTGAGCCGGCTGCTATTGCTGTTGCTTCTTTATTGCTATGGTTCTTTCGAAGTTTTTATAGTTTCCACCAAGTATAAGCTTAATCTTGACAACTGAGTGGAAAATTAAATACTTCGAAAAAAGCGTTTTCACATTTTCGACGAGACGGTTTGAATAAATGTCTGTAGTTGTTATACAGCTAAATCAAATTAAAATGAATTGAAATGCATAACTTCTGGGCGCTTTTTCAATTTCATTCTTCTTCGATGCCTTAATGTCTTGCGCTTGATTGTTATCTTTCCATTTTTTGTCATAAATCTAACAAAGTTTTTGATGCAAACAGAGAAACTGTATATTGAAGAAGAGGAAAGAGAAAAAAAATGTTCATTAAATTGTTGTTGTTGTTGCTGTTACGGATTGAGACTATATATACACACATAACCAAAAAAAACATTCGATATCTCCTTTTTTTGCTCTGAATGAGCAACAAAGAGACAATCAGTGCAAAAGCAAATATTTGTTTGGTTCAAAAAGCTTCGTTATCACCCTAATTGCCTTAAAATGCCTCAATATAATGGATACTTTCGGACTATTTATGGCATTACTGACCGGCGGCAAGAAAAAATATGGCGGCATATGATCTCACTTTATCCGATTAGAGCTAGCAGTTTGAGCTTTTTAAAAGAAAATCCGATTGAGAAAAAAGACGGAATCATAGCAAATAAATACTCTATATCTCGTTTTAAGTCCATTCGTTTGTAAAGTTTTGTGCTGCTGTTATTTTTGCTTGTGTTGATTATTTCATCAGCATTTAATTGGATAATATTATCGAAAGAGGACGTTGTCGCATCGTCGTAGAATAGAATGCTGAAGAGCATTGGATAAGTGTTTCGAATACATTTTCTCAATCGTTCCCACAATGAGTATTGGATTTATACAGAGACAGACACAAACACAAACACACACAAAAGCAACTCTTGCACATTACAAAGTCAAATGATTGGAAAAAAGTAAAAGTGCTGGCGTGCCTCATAAAAATATATATGTATAAACATATTGTTTACGCTGCTTATCCCAAAAGCAAGGAATGAGCAGTGTTCTATCAGGTATAAATTTAGCGTGTAGCGTGTATACACTTTTGAATCCTTTGAGCAATGCAAATGCACACGCTACAAATACACTCAAGCACACTTGAGCAAACTGTGTTAATCCAATATGCAAATCGATAGTAAATAAAATTGTTGTGTATTTGTTTCTCTCTTTTTTCTTTTTTTTTCTGCGCGCGCTTCAGTCGGCTTCACCGGGTTGAAAAAAAAGAGCGCATTTCACGTAAAAGATAATAAAGTGAGAAAAGAAGAAAAACAAAAGAATAAAAAAGGTAAAAAACCACATGAGCTTTCTCTGAAAAATGAATACTTAAGCAGGTGCAGTCAAGCGTATCGTCTCTCTCCTCCATTCCACTATCTCTCTCCCTCGCTCGCTCGCTCACTTCATCTGTCTCCCTCGACACACATCCGCATAAGATAATATGGGTTACTTTCATCAGAACAGACACTTTAAATTGCAACAACAGCGGAAAATTATTTCTTTTGCCGTAACATTTTACAGTTGATCTGTCGAAACTACCGGCTGGCTTAGCTTGTGCTGTACACATATACAGTGTTACGAGCTTAAATTGTCAAACGATGCGCTGAAAGAAAGTTCTCTGTTCAACGGCGTTTACAAATATAAAAGTGACTTTTGCTCACAGTCGAACCGACCGATTCCCAAGTAGATCATTGCTCTAGGGATATTCCACTTGGTATTCTATTTATTCGTTGTAAAATTCTAAAGCCATTTTGCCTGCTTGTGTATGTGTGTATTTAGAAAATGTGATTTTTCGTGAGAAATCTGATTCGGCTCCATGTCGAGATACTGCAGCAGGAAACAAATTGGCGATACAATATATTTTCAATTTTTACCACCATCGAATCAGAATGAAACCAACTCACAATATGTTATAGGTGATATTCTCACGAGACGATATCGATTTTTGCTAGTTAGTTAATAATTTGCCAAACCTACACTTTTTCACATCGAATGTGTAGAGAAAGAGAGAAAAAAAAATAGAAATAAATAATGATTCAGTTCAAACAGGTCGAGCTTTAGTTCACCAATTCAATTTTGTCGCCATAATTATAGCCCAAATATAAGCTATTTCAGTCAGAATGATTTTTGTTTCGATTGAGCGTTATTGATTATATACGCAATGTAAAGCACGGGTGAGCGAGAGAGAGAGAGAAACCATACGCACACACATGCATAACACATTCTGATCAATAACAATGTCATTTCAACGAACCAATTTACCAGATAAGGCGATGGTCACCATACAATCATAACCGAATGATTACAGGAGTTTCACATCTAATGGAGTTAAGAATAGTTTGGCGTCATAAACGAGTCATAAATCACATAAAAAATATATCTTATTAATCGAATCCAAAAGCGCTAGTCGGAAATGGACTATGGGTTGGAGCAAATACAACAACAGCGAACCGAAAATGATTTGTGTGGCGCGCATAAATATGCACGCAACCAACAGTTGCTGTTCACCAGCAGCGCTACATAGCCAGCAACTTCAATGCTCTGAAAAAGAGAATTTCTATAATAATAATAATAATAATATTTATTTATTTATTTAGATTTCTCCATAAAAAACAGCATTAACAATTAAAAATTTTCTTTGACATATGTTTTCAACATTGTTTGGAATTGATTTAAATTTTCTTGGTTTTTTAATTCTATCGGAAGTGGGTTGAATAATTTAATTCCTTTATAAAATAAAGAGTTTTGGCTACAAGCCTTAATTGCATCTGTTAGACAAATTTCATTTGTGTTCTGTTTGTGGTTTCATGCTTAAAAATTATTTTTTCAGTAAGGTAATTTGGTGCCAGCCCCTTGATTATTTTGAATATAAATGTTAAAGTTCTGAATAAAATTATCTGGTTTACATTTAATAAATTTAAGGTATTTAGCATTGCTTCACTATTTGAAAAACTGTTCAGTCGCAATATCTGTCTCATGCATTTGTTCTGTAATTTTTGCAAACGACTTATATCTGTGTTGTTGGATAAATACAAAATTGAAGCACAATAATTAAAATGTGGTTCTATAATTGACTTATACAAATTTAGTTTTTGGCTGCAGTTCAATTCATTTCTTAATCTTCCCATTACGCTAATTTTGCTTCCTATTTTCTTACATAAATGGTCAATGTTCTCAGTAAAATTTAGTTTGTCATCAATAATATTGCCTAGATATTTTATTTTATTTTCAATTTCAAGTCTTTGCCCGTTTATGTAAATGTTTATCTCATTTCTATTTATATTTTGGTTTGTGATTACCATTCCTTTTGTTTTAGTCACATTTAGTTTTAATTTGTTTTGGCAAAGTAGATGTAGTAGTTGTTGTATAAGGTGGCTAAATCTTCATTTAATTTCTCGATTGCATCTTCAATGCTATTAGCAATTATATATACAATATATACAAGTGTGTCATCTGCGAAAGTTTTTGTTTTACAATATTTCAAACATTTGGCTATTTTATTAATGTATAAAATGAACAAAAGTGGACCTAGAATTGAACCCTGAGGGACACCTAAATCATTATTTAACTCGTTCGAAATTTTTGTGCCTATTTTTACGACTTGTTTTCTATTACTCAAGTAACTTTCAAACCAATCTAATGATGTACCGTTCACTCCATATGTAGACAATTTTTTTATTAACAATTTTTGATCGATAGTTTTGAAGGCTCTTTGAAAGTCCAAAAATACCGCAATGATTATTTTGGATTTATTTTGAGCTCCGCGCCACTCGTACAAGACATCGTTGATTGCAGTTTCACATGAATGGAGTTCTCGGAACCCCGATTGGTTGTCGTTGAGCAATTTATTTGTTATAAAATTTCTACCGTATATTTAAGTTATAAGATCTTAAAAATCACAATCATGACACATATGAATCGGTAAGAATAATCTTGACCTGTCAAATTGAGTGGAATTTACAACAACAACTCCATATAAAAAAAATTCTATGTTTCACATTTATTTTCACTCAATTTGGCAGGTCAAGATTGTTCTTACCGATTCATATTATCGTTATCATAATGATTTACCTTGTTTTGTGCAGAGACACATGGAGAACAAACCCAAGCGTATGTCGGCACATCGGTATTTTGTGTGTCTGCGTATGTGTGTTGTTGATTTTTCCTGTCGCCTTTTGGCACAAACTCACCTCATGTCTCACCATGTGCATTATATTGGACGTTTCAATTGAAGCTCGAAGACTAATACATAGACTAATATGTCGTTTGTTCTGAGTAAACTACTGACATCATTGTGATTTCGCAAAAAAAAGCGAAAGAGAGTGAAAAAAGCACTAATGTACACAGGGACAAAAATAATGTGGCCCTACAAAATGGAGCAAGTGAAGAATGTGAAACAAAAGCTGTGTGAGGAAATAGTTTAATCCGTTTGAAATATTTTAAATTTCATGCGACGACGAAGAAAACGAAAATATTCCGAAGCATTTCTTGTGATAGTAAATGAGCATCGACGTTGATACAGAACAATGGAAAAAAAAAGAGAGACAGACAGAAATGGAAAGAATAAAACGGATGAAGGAAAGAAGGAAAGGATCATGGTATAAGAGCGATAGAAATTTGACTTTGGGCGTAAGATTTCAACATAAGGTTGCCACAAGCTGATCGAGCAATCTGCTCAACGTACAAGCAAAGTCATTTTCATTGCAATGCATGCAATCTTCAGCATGGAAACGAGCGAAAACCAAACCAAACAACAACAGAAGCAGCAGAAGCAGCAACAAATCCTAAACATATCGTCGTGCCGCTTGAAAAGTGGAATTCCGCGGCAACAGAGCGGCGCAGAGGTGAAAAGGGAAAAAGATATATGACGCTTTCTTCATTTCATGCGAAGAAATGAAGAAAAAAAAAGACGAAGAGAAGAGAAGAAAAAAAGTAATCGAACGAGATACATAAAGGAATTTCCATCTTTGTTTGCGATTTATCCTCTATATCAGTGAACATGGAAAAAGAACTACTGTTCAGTGGAATGCGTATAAGAAAGTCGTGGGGAATTTCAATAATAGAATTCCTCACACACAAAAAGGGACGACGAAAAATACATTATTCGCTTACATATTCGTATGATATGGCTTACATACTTATACACACATTGGGAGATATAGGCGACGCGACAGTTCCGATATACACGAAAGCGAAAACAAATCAAGCCGACAGCATCTTTCGTTCAACCGAGCAAGCACACAAAATGAACGAGAACGAGAACAAGAGCGCACCATACAAACACACAGCAAACAACACATACACACACACACACACAATGGATGCGGGTGTGCATCTGTTGTGTTTATCCGCATATCCCGTCGAGCTTTTTCGACATCTCTCTTTCTGCATGGCATTTACAAGAGGGGGGCGAAAAGTGTATGATTTTGAAAAAAATATTTTCGAATATTTTCTCAATACACGCACTCAGTGGCCACTTGATATATTCACCTGATAGCGAATCGTATTCATTGAATGTATAGTTCAGCATTTTTCGTGTCTTCCGTTCATTAGATCGTTCGTTCGTTCGTTCGTTTGGTGTTCCCAGTCTTGCTGACAATAATTTGAAACACAGTTCGGATTTAGAAAGAAGATATCGAAATGGTGCCTGAACTTGAGGTGAAAGTCTATTCGATTCTTCTTTTCGGGAATTTTTTTTAATGTGGCGCGCAAATTCCTCAACGTATTCAAAATTGTTTGTAGCCTCAGTGGCGTTGTTCGGTTCGCCCCAATCGCATCGCATTCTACGAATATGAAATGATTGGTAGAGGAATTGTATGTATTTTTTCTGTGTCGTTGTCGTCGTCGTCATTGCTGCTGTCACTGGTGCTGGTGCTGCCATATCAATATGTATGTATGATAAAAAAAATAATATTTCCCTTCAAGCAACTGGCTATGGCGTTTAGAAAAGTTGTAAATGTTCAGTATTGTCTTACTTTTCTTTTTACCATGTACATTGTACAACATTTCCACTCGATTCGTTCGCTCGTGTGTATAGATATAACTATCTTTAGATTGTATATGGGTACTCCACTTGATGCTGGAATTTCTTCTTCTTTTTCCCCTATCTTTTGTTGTTTTTGTTCCAATTTTTTATGCACGCTTCGAGTTTACTTCTTCAAGGGTGAACACGTTGTCGTCAATAACCGAGTCGCTTTTTTCCCACCGCGTTTTCGTACTTCTTGTGTGTGTGAGAGTTTCGTTTTTTTTTCCTTCTTCGTCTTCTTCTTATTCCATCGTTTCGACTTCGCATTAAATGTGGAGATTGAAATTGAACTAGTTTCGTGAATTATGTTTTCAAGCGTGCACATACACACAGCAAGATGTATAGTCAAATCTTGGAAGAGGTGCCGAAATGATGTGAAATGTAGACGCGTGTCTTAATTTCTGGCTACTATAATAACTGTAAACGCTTCTACATTTATTCTTGGGCCACTACAATTAATTCTGGGTTACTACAATTACTCAAACATTTTGGACCAGTTTTGGGACAGTTTTTCCAGTTCAAAAAAAAACACTGCTGTAGTCAAAAAAATTGTTTGAAACATCAGGAATCGGATGACTGATTTGTATTCTACATTTTATCTACAATTTTAAACTATATAAAATCTACAATTGAAAACGCCCTTTCCAAAGTCATTTCGGCACATCTTCCAAGATTTGACTATCCATCTACACAGCGAAAGACGTTAAAATAAAAAGAGAAAAAAAACCAAACGAATAACTTTGGGATTCCATCACAATTCCCAAGAACACATATCAAATGTAAACAAAAATATGCTCGTGATACAAGTAATTGCATGCGAAAAGGAAAGAAAAAAAGAAAAGAGCCCAGCCGAAAGATTCTACACAAGATGAATTGGAAAAGCTTCTCAGAAACGAAATGAATTTGAGATTGTATAGGAAATCAGCGAGATTGCAAAATTGATCAGAAAAGTTACTGGCGTGGAAAATGAAAGTCGGTAAGCCTGGATTTGCAATTAAGTTGTTTCTATTGTTCGTTCATTACATCGGTGATTAAATGAAATTTCATAAAAATCGACGCAAATATTTGCTCTCTGTGTGGTCAACGTTCATTCGTTCGTTTTTAGTAAACATTTAATACGTGAGCTAGGTAAAATGCTCTACAAATTCATTTCGGTGTAGAGGAAGTCAGAAAAGCAAACACACAAGCAGACAAATACATACTCACCGAATCACCAAACAGCCTTATCGAAACCGTGGCATTGCTTCGAAAATAAGTTTTTGCGCTAAACGAACCCAGTTCCGTCTTTATCACGTCGTTTTTAATGCGTATCTCTCCAATTTCTCACTCGCTCTCTCTTTCTCTCTCTATACTTAAATTGATGATTTTTCCACGTATGTCTGGTGGTGTATTTGAGTTGGCTGCGACAGGTCCTGCATCGCTATGATATGAATGATAAATTTGCTCTTTCTATTCGAATTATGAGATCGAAAAGTAAAATTGATATGTGACAACACAATGGTGTATATACTATGTTTGTATATGTGTGCAAGAATGGTAGTCTTACAGAATTGAAGCCAAATGTTTGTGTATAAAGTGAAGCAGTTTTTCAACAAAAACACGTACTAACAATGACCCTACGCACTATTGGCACCCAGATGCTCCGAAAAATGAATTGTCCACGGTGTGTACCCAATACGGAATCATTCAACAACATAAACTCCCAAATTTATACCTTATCAAATGGTAAAGCAGCACTTTTACGCCGGTATATGGCCAAATATATTTTCATTTAGCAACGGGGTGCCAAACTCTGTCAGATTGATAGTTTAATTAGGATTTGTTTTGTTTTGTTTTGTTCTATTTTGTTTGCTCTCCTGAAATCATTCAGACGTTCGGTACGCGTTCGTTATTCGCTTGACGTGGTCACTGATCACTTTTGAGAATGCTTTTCTCCCTCTCTCTGCCTCCCTCTTCTCTCTCACTCTCCTCCATCTGATCGTTGCAACTTCGTAAAACTTCTTCTCATCAACAATATATCTATAGCCAGACACACTGAAAATGTGGTTCACGTAAAACCAGAGCCACTTTCATTTGATGTACGCGATATATTTTCTATCGTTTTAGCAGGCGACTTGTGGTATTAATGCGTGCTCTTCACATAAGGTACACAAACGTTCAGGCCCCGACACACCAACGCCTGACCATTTCAAGGCCATCAGATCAAAGAATATTGTTTTCTATCGTTCACTAGAACGAGAAAGAGAGAGAGAGAGAGAGAGAATTACTCGGTATTCCCTCGATATAGCTTGCCGTTACACGCATTGCTCTTATAGCATCTGTGAACACAATGAACATAAGCAAAACGGTTATGGATCCTAAGTGTGTCAACGCACGAGCAAACCTTTGAATGGATGTTGGAAAACAAAAGGTATAGCACACCAAATATATATATATCCATGTTTGCTCATTTCCTTTTCACACTGATTAATCCCGAATTCATATTATCATTTCATTGAAACGCATCGCACATACACACATTGTCGACAACGAATAAAATTCGATCAATGCATACGCACATTTTTCGATCACATCCACATATTGTTATGTGTTGTCCAAAGCATTACGATGTGCTAGCACGGTACGGCGTTAGGCTGTGCTCGGAGGCACGAGTAATTCAAGTGTGTTGTACTCAAATTAGAATTGATATTTTCGGCCGTTTGTATCCGTTGGGGGGAACGATTCATAAAATCTATGATTGGTTTTGCTCTCGATGCTATAAATAATTTCCGTAAAAGTGTTTGCCAATTAGTTAATGTGGTGTATCGGTAATGAAAAGATGCGAGTGAATTGAATGCTATGACAAGAATGAATGCTCTTTATTGAATTACTTATAGCTAAACATGCGAATGTAGAAATGTCAAAGTGAACCATTTCAATGAGTCAATCGTTTCATACGTGCAACTATGAACTGTCAACTTTATTCATATTCAACATCTCCCTTCTCAAGATAGTTGCACGGAATTCATACTTTTCATTTGTTATTTACATTGTTTTAGATTGATGATCTTATTTACATGTTTGGAATACTAAAGTGTAAAATAAAAAGGTATAGAATTTGTAATATGTTTTGAATGAATACGATTCGATTGAAATGTGATAACATTTATGTGCAAAGCTTGTGTCGAAGAAGCTAGCGATTCCGATTCGGTTGCAATTGTTTTGTGATTTGTTCAGCTGCCTTCTTCGAACAGGCTCGTTGCGGTTGCCGCACTTGCGGCTCAGGTATGGGCATGGGAAAGCCATCGATCAGTGTGTTATCAGCCATAGTGACTGAATCATTTGAACTATTCGCTGTGTCGAACGACTCCTCTCCCCCACCAGATGCTTCATGCTCGTTTTCAGAGGTCTCTTCATCTTCGCTGGATGCTCCAGTTTGTTCATCATCTACGATATCAGTCGGCTCGACTTCATCGTTTTGCTCTAACGTTGCACTTGTTTCCGATGCACCATCATCATTCACTGCTCCGCGGATTTGATTTAAGTGACGTTTGATGTCACGATTTTCTCGTATGAGCAAACAAGTGTAATTGCGAGGACCGATCTTGTGCTTAACAATTGCTGGTGACCAACTAGGTTTATTTGGATTCTTGTAATTTCGGACATAAACTTGCTGTCCCTTTGAAAATTCGACGTTACGTTTGCCTTTGTAATTCTTTATTGCCGTTTGATTTTTTTGTATGATGGTTTCACGAATAAGCGGTGGTTTCATCAAACTAAATCGCGATTTCGCTTCTCTACCAAACATTATTTTCGAAGGTGATTGATTTGTCGTACAGTGTTTAGTGATGCGATAGTCGAATAAAAATTTGTTCAGTACTTCATCCATATCGATGTTCTTGTGCTTGTTAATATTCGCAACAATCGACTTTTTGAGCGTTTTGACAAAATTTTCAGCTTGGCCATTAGTGGACGGATTGCCCGGTGCTGTGAAAATGTGATTTATGCCATTTTGTTTGACGAACTCTTGAAATTCGGCAGAAGTGAATTGCCTTCCGTTATCGCTGACAATGATGTCAACTAAACCATAACGGCAGAATGTTTCCCTCAACTTGGCGATCACAAAAGCTGATGTGATGTCTTTCGTTTTAAACACTTCGACCCATTTAGAAAAAGAATCAATCACAATGAATAACATGAATCCCTTAATTGGACCTGCAAAATCGATATGAATTCTTTTCCAAGCAGAATCTGTTGGAGTCCATGGAATTAGTGAACTCTTCTCTGGATTTGGTTGTGTCAATTGACACGGTTCACATGACTTAATCATGAATTCAATGTCTTTATCGATATTCGGCCAATAGACGTATGAGCGCGCGAGTGACTTTGTTTTCACAATTCCCAAGTGAGACATGTGAAGAGCTTCCAAGACAGCTTTTTGTAATTTACTTGGAATTATCGTGCGATATCCCCAAAGAACACATCCACTTTCAACTGATAGCTCAAGTGCCTTTGATCGATATGCTTTAAAGTCATCGCCTTGCAAATTATTGAGTGTGCCATTCTGAACGGAATCCATTATTTTCGAAAGAATTGGATCACGGCGTGTATGCAACGCAATAGTTTTGTAATCAATTTGTGTGATGTTGACAAAACCGACATAATTTATGTATGAAGCCTCTTCATGGATTGTGGTGGTTTCGAATTGTCGCAAACGTGACAAGCTGTCAGACGTATTAAGTGCGCCCTTGACATACTCAATAGAGTAATTGAAACCTGAAAGAAGAAGAGCCCATCTCTGAATTCGAGCGGCTGCCATCACTGGAATACCTTTATTCTCTCCAAATATTGTGACTAATGGTTTATGGTCCGTTCGAAGAATAAATTTATTGCCTAACAAGTATTGACGCAATTTCGTCACACTAAAAATAATAGCAAGTGCTTCTTTTTCAAACGTACTATAATTCTTCTCGGCGTTATTTAATGCACGTGAGACAAATGCAACCGGTCTATCAGATCCATCTTCAAATATGTGAGATAAACGACCTGCGACAGCAGTACCACATGCGTCTGTCGTAAGAATTATTGGCTTATTTGCATCAAAATGAGCTAAAATGGTATCTGAACAAATTTCCTTCTTCATCGATTCGAATGCTTCTTGACAAGCTCTTGTCCAAACGTAATCAACATCCTTTTTTAGCAAATCATATAGTGGTATCATACGCTGAGCAAAATTCGGAATAAATTTCGAATGATGATTAACCATGCCGATGAATGCTCGTAGTTCAGAAACGTTTGTGGGTTGCGGCGAATCAATGACACTTTTTGTCCTTTCTTGATTCTTACTAAGGCCATTTTTATCCACATCAAAACCTAAGTATGAGATTTTGCTCTGAAAGAATTTGCATTTACCGACGTTCAGTCGTAGACCAGCTTCTTGAAGTTTAGTCAGCACTTTCCGTAGCGTGCTCAAATGACCAGCAAAATTATTTCCTGTGACTACTATATCATCTTGAAAACAAAAAACATTGGCAAACTGAGAAAGAAGCGACTCCATTGTCTTTTGAAAAATTGAAGCGGCTATCTTCACGCCAAATGGAAGTCTTTTCATGCGAAACAATCCTTTATGTGTGCTGAGAGTGCACAACTTTTGCGCATCATCATCCAGAACAAGTTGATTGTAGGCGCCAGATAAATCGAGTTTGGTGAACAATTGTCCTCCTTGCATTGAAGCGAAGATTTCCTCAATACGCGGTAGTGGATACCGAAAGTCTTTAAGGAATCGATTTATCGTTGACTTATAATCGCCACATATTCTGATTTCACCATCAGATTTTGGAATGGGTACAATTGGCGTACCCCAATCTGAGTCATTTACAGGTGTGATGATGTCTTGTTCGACTAACTGTTGTAACTGTTGCTCAATTTTCTCACGAAATGCCATCGGTATGGGTCTGGCCTTACAAAAAATTGGCGTGGCATCATTGATTAATGGAAGCTTGATAACAGTTGTGTTGCATTTCCCTAAACCACTTTTGAAAATTTCAGAAAAATCACTTTTGATTTGCGAGATGATCTCATCGTATGAATCTACAAAATTTACAGAATTGTTCGATTGCACTAGATCAAATTCAAATTTTCTCAAGAAATCACGGCCTATTAACGTTGGTCTATAATAATTGGTCACAACAATTCTTCCACACTCGATCCGTCCATGCAAATTAACACAAGCTTTGAACTCACCCAAAATATTTAATTGGTCACCTCCGTAGCCCGTGAATGGTTCTGTGCATGGTCGCAATATGCTTCGATCGAACAGTGAATTGAAGACCTGGATAGACATGAGAGAGCACGGAGCACCGGTATCACAGTCACATGTGTGGTCAATCCCATTAATGCCAACCGTTAGCCTGTACGGCAAATCCGCTCCGTTCCCGATCGAATACACGTGTTTCTTGCTTTCATCGAAATCACCAACTTCTCCGTGGTTAATGCTGTATACGGAATTCAAAAAATTATTAGCATCACGATAATTGTAATCATTTTGAATATATTGAATGGAATTATTGTTTTTCTTAGCCTTGTTGGAGCAAATATTCGCTAAATGCCCAATAACCCCACATTTATGGCAAGCCTTGTCCTTAAAACGACATTGATTCGATGCATGATTTTTGCGTCCACAGTGTGTACACTTCCCGTTATTTGCCTTTGTCCCGTTGCTGTTGTTGTTGTTGTTGTTCTTCGGTGCCTTCTGCTTGTTGCCTCCACCACGTGGTTTCACATAGTCAACCTCATTGCTCCATGCGGTCACCCCATTTTGTTGGTTAAGTTTGGTTTCACGTAGCATAGCCTTTTTGAGTGCATCACTTGATGATAATTTGCCATCCTCTTCGCACAACTTCTCAAATATCCTTGGTGGCAATTCGCAAACAAATTTGTCTACTACGAAATTGTCCAAATTTGCGTCGAAGCTGCAGTCGATTGCAAGTTTTTTTACTCTGGCAAACCATGATGCAACAGTCTCACCTTGTGCCATTTTTGCTGCGTAGAAATTTTTTCTTTCTTGAAACACAATTTTCGGTGGCGTGTATTGTTGCTTCAGAAGGGCAATTAAATCATCGTACGATTTCTTTGCCGGTACCGTTGGACTGCACAAGCTGTGAACAACACCATATGCTTCCGAGCCGATTGATTTCAACAACGTGGAAATTTTCACCGTATCCGATTCGCAGCCAATCTCCAATAAATGCATTTCGAAGCGTTCGTGCCATAATGTCCAATTTTCGGTCACTTGAAACTCCGGCATTGACGATGCTTGCACGATTTGAGTTGTCGACTTAGCTACTGATTCTAGTCCCATTTCGCTCTTATTACTTTGATATTAAATACTTTGATAAAAAAAAATGTGCGTAAATTTTACTGCGCTATGAAAATTTAATTTGAAATTTTCCTAAGTTCTTTTTTCCTTTGTCGCCAATTATGTGGTGTATCGGTAATGAAAAGATGCGAGTGAATTGAATGCTATGACAAGAATGAATGCTCTTTATTGAATTACTTATAGCTAAACATGCGAATGTAGAAATGTCAAAGTGAACCATTTCAATGAGTCAATCGTTTCATACGTGCAACTATGAACTGTCAACTTTATTCATATTCAACAGTTAATAACAGTCAACGTGTCTGTTTACCGTGTGAATTTCACTAAAAATAAGGACAACACTAATCGAAAAGAAGTGTTTGCAAGTTCATTATTATTCCATAGTTTGCATTAAGCAGCAGCAGCAGCAGCAGCAGTGGCAACACAGCAGGATGTAATCTAGCTGTTGCTCATATGACACTCGAAGTACACACCTTCTATGTTCTTTGTTCATTATTGTCCTTTTTGTTGGTGGTTTTTTTTTCTTCTTTTTCTTTTCTAAATGGCTACTACTTCATTAGTTTTGAGTTAAATTAAAGGCCTTCCCACGGAGTATTCATTAAAATCGAAACCCGAACACCAGCAGCAGTGGCACAGCATAAAGCAGGAAAAAAGGGATAATGTGCATAAAAAGATCGCCCCCATTTTCACGAAAAATACACAGACACCGCACCGCTTACAAATGTAATTAAAACTGTGCGGTTTTTGTATATGTGTTCTATTTCGTTGATAAACACCCTAGCCAAAGAATCTGGACACAAATATATCTCTTAAATAGAATACTACGACAGGTCGTTTCCAGGAATAAAGAGTGTAAACATCTGAAAAAGAAATTTTTTTAATTGATAATAATACAGCATGAACGAAAGGTAATTTATTACGTTTCATCTAATATAATTGAGTTAATTTTCTGGCGATGGTCCCTTGTTCGGGCAAACAGTAAACGATACCGATGCTGAAATCCATTCCACGTATCGAATTGGTGAGGATCGACATGATACTAGGTGGCATAAATTTATACCTTTGACGTTTCTTTTGCATTGTCTCGAACACAGTGGTTGTACGATGTGTTCTGTTTTGCTGTACCGTGCATGGAGGCTGGATATACAATTTTTGGCGATGGGCTGTAGTGTTGGACTTGATATAGAAAATGGGCATGGACAATGTGGGGTATTGATATCAGAGCGTTGTCGGGCACCGAATGATAAAATGAAATGAATGGAAATGAAAATACATATTTAATTTGAGGTTATGCTCAATTTATTTGAATCATTTGCTACGTATTTGTCTGCATGGTGTACACACAATACACATATTAGAAATGGGACGCTGGAGATAGGCTAATCAAATGTCATTCTATTTAAATTTGACAGTATTTCCGTCTCAATCGACTGTCGTTTCTCTCGCATACACATGATGATAGCGATGACGACAACAACAACAGCGGTGGCGGCGACAGTAGTGGCGAGTAAAAAAAACACTACCTGTTTCATGAATATATACAAACATAGGCGTGCAAAGCAAACATTGTAATCGAAAACCATTTTGATGCATATCCATTCGGTTGTGTTCTGTTTCAGTTGAGCTCGGTTCCATGACATAGAAATGTGGCAAGCGCAATGTGGCCGTAATGAAATAAACCTTTCTGGGTTGTCGTTTTGACTTTGTCTTGTTTCCGTACATTTTTTTTTTCACTTTCCATCTCGCTTCGGTATTTGCATTCGCTTTCCGGGCGAACAGAGGAGCGTTTTTGGTGCGCCTTTTCAAATAATAAATTGGTCGTAGTAAATACGTCACACCACTACAACTGTGATGAAACATTTGCGAAGGTTATTACGGTAAAAAGGTCATCAATTTAATCTTTATGAGCAATCTCCACGATTTATCTAGAACATCGCACACAATCTCGAGAGTTTTTACTGTGCTTTTTTGTCTTTTGTCTCGCTCTCTGTCTCTGTCCCTTTTGATTTCATTTTAACCGGCGCACAAATATCGATACACATGAGGCAGTAAGTATCTGTTTTCCATTCGTAAAATGGAAAATGGTTCAAAAAGTCAAAAAAATCGAAAATTATGGAAGAGATAATCTGGTGTCAGAATACATTTTTTTCTTCCTTTTTCTATTCCTTCATTTATTTGCTATTCGTCGTTTAGTGTTTGCCGCTCGTTTTATTTTTATGGCAACGGAATTTGCGCCTGCAAATATCCGTCTATGGGTGAAAACGAAATATTTTGTCCTTTTGCGAGTATACTCTTTCACTTTGCCACACCAAAATTAACATAAATCGATCAATCAAAAATAAATGTGCGATTTCTTTCTGCTGCCTTCGAATTGACCGTTATCAATTATCTGTCCCCTTTCTGTATCTATCCTTCTTAATTCACTGTTCTCTGGAGCTTTTACTTGCTCAAAAGTAGCCAATTTTTTATTTTTCTTTTGCTACGCTTTTTCAGCAATCACAAAGCGTAAAATGAAAAGGGACGCAAATCACAGCCTTTTTGAGCAATTAGAATAATCAATAAATAAATACCATGGTTTTTCCCCCATGCTATCAAAACACACCATCAACTTCACTCGATTATTTTAGGTAAATCCCAAATTGAAATTACTCACTTTTGGCCATAAGTAAAAGTTTTCAACTTGATACACATCCTAATGAATTTAATTTAAAACTTGTTATTCCAATCGAAACTGGATTAGTTTCGATCTAGTTTACGAAAAACCGCTGGCATAATAACTCCACAATCCAATTGCATTCATTAATATAATCATCGGGCTGAACATGATATTCACGAAAGCATGCGCTAGTTTCTGTAGTTTTTGGTACATTTATCATCACATTTTCGAAAACAAATCACGACCACATTTAATAGAATCAAAAATAAGACTTTCCAAACGATTTTATTTATGCATGCTGATACACAATGTTACGAATGTGTACATTATTTGTATCTGCTGCCATCACCGCTGCTGCCGCAATCAACAATATAGACACAAGCAAATATTCATCAAAATTTATCGAGGTCATGATCCAACAAATGGTCATAGAGCATAGAGCGTGTATGCGGCTTACTTCGTTAAATATTTAATTAGTGTAATATATTGAATTGTAGTGATCCAACACAATACGAGCGCTGTGCTTAGCATTTATTAATGTTCTCTGTTCGGAATTCAGCGAGTGGTTTTGAAGCTTTTTTAGTATTTCATCTGCTCTCTTATGTTTCAATTCTTGCATAAATACCTAAAATGTCGCCCATGTTAGCGGCGATTACAAACCAGAAAACGCGAATCAAACAATTATTGGTTATTCAGAGAGAGAAAAAAAACCCGAAGTCAAACCAAACCGAAATGTTTTTTTCTTTTCAAGGAGAGAAAACGAGAGAAAAAAAACATCTAGGGAGTGATGGGATTCAAACATTAAAAAAAGCAATTCGATTTTTTTCTCTTTGGCTGGATGGCGTTCGTAAATCAGAATCTACTAACAAGATCAGTAGGCTGAATAAATAAAAGCGTCTTAGTGATTTTTACTGACTCAAGTTGACGGCGGCAGGGGGATGGTACAGTAGAGGGGAAAAAAGTGGAGATGGAACGCTGATTACCTCTTAATTCTTTTTTCGTTTCATTTTCCTTGAATTTGGTGAAAAATTTGTTCTCGTGGCCTGTTTTCCGATGGCTAAATCTTGCGATTTAGTATTTTAGGTGTATATATATATAAACGTGTGCGTGTGTGTTTTTTTAAACGAATCACAGCATTCTGCACCTTACGACTGTTTATGACTGTCGAGTGTGCGATGTAGACAAAACAGGCTTCAGACGAATTGAATTTCCCTTCAGAACATTCGTATCCAACAAACCATCGGTATTTTCATTCGAATTCATGGCCGCGTTGTGTGAAGTGCTTCGTTGTCGAAAATTGCAATTTTATACTGCTTGCTGTTGCCTTAAACCATGGAAACGAAATTCGCCGAATAGCCTTAAGCCTAAACACACTTACCATACCCAAAGAAGAAGAAGAAGAAGAAGAAGAAGAAGAAGAAGAAGAAGAAAAAATCATTCCCTTCTATTCCATACACATATTTCGATTCGAATTCGGCATCGCATGCAGCTTTCACATCGGTTTTTCCACATCGTATTTCCATTTGGCTTGCTGCTTCTGTTGTCGCAATTTTCTCTTCTTTTTGCTGCTTTCTCCTCCTTTCTCGTTCCCTGTCTCTCGGCCGTAAAACAGTAAATGTCTTAAAATATATGCGTTAAATCGGATTCGACGGCAAAATAAGAAGGAGGAAGGAAAAAAGAGAGAGAAAAAAAGCTGTGCATTGAGCAAAAGGGATGTGTCTCAACCGCATAATACCCGTCAGATGAACGCAGCAAGTGAAAGAGCGATTGAAGAGAGAGAGAGAGAGAGAGAGAGAGAGAGAGAGAGAGAGAGAGAGA